>NC_066538.1:8795746-8957288 GCF_024679095.1 Eriocheir sinensis
TCGGTCCTAACTACAGCCTTTGAAACGGCTTAAGGGGCCTTCCCACATAGGAAACTTTTGATGGAAACTCCACCGTGACCCCAGTGCAACTAGTTACAGCGGTGTTACAGCGGTGTTTCCTCCCAAGTCACAGCGGTGTTTCCATGAGTGACGCCGGAGTCACGCCGGTGTTTCCATTGTTTCCACGAGTAGCGTCTTGATGGAAACTTTTTTGAACTCTCCAAAAAAGTCACAGCGGAGTCACGCCGGTGTTTCCTCGTACACCACGCTGTCACAGCGGTGTTGCAGCGGTGTTTCCATGATGGTGGAAGAAAACGCATTGTAACACCGGGGTGACTGCTGCAACTGTGGAAACACCGCCGTGACACCACTGCAACACCGGCGTGACTCCGTTACAACTACGGAAACACCGCCGTAACACCACTACAACACCACCGTGACTCCGTTGTAACTATGGAAACACCGCCGTGACACCACTACAACTCCTCCTACCTCTTATCAGAGAGTTGTGGGTACAGTCGGATACGATAAAAGTGTAACCTCCAGGTTTGGCAAGGAAGTTAGCAAGTTTCGGACACCCCCCTCTCTCCCGACCGCTCAACCAATAGCTTTCGCGACCTGGTCATGACCTGACCTGAATGGCTGGATGACATATAATGCTCCACCCTCTCTCTCTCTCTCTCTCTCTCTCTCTCTCTCTCTCTCTCTCTCTCTCTCTCTCTCTCTCTCTCTCTCTCTTCCAGCCCATCTCTCCCCGCTAATCCCCCTACTCAGATAGACACACCTGCACACATATCATATCTGTCCGTCTCCCTTCCTCACACATTAACGCGAAGACATCTCCAATACCCCTACACACACACACACACACACACACACACACACACACACACACACACACACACTGAAAAGTATTTCTTCAAAGTGCTGTTCATCTTTACATTTATTAGTGAATAGAAATATACACATTCTTTTTATCATATAGTACTTGCTGAATATTATATGAGTTTCATACGCTTACAATGTAGTACAATTAAATGTTTAACATACAAATTGATACAAATGGATGGCAACACACACACACACACACACACACACACACACACACACACACACACACACACACACACACACACGGTGTCACGTCGGTGTCACGGCGGTGTTGCGGCGGAGACACAGCGATGTTTCCATGACCAAAGTTACGACGTAGTCACGGCACTGTTTCCACAGTTGCAACGGTGTTGCAGCGGTATTACAGCAGTGTCACGTCGGTGTTGCAGCGGTGTCACGGCGGTGTAACAGCGGAGTCACAGCGATGTTTCCATGACCAAAGTTACGGCGGAGTCACCACGTTGTTTTCTCACAGTTGCAGCGGTGTCACAACGGTGTAACGGTGGTGTTACAGCGGAGTCACGGTGGAGTCACGCCGGAGTTACAACGCTGTTTCCATGGCCAAAGTCACGGCGGAGTTTCCGTGGGCCCGTGTTGCAGCGGAGTCACCGCGGAGTTTCCATCAAAAGTTTCCTATGTGGGAAGGCCCCTTTACTCCCTCTTGCCGCAGTAACTACCAGTGCTCCATGAGCGCTGCAAGAGTGGAGATAAAGGCCGTCCTTTTACTAAGCCTCGTCATTGCTATAGTAATAGCGTCTAACTCGCAGCAAAATGTCGTACGCTGATCTTCCTGGTGACGTTTAACATGCATTACTAGCTGTCCTGGCTGTCGAACTCCTTACAACAGAAGATGAAAAGGAAGCTGCAGCGGTTATGGTGGCACAGAGAGGTGAAAGGCAATGGAAACACTAATGTGTGTTTGTTTGGGCCGCCATATTTGCTGAAGACGTCATCACAGCACGAGGCGCTTCATCTCTCAAAGCCGGGAGACAGCGGACGTGCCGAGTTGGCAACTCGTGCTGCCGCTTCACGCGTTTGAGAGCACTCGGGACATTCCGAGAGTCCCGATTCCCTCTCTCAAACGCAGACCAGGTGTGTTTCTAAGTTGGGCACTAATTTTATACGGATTTTCGAATAGTACGGGGATCCTGGGTCCCTAACCCCCGTACTATTTGAGGGACAATTGTATATATATATATATATATATATATATATATATATATATATATATATATATATATATATATATATATATATATATATATATATATATATACACACACACACACATGAGATAAGTAGTTTTCTCTCTCTCTCTCTCTCTCTCTCTCTCTCTCTCTCTCTCTCTCTCTCTCTCTCTCTCTCTCTCTCTCTCAGTCAGCGCCCTGCCCTCAGTCAGCGCCCTGCCCTCACTCCGAGAGGTCAAACCGCACGCGCTCCCACTTCCGTGACCTCTCTCGCTTGCGATTCCACCCTCGTGTGCTGTACTGCACTGCACTTTAGATCTTGCTGTGCTGTGTGCCGTGTGCTATTTCGCGTTGTGCTGCGTACTGCTTATCGTCAACCGAGTTAGCTGCCTGCAGAGGTGTGCTGTTTGCTGTGCGACCACGTGCTTCACTGGACAGGATTAAGTGTTGCCCTTATTTTTACTAATTCTCTCTGCCTGCATCTACCCTCTCGCCGTAGCGCCCTGTAAAACATATATACACATATACACAAAACACAGTGTTAAACTCTTTCCGCCACATTCTTTATATATTTCCAGATTCCACTCCTACGCCACTCCCTATGCAGGTGTGCAGAGCTACCTGACCTGACTTGACCAGAGTATTCCCCAGAGACACACTAATCCTCTTAATTCTTCACCTGCGTCTCTCCCTCTCGTCCCTCGCGTTTCGCTCTTCCTCTTCTCTCG
Source organism: Eriocheir sinensis (assembly GCF_024679095.1). NCBI lineage: Eukaryota > Metazoa > Arthropoda > Malacostraca > Decapoda > Varunidae > Eriocheir > Eriocheir sinensis. The sequence continues at coordinate 8,798,553 of NC_066538.1, forward strand.
CCCCCCCCTCTCTCGCCTCCCCTCTCCATTGCCCCCCCCCCCTCTCTTTCTCTCTCTCTCTCATAACTACCCCCCACTTGCCCCTCTCTGTCTCTCCTTCCTCACTCCCTATCTCGTTCCCACCCTCTCTCTCTCCCTCCCTCTCCTTCGCCCTCTTCCTCTCTCCATCCCCATCTCCCTCCTACGCCTTCCCATCTCTCTCTCTCTCTCTCTCTCTCTCTCTCTCTCTCTCTCTCTCTCACACACACTTATTCTCGCTTATTCACGCGCGCGTCCCTCTGCCCTACGAAAAAGAAAAAGAAAAGCAAATATATAGATAAACACTACTCACTTGCTCTCTCCTCCTTACCAAGATGGCGCTAAAGAAATGTTCGACTTGCACAGGAAACTTCTCTGGTCATTTCTTCTCGGGACGATCGACCGTCTGCAAGATCTGCCTGTTGACACAGCAGATGGAAACGAGACTCCTTCAACAGGACGAAAGGCTGACGGCTGGCGAGAAGAAGATCACCGAACTAACAAGTACTGTTGATACCTTGCAGGAGTTTATCCAGGCCAACATCGTCGCCCCTGCTGCAAGTGACGCCTCATCACCCTCCTCACCTGCACTCGATGCCCAGCCACCTTCCGAAGAAGACACGTCACAGGTGACCGATAGAGCTGACGCTGAATGCTTCACCCCCGTGAGAGGAGGAGCCAGACCCGCCCCTAGAGCCATTTATCCTACTCATTGCTACAACAGATTTGCCATACTGGAGGACGAGGACGAGGAACAGAGCACCTTCTTGGTCGGTGACTCTGTGATTCGCCATCAGGTGGTTGAATTCTGTGGCAGAGTCCCCCGTCGTAGGCGTAACTACTGTTATCCTGGAGCTGGTGTTGACGACATCACAGTTGCCCTGGACTAGGTCACCGCTGTGGCCTCTAATGACTCACTCTTTGTTCTCCACACAGGTACAAACGACATCACCACGACCCGGTCTGAGGAACTGCTGGACAAGTACCATAGGCTCATCCAGCAGTATAAGTCTAAATCCCCTAATATTTTGATTTCAGGAATTCTACCACGGACATGGGATGAGGGCGACTTCTACAGTAAGGCCTTCAGCCTCAACAACCGCCTGCAGACTCTCTGCGGAGAGCTTAACGTCGAGTTCTTTAACGCCTGGAACGATTTCTACGGCCAAAGTAAACTTTTCCAAAGGGACGGCATACACCTGTCCCCTATCGGGGCAGCTACATTCGGAAGGCTCCTCAACAACGCCGTACGTAACGCCCGAACAACAAAAAACGACTCTCAGCCACGTCCTTCCATCCCGCCCGTGTAAATAGACACCATACACCTCGTTCTTTCTCTACTCCTCACGCTAAAAAGCCTTGGTTTAATCACGCTTGTTCTCGTGCTGTCAATGATAGAGAGGTAGCTCACAAAAGGTACCAGAGCCTTCAAACTAATGCTAATTATGAACTTTACATTTCTGCCCGAAATCGTGCCAAATCTATTCTCCGACTAACCAAAAATTCTTTCATTAATAGAAAATGTCAAAACTTTGCTTTCTCTAACTCTTCCCGTGACTTCTAGCATCTAGCCAAAAACATCTCCTCCAACTTCACTTCTTCATCTTTCCCTCCACTCCTCAGTCCTGACGGCAACACTGCCGTCTCATCTATCTCTAAGGCTGAACTCTTCTCTCAAACTTTTTCTAAAAACTCCACTCAGGACGATTCTGGGCATATTCCTCCTACTCATCCCCCCTCTGACTCCTTTATGCCTGTTATAAAGATTCTTCACCTGATGGAGTGCCTCCTATTGTCCTTAAAAACTGTGCCTCCGTGCTGCCACCCTGCCTGGTCAAACTCTTTCGCCTCTGCCTGTCAACATCTACCTTTCCTTCTTGCTGAAAGTATGCCTTCATACAGCCTGTGCCTAAGAAGGGTGACCGCTCCAATCCCTCAAACTACCGCCCAATAGCTTTACTTTCTTGTCTATCTAAAGCTTTTGAATCAATCCTTAACCGGAAGATTCAAAAGCACCTTTCCACTTCTGACCTTCTATCTGATCGCCAGTATGGGTTCCGCAAGGGGCGTTCTACTGGTGATCTCCTAGCCTTCTTAACTGACTCTTGGTCATCCTCTCTTAGCCGTTTCGGTGAAACTTTTGCTATTGCGCTGGACATATCAAAAGCTTTTGATAGGGTCTGGCACAAATCTTTGCTTTCTAAACTACCCTCCTACGGTTTCTATCCTTCTCTCTGTACCTTTATCTCCAGTTTCCTTTCTGACCGTTCTATTTCTGCCGTGGTAGACGGTCACTGTTCTTCCCCTAAATCTATTAACAGTGGTGTCCCACAGGTTCTGTCCTATCTCCCTCTCTTTCTGTTGTTCATTGATGATCTTCTTTCCAAAACGAACTGTCCTATCCATTCCTACGCCGATGATTCCACTCTGCATTACTCAACTTCTTTTAATAGAAGACCCACCCTTCAGGAACTTAACGACTCAAGGCTGGAGGCTGCAGAACGCTTAGCCTCAGACCTTACTATTATTTCCGATTGGGGCAAGAAGAACCTGGTGTCCTTCAACGCCTCAAAAACACAGTTTCTCCACCTATCCACTCGACACAATCTTCCAAACAACTATCCCCTATTCTTTGACGACACCCAGCTATCACCTTCCTCAACACTAAACATCCTCGGTCTATCCTTAACTCAGAATCTCAACTGGAAACTTCATATCTCATCTCTTACTAAATCAGCTTCCTCGAGGCTGGGCGTTCTGTACCGTCTCCGCCAGTTCTTCTCCCCTGCACAGTTGCTGTCCATGTACAGGGGCCTTGTCCGCCCTCGTATGGAGTATGCATCTCATGTGTTGGGGGGCTCCACTCACACAGCTCTTCTGGACAGAGTGGAGGCTAAGGCCCTTCGTCTCATCAGCTCTCCTCCTCATACTGATAGTCTTCTACCTCTTAAATTCCGCCGCAATGTTGCCTCTCTTTCTATCTTCTATCGATATTTCCACGCTGACTGCTCTTCTGAACTTGCTAACTGCATGCCTCCCCCCTCCATGGCCCCCGCTGCACTCGACTTTCTACTCATGCTCATCCCTATACTGTCCAAACCCCTTATGCAAGAGTTAACCAGCATCTTCACTCTTTCATCCCTCACGCTGGTAAACTCTGGAACAATCTTCCTTCATCTGTATTTCCTCCTGCCTACGACTTGAACTCTTTCAAGAGGAGGGTATCAGGACACCTCTCCTCCTGTATTTGATCTTCCTTTCGGCCACCTCTGTTGCTTTAGTTTAGGAGCAGCGAGTAGCGGGCTTTTTTTATTATTGTTTTCTTTTTTTTGTTGCCCCTTGAGCTGCCTCCTTTGTTGTAAAAAAAAAAAAAAAAAAAAAAAAAAAAAAACATTGAACCCGCCAGTACCACCACCTCTATTACCAAGCTTCAAGATAACCTAGGAGTCCTTAGTTTCAATGCGCGTAGCCTAAGAAACAAGTTTGATGAACTGCGATGTCTTGCTCTGACAGAAAACTTTGACGTAATTGCTATAACCGAAACATTTATCGACACCACTAATATTGATTTAAGTTCCGAATACAACATAGATGGCTACAGATTCTTCAACAATGATCGTGTAAACCGTAGAGGGGGTGGTGTCGCCCTTTTTGTCAAAAGCTACTTGCAACCCACTGACAAAACACCAAGAAACAGTAACGTTGAACATTTGTGCGTGCGAGTAAACACTGCAAAAGTCAATTTAAATATATCTGTCACTTACAGGCCTACGGGGCAATCACTCGATGCCGATCTTGAAATGTACAGCGTCTTAAGGCAGTCACTTAATAACAGCGACTCACTGATACTAGGAGACTTTAACCTCCCCCATATCGACTGGGCGACACTGTCGGGTACAGAAGGTGAGTCCCACAGAATGATCGAATTTCTAGAGGAAAATTATCTAAGCCAAATGGTTTCTGAACCAATTCGACAAAATAACATACTTGACCTTGTTATTGCGACCCAAGATAACCTAGTCAGTAATGTCACGGTAGGAGAACACCTCGGTTCCTGCGATCATAAACTAGTGCGCGTTGACATTAGAGCTCAAACATCGGTGACTGAAAATAAAGTAAAGGTGCCCAATTTCAAAAGAGCCAACTTCGTAGAAATCCGACGAAAACTAAAAGATACGCAACTATCAGATGACGGCAATGTAGAGGACGCCTGGCTGAGCTTTAAAAATCATTTACTCACTCAGCAGGACACATTTGTCCCCTTGTGCGAGAAGCGAATTAACACTAATAAAAGTCCACCTTGGTTTAATAGCGAAATTAAACACTCAGTCAAGGAGAGGAAATTGTTTTACAGGTTAAAGAAAGAGCAAAGCACGCCCAAAAACATTAGACTTTACAATGATGCCAGGCGACGAATAAACAGATTAGTGCGTCAGGCAAAGCGTAGATATGAAGAAAATATTGCAGCCAACTGTAAAAATAATCCGAAATCCTTCTTCAGTTACATAAACAACAGAAAGGCGATCAGAAGTGGAATTGGACCTTTAACAAACAGCGACGGTGCACTAGTGACTGACAGCCAACACGTTGCAAACCTATTAAACAATTACTTTTCCTCGGTGTTTAATAATAACAGTCCTCCCGCCACCACCACCAACACCAGTACTAATGTAAATCCCGAGCATGCATTGTCTAACTTTGAAATAAAACCCGATGAAGTCCTTAAAGCCCTCAAATCACTTAAAACAAATAAAAGTCCTGGACCTGACAAAGTATATCCAACTCTGCTGAAAGAAACAAAGAGCGAAATACTCTCCTCCCTCACAACCGTATTCAATATGTCCTTGCGACAAGGCATCGTCCATTCAGATTGGAAAAAGGCTAACGTGACACCGATTTTTAAGAAAGGAGACAAAAAAGTACCAGGTAATTACAGGCCCATTAGTCTAACTTCGGTTGTAGGTAAGCTACTTGAGGGCATAATTAGAGACAAAATTGTGAGTTACCTTGAAAGCCACTCATTGATTTGGGACTCACAACATGGCTTCCGAAACAAAAGATCCTGCCTATCAAACCTATTAACCTTATATAACGACCTCTTCACTGTTTATGACGTAACCAAATCACTGGACGTAGTCTATCTTGATTTCCAGAAAGCGTTTGATAAAGTCCCGCATCATAAATTACTTTACAAATTAAAGCAAATAGGTATTGACGGTCAAGTAAACCAATGGATCGCGAATTGGTTGAGCAACAGACAACAAATAGTAGTGATTGACGGATTTAACTCAGAGTGGGCGCCTGTCACCAGTGGCGTCCCTCAGGGCTCGGTTCTTGGCCCAGTGCTCTTCATTATTTACATCAACGACGTGGATGTTGGACTCAATAACCGCATTAGTAAATTTGCAGACGACACAAAGATTGGTAACTCGGTTCTCACTGACGAAGACAGGCAAAGCCTCCAAGAGGATTTGCACAAAATTTCAGCTTGGTCGGATAGATGGGAGATGCCCTTTAACGTAGACAAGTGCCAGGTCCTTCAAGTTGGAACAAAAAATAAGAAGTTCGAATACGAAATGCGCGGCGTTAAACTCAAAAGCGTTCAATGCGTCAAGGACTTGGGAATCAAAATCGCGTCAAACCTCAAATTCTCACAGCAATGCATCGATGCAGCAAATAAAGCGAACAGAATGTTGGGCTTCATTAAAAGAAACTTTGTATTCAAGAATAAAGATGTAATACTCCCGCTCTACAACAGTTTAGTCAGACCCCACTTGGAATATGCGGTACAGTTTTGGTCTCCCCACCATGCAAAGGATATTGCTAAATTAGAAGGTGTTCAGCGTCGGGCAACGAAAATGATCCCTTCCTTGCGCAACAAATCCTACGAAGAAAGGCTTTCTACCCTTAATATGTTCTCTCTTGAGAAACGTCGCCTCCGAGGAAAACTGATCGAATGTTTTAAAATACTTAATGGTTTCACGAATGTAGACAGATCAACGTTGTTTATGATCGATGACACTTTGCGCACGAGGAACAATGGCGTAAAACTCAGATGTAGACAAGTAAATTCAGATGTGCATCAAATTTTTCTTCACCAACGTTGTAGTGCGAGAATGGAATAAGCTTCCACCATCAGTGGTCCAGTGTAACACGATTGACTCCTTCAAAAATAAGCTCGACCGTCACTTCCTTCAACTTAATATCAACTAGAGTAGAAATGCAACGTTTTGGAGTCTTCTGATTAATGTAAAATCACTTAGGTTTAAGGACAGACCACCAAGTCTGGACCATGGGTTCTGTGTGGTCTGATTTTCTATGTAAATCTATGTAAATCTCTCTCTCTCTCTCTCTCTATATATATATATATATATATATATATATATATATATATATATATATATATATATATGGGGAGGCGGTGGCTGAGTGGATAGCGTGACGGCGTTCGGGACGACGCGAGTTCAATCCCCGCCCGGTGCCACCAAGCTGGGATTTTTCAGCCGCCGCCGAGTGGCTTATAATTACCCAAATGCTGTCCAGAAGACCACCTATCAACCCGGACTCTAGATTCTAGGATTAAAGATGTGCTCCGGGAGGACAGCATGAGCCAATACAAGACGGCGCCACTATAAAAGACTGGCCTGCGCCACAACGGGCTGGGCCAGACCATCAGGCCCCTCCAAAACAAGCCTACCGGCGTAAAAAAAAATATATATATATAAAAATATATATATATATATATATATATATATATATATATATATATATATATATATATATATATATATATATATATATTGATTGATTGATTGATTGATTGATTGATTGATTGATTGATTGATCCATCTATCTATCTAAAACTTTTATAAATGTAATTATTCTATGTCTTATATATACATTATGTATTGCAGGTGTGTGAGTTGCATTTTAGGCCCGAGGACATCATGCGAGAAGCAACACACTTCGACGAGAAGCCTGGAAGGAAACTTGGCGCCAGCTTGATGAAGGTTCGCCTCCAAGACGGTGCTGTTCCTTCCCAATTATTCATACAAATAAAAATAATGATGCATATATGAAGTGTTTCTTTATCATTAACATTTACGAACTGAATTAAGTACGGTTCTTTTTTCTTGAAGATAAGCATCATGACAGCATCATGTTTTCATGAACAAAGTACAGTATCTGACACTTAATGAATAAATGAAAAAAGCAGTAAGAAGGACAGTACTATAAGCTTTAACGAAATCAAGGGTAAGTCATTATGTAGTGGGACACACAGAGGTGAAAAAAGAAGTATCAACCCATACACAGCACTGAGCGGGGAGAGGAGTCAGCGGAGCGCGTAACCTCAGCTTGCTGAAGTCACTCCCCATCCCCTTGGCCTCCCCTCTCGTAGGCCTTGGTTCGAGCCCCGCCCGGTGACACCAAGCTTCGATTTTTCAGCCGCCGCCAAGTGGCTTAAGACAACCCACATGCTGTCCAGAAGAACAACTATCAACCCGGACTCTACATTCTAGGATTAAAGATGAGCTCTGGCGGCGGGGCAGCATGAGCCAATCCAAGATGGCGCCACTATAAACACTTGCCTTCGCCACAACGGGTTGGGCCATACCATCAGACCTTTCCAAACAAGCCTACCGGCGCCACAGGGGAAGACGTAGAATATATATATATATGTATATATATATATATATATATATATATATATATATATATATATATATATATATATATATATATATATATATATATATATATATATATAGGATACTGGCAGTTGCCCGGTGTATCCGTGTGTTCTCCCACTATAGATAGTAAGATAGATTTACCGCCACATGCGTCCCGAGCCTTATTTTATGAGCAGTTCACTGAACACTCGGACTCCATCCCTGTCTTTACTGATGGCCCTAAATTGGATGCTGGAGTTGGCTTTGGTGTTGTGTTCCCCTCCTTCTGTCGGGGAGGTAGTCTTTCTTCCGTTGCTTCTGTTTTTACTGCAGAGCTGTCTGCAATAGTCCTCTCTTTACAGATTATTTTTACCCTTCCTGTGGACTCTTTTATGATTTTTAGTGATTCTCGTAGCGCTCTTTCTGCGCTGGGCTCCTTTACTCCCTCTGTTAATCCCCTAGTTTTATCTGCTCTCGAGTGGCTGTATTTGCTCAGCAACAGGGGATATCGCGTTGGGTTTTGTTGGGTTCCAGGACACGTTGGCGTACACGGGAACGAACGAGCTGATGGACTTGCAAGGGAGGCAGCAGCTAGAGCTGCCCCTCCTAGTTCTGTCCCATGTACAGATATGTTTCCAGAGATTCGCAAGGCAATTCTTGCCAGTTGGCAGGAGAGGTGGAATCCTCGGGGTGCGACTTCCAAAATGGGAGAGATTACCAGGACTGTGTCTCGTCCTTGGTCATACGAAAGTGTCCGTGACCGTCGCTCGCAGACAGCCTTGACCCGTCTTCGGACGGGTCATACGCGTCTAACACATGGTTACCTCATGTCCCGGGGAGTGCAGCCTTATTGTGATGACTGCTTGGTTCCCCTGACCGTGCGGCTCTTGCTGGTCGAGTGCCCCAGTTTGGGGGACCTGCAAGTGCGATACCTGTCGCTGTGTCGGGGAGAAGATGGATCATTCCGTCTCTCGCTGATGCTGGGAGGGAGATGCCTTTCCCCGGGACCTGAGGTACTTCTCTTTATGGAGAAGGCTGGCCTTCTCCATGAGTTATGACCGTTTTCTGTGTGATTTGTTTTGTCTCGTTTTGTTTGGCTTTGCTCTTAGTTTACTTTTTTAGGTTCCTTTTTTAGCCCCTTTAGTTTAGTTGTTGTTTTTTCCTTTTTTAGTTTTTAACTCACTGAATGCGGCGCCATATGACCCTGGCTGTTGCGGCGCCTAATTTAAATCAATCAATCAATCACCTCCACCCAGACTGGTTGCACTCGGCGGAGGAACGCGAAGCCGCATTCGCCAAGCGCAACATGCAGCTCGTTACCCGCTACAACACAGCCTCCAGAAAGCTCCACACGCTCCGGCTGGGCGACCACGTAGCCGTGCAAAACCAGGGCAGCAACCGCCCTCAACGCTGGGATCGTACGGGTACTGTAGTGGAGATCCAGCCGCACCGCCAGTACACGGTGCGCCTCGACGGCTCCGGCCGCGTCACCATACGCTACCGCCGCTTCCTACGCCCCATCTCCGCACCCCAACCTTCACAGGCCGCCCGCGACGAGCCAACAACTCGTGCGAGCGTGTGAGGGGGAGGGGAGATGACGTCAGCATCCAACCACCAGACGACCGGCCGGGCAGTTGGTAATTCAGCGGAGGCGACCTGAGCCTCCGCCACACTCCGGGCAGGCAGTCTTCCACTGGTCGCCACACAACTCAGACCTGTTTACAAAGCACTAGTAAACGCTCTGCACTACCAATGCGTTTCCTTCTACATTACTTCTGTATGGTAATAATATAATATGCTGTCATGAAAATGACAACTTCAGGCAACTCTGTCTGTCCTAAACCTGGTCCTGTGCTAACTACAAACAAGTATTGAACAAGTATGTATCTGGATCCTTGACTGTGCTTAGACTTACAGGCCATAAACTTAAAGTAATCTATGGAGACTTTAAAATCACTCACCAGGGTAAATATATAGTAAAAAAAAAAAATCAATAAAATAAAAGAATCAATTTTTTTTTTTTTTTTTCATAAAAAAAATCAACAACCCTGATCTTGGTGTCCTCCTCTCCACTAACCTAAAGTTCAACACTCACATAGACCACATCAGTGCCACAGCCAACCGAACACTGGGGTTCCTGAGGAGGAATTTACATAGCTGCACACCTGACATTGAACTCATAGCTTATGACACACTTGTGAGACCAACACTGGAATACTGCTCCACGGTGTGGGATCCTTACACACACAGAAACATTGATAGATTAGAACAAATCAACACCAAGGCGGCTAGGTTCATTACAAACAATTACATTCGAACGCCTGGCATCACAGGTAAACATGGTACCTCTTCACATACGCAGACAAGCACACAGACTTACACTTATGTACAAGATCACAAACACTCACATTGACATGACCCACACCATACTTACACGACGCAAACAGTCAACGTACTCGTAACACACACATCCATAAATACCAAACATATCACACAAACACTGACGCCTACAAGCACTAATACTTTCCACACACCATACGTGACTGGAACAGTCTCCCTTAACAGATTTTAGACTGCGGTACAATAGACTCATTCAGAAAACAAATACACACTCACTTGTCACCACAACACACCAACACTAACAACAACACTGATTCACTTCCCTCCCCTGCACACTCGGCTACCCCGTCCTCCAAACAGCCAACACAAATGTGCGTGTTATGCACCTGAAAAAAGGTGCCCTGCGCATTATACCATATCCAGATCCAGATCCAGATCCAAAGTAGGCGACGCTCCCTTACCTACCTACCTAGACATCTTACCTAGACGGGTTCCACGAGAAGGGAACCCCAAAAGTGCCAACACGCCAGAAGAATTTATATTTGCGTAATTACTCTTAGCACTAAAACTATTAAGCCGCTGCTGGAAGGTGTGTTGATTGCACTATGTAAAGACTAGTTATAAAATAATTGACATATGTATATAAGTGAAATAAGTATTTATATTTATATTTCTGTAAGTAAAATAAAGTAATTTAGAGGTGATATGTTCTGTGACAAGAGTGTTTAGGAACTATAGTTAAAAATGAGATCATATGAAATTATATATGAGAATACATTGGTATTAGTATGTAAGGGTTAATATTCGTATAATCTTTGACCAAGGTACTCTGCTAGTTTTCTCTTAAATACAGTTAAGGATATTGACAGGATAACTGTGTCTGGCAGGCTATTCCACAAAGCAATCACTCGGACTGAGAAGTATCGCCTACGTATTTCTGTGTTGCTGTGGGGTAGAAATATTCTGTGTGAATTTCTACGGGTCCTAGAGGATGTCTGGAGGGAAAATAGCTCAGAGGGTTGCACAGGAGAGAGGCCATTGAGAATCTTCCAGACCTTGACCATGTCAGCTCTAAGCAGTCTGCCATGCACAGAGAAGAGACCCAAGGCATCCAGTCGGGAGGCATAGTCAAGATGCGAAAGTCCAACAATTTCTTTAGTCCATCGTCGTTGGACTCTCTCAAGCATGTCAGTATCACCTGCATACCCTGTGTGCCACACAACTGAGCAAAATTCCAGCACAGGACGGATATGAGAGGTGAGAAGAGATTTCATAAACTCAGGCTCACGGTTAACTGTGCTCTAAAGTAAATTCGACGAAATTCCTGCAGCTTTATTAATTTTGCAAGAGAGCGTACGTGGAGATGAAACTTCAACGAAGTATCCACTTGAACCCCCTTAATCTGATGCAGACTGCCCAGCCAGCAAAAAATGTTGGCCCCACGTGGGCAACGTATGGGAAAATGTGGGCAAAAATATGGGTTCCCAGTTGGGCAATCTTGGTGAGCCCCGGATAGGCAAATATGGGCCCCACATTTGCCCACACGGACCCCAGATGGGGGATGCAACAGGGTATCTGTGTGGGGCCGAAATGGGCAAAGTGGGCCCCATGTGGTAACCATATGGGCATGCGTGGGCAACATTTCCAGAGATGCACAGGATGATAGTTCCTGCTGCCCACAGATCCATTGTTGGAGCTCAAATGACATCCCAATGTACATCAGTTTATTGCCTTTTGTTTAAAGTAATTTCTTGGTTTCAAATCCTTGAAAGGTGATTTTCAAGGATTTGAAACCAAGAAATTACTTTCAACAAAAGGCAGTAAACTGAATTACATAGGGATGTCATTTGAGCTCCAACAATGGATCTGTGGGCAGCAGGAACTATCATCCTGTTGGCTTAAGTAAAGTATCCATGCTTATCAACCCGAGGCAAATTTATCAGGCAAATGTGCCAACAACACAAAATACACTCCATGAGAGCACAGTAAGAAAGCCCAGTCTTGGCAATGACCTTTCTCAGGGGCTCTGAGCTGTTCGGCCAGGTAGCCTAGGAATCACCAACAACAACAACTCGAGGCAAAAAATATGTACTTAAAACTAAATCCTGGTTTATTGCTTTTTGAAAACAACAAAAACACAAGTTATTTTTCATCCTACTGAAAATAATGCACTGGTTCCATAGGCCATGAATAGCCAGCCAACCAACTAATTCTGAACATGGGTTTGCTGGAAAATAATAAATGAAAATACTCAATGCAATAAAATCAACACATATGAATAGCAGCAGAATATGATTTGTACCTGTCTACTACTTTTGTGCAGATACATAAATTGCTTCTCCTAAGAGCACGAAAGCCCAGCTGTCTCGGGGTCATGCCACGCAAATGTGGTTAATACAAAAACATAACAGGGGTAGGTGGGTGTGCAAGAACTATATAAAACAGCCCATACTGCACAACTAAAACAACATCAAATAATGTCCTCATGAAGAAATACTCTGATTATTGCAATTTGGATTACCAGCAGTCATTATATTATACACTCGACCCTCGATTTAACGGATAAATGAACCAACGGACAAAATCTGGAGCGCAGAAATCAGTCCAAAACTTCTACATTTGATTCAGTTATGGCTTACCCTCTAATGATACCCAAAATAATAGTCAACAAAGCAAGCCTCCTCCTACTGTGCCTAAACAGTATATAGCTAGGAAGTATTATAGCAAGAGAGGCAGAATTTTCGGAAAAAATTATCTCACTAGTCTCAGTCCAATTGCAGGCAACAACAATACGGCAAGGTCAGCCCTATAACTATCAACACACAGCCTACATATATACAGCAGTACCCGGTAAGTCAAAGAACAGATAGAGTAGATAAACATGTACAGTAGGCCTACTACATGTACTACATAATAGTACCTACAACATAAAATACGCACCAAAGCAAGGGAAAATTCGGTATAATTAATGAACAGCTGCCACCTAAATAAAAATTATTGTTGCACACCCATCTTTTTCTCCTCACCCGTACGTCAGATGGCCACCACCGGGGGTGTCAACAGCAACAATCCACAACACACATAAAAACACTATAGTGCGCGCCAGCTATTTTGGCCCGTGAAGGAGGAGCTTCACGGGAAAGCCTAGGTCATTAAGCTCTTAAAGCGTTGCCACATATCTGTCGCTCCGCCTCCAACAGGGTCTAGCTCCCACCCATCTCTCTCTCTCTCTCTCTCTCTGTCCCGAATTTTAACAGATTTTGTACTTCATGATAAAGATTTATCTCCCTCATAATTTACTTACAACAATATCGACTTCTTTTCCACACTAACCAAGAGGTAGAAGTCAAAGCGCGTTTTTTTTTAAGAGGTGTCCCCGGGAGGCCTATTCCTCTGCAAACATCTAAGACGAATCATCATCAGACGTTAGAGATATAATGAAAGAATCAACGAAGTGATCTATAACTATATCTCTGGCTGTATCATCATCTTGAATTTTTTCAGCGTGCGTGACGGCATTTTTCCAATTTTCACCTGTTACGTTGTGAAGTGCTTCTTGAGTCAGGTCTTTTAAAGTGGCAATCTTGAATTTGTTGCGCTTGGCCACATAGCCTTTCACCTGAGCCCATATGAGCTCTATTGGGTTATATTGGCAATGGTATGGTGGCAGGCGGACAACCCTGTGGCCGTGTTCAGAGGCAATCTTGTCAACCACGTAATTGGTGTCGTTGGCATTAACGTGTTGGTAAACAAGATGCAGGAGCTGACTCTTCAGAAGGCCATCTTGCACTGTCACTCCTTTCTCCTCCAGCCATTGTCTTATTGCTGATTTGTTGCTTGATGTTGTTGGAGGCTTGTGAATTTTCTTGAGTGGTAGGACGCATTGTCCAGCACTATTGCCGAGGACGGAGGAATATTAGGCAACAGTTTGGTCACAAACCAATCCTCGAACGTCTCAGCATTCATTTGTTGGTGGTAATCTCCGTCATTCTTGGCCTGGAATACATGGGCTGCCCCTGGTACGAAGCCATGTTTTGTTCCTGCGACAATTATCAAGCGGCTTCCCTTTCCTGTCGGCACCTGCAGTCCGTAGGCTTCTGTGACGCCCGTCTGTCCAACACTTGGATACCGTGTAATTTTGATTAATCCAAGTTTCGTCTAGGTAGACAATGTTTTATCTTCATTTTTTATTTTCCTCATCTCATTGAGGAAAACAATACGTGCGTGTGTCACGTCATCACGCTCCATTAAAAATTTTCGGCCGTCAACACGTGCATAGGTAAATCCTATTTTTTTTAGAACTCTTCGTAATGTAGTTTTGCTGCCAGGGTATGAAAGGGTATTCTGCATTTCCCTGTAAATTGTTTCCACTGTAGGTATTTCATGTCTGGCGTAGAAACTGAGCACTGTTCTGTGTAGAACACCTTCATTGAAGTTGTCGAAGAAGTCCATTACTGGTGTTGCTCGTTGTCTTTTCTTGGGAGACGTAAATGTCGCTCCGTCGTTTTCTTGATTTACTTTTCCTTCGCTGCATATTCTTTTTACTGTTCGTTCGCTAACTTTTGTTGCCAAAGCTGTCCTGTAATTAACTTTGGAAACGTTCTCTGTAGGTCCTCCGTAGTCCTTCTCTTTCTGGAAATACTCGTGGACGTTGAAAACAATGTCCTTTGCCTGACTACGTAAGTGAGACGAGTGATGGTTTGGATGAGCTGCCATGCTTCCTCTGTGGTGGATGGAAGTGGAATGCCGGGCTGGGCCGAGGGAACAGGGAGTGGCCAGAGGAGGAGTCAGTGAGGTCGTGACCCGACAACACTGTTGAACACTGTTGTCACGTTTTCTCCACCGTTTTATAATAACCTAAATATATAAGATATATAGATATATTAAAATAATATTAGTGTGTGTTTATATCTTTTGAAAAGTTTTTTTTTTTTAAATGACGCACATTAATTAAAGCCAAATACGTTCACTTGACATATGAGCATTTTTCACGGCCCTCCCTCTCACGGGCCAAATTAGCTGGCGCGCACTATAGCTGGCAAGTGCACACTCACACCAACATACAATTTACAGGCACTCATTGCAGAGTGCACCCTCGCGCTCACACCATTCCAACCAGAGTTAAATTAGGTTAGATTACGTTAGGTTAGTTTTAGTTAGGTTAGGTTTAGTTACATTAGCAGGAATGAGTGTGAGCGCGAAGGTGCACTTTGCGTAATGAGTACCCAATTTATGTAGGTATACCATCCAAACCCGCACTCACACACAAGGAATAACCACTCACACGTACTCACATACCTATATAGATGTGTATCGATCTAGAAAAAAATGTACACACTGAGAGACATATGTTTCGGCCCAAACAGGTTTTCTCTTGACGGTGGAAAGAAAAAAGGCAACTGCACACCATTACACAAGTAATACGAGCAACATATGTACCGTACTGTACTACACCACACGAAACACATCCACACACATCATACAGTTAGTATTAGATGCAAACGACAGGTCAGATCAACAAGGAAATCACCAAAGACGGGGGAGGGCGAAAGCGATCTTACTGTACATGTTCTTGTGTATTTGCTGGGGCACGTGTAGGCTATGGTACCACAGCCTCTAGGTAGTGCCCCAAAGGTGCAAGTAGCAGGTGGATGACTGTTTGACTTGAGTTGCTCCCTTTTCTTGAGAAAGGTTCTGGTGAGTTTTAGGATCTTGAAGGCCAGGCCAGGGTCTTGGTTACCCCTCAGGAGGTCAGATACTGTGGGTCTGTAGATGTGGAGTGAGGCCAGTGAGTGGAGGAGTTTCCCTGGTTCTGGTTATGGTACTTTTCCTCCAAAAACCGCTTGATCTTGATTTTACAGGAGACTCAACAGCTTCCCCTTGAGTCAGGCCTTTGGAACAGCAACTCCTGTAAAGAAAAGTAGGTAAATTTATCGCAGAGATCAGAATAGGATTAGGAGGTTGAAACTATTTTTTCCTGATAGATTTCGATGTGCTCTTTATGACTGATAATTTTTTCCATCGCAATTTTTTTTTTCCCCCACCCCCTCCTAACCAAACCAAAACTAACCTAAATTCCAGGAGGAAGGAATTTTTTTTTTCAGATAAAAAAATCCCCCCTGCCCCCTAACGTAACCAAAACTAACCTAACCAAACATAACAGAACATAACCTAACTTAACCCACCTAACCTAACTTAATCTTACCTAAAGTATAGGGGGTGGGGGGCCCAAAAAATTGCGATGGAAAAAAATTGTCAGATTTATAATCAGCACATCGAAATCTACCAGAAAAAAAGTAGTTTCAACCCCAAAATCCTATTCTGAGCACTGTGATAATAATACCGAAAAATACATACGAACAATACACAGCATACACAATATATTCTCTAAACCTGGCACACCACATTCTCTCCAAGTACTCCTTCACTGCCACAATCATCTTTTCAGTCGTCTCCCCACAAGGTCCCAACAGCAACACCATCCATTCTCTACCTTTCATTCTCTACATCCCAGTTCTAACATAACTGCTCTCATCATCTCCCTTCTCTCTATCATACTTCTCACATTCCAGTACCAGGTGCTCAACAGTTTCGTCCTTTCGTCACATCCTAAGGTACATAAGGTTCCTGTTTTCCAAGTTTAGAGTTGGTCTTGATACCAACACAGGAAACCAAAGCTCACGCCTCTCACACGCCACTCTACTCCACCTGGTGATCACACCACTCTCACACACGCCACAGGTGCTCACAGGCATCTTCAAGAGTAAGTAGGCTTACTCACAGCAAAAACTAGGGTCAGAAGAGTCACAAAATCGTCGTTAAATCAGGTGAATCAAGTCAGTCCTTCTCTCTCCGCTCCATTTTTAATATTCCTGATCTTGATCTTGATGTTACAGGTGTCTCAAGATTCCTCTTGAGTCAGGCCTTTGAAACGACAGCGCCCGTAAAGACAAAACAATAACATACGAACAATAAACAAACTACACTCTCTACACCTGGAACACCACAATCATCGTCTCTGTCATCTCCTCACTCTTTATTGTTTGCGCCTTTTCCTCGGCCGGACTAAACAGCTTTTCAACAAAATAATGTGCTATCCTGATTAATAATGAAGTTTTATTTTAACTTTTCAGGCTTCGAAACTATAATGGCCTTTAAAATTAGAGAAAATTCACAAAATACGTTTTAGAACACTCCTGACAGCTGATCCAAGGTGGCCCACATTGCCCATATGGGTCCCACATCAGACCCATGCTTATAAACATTGCCCACATATTGCCCACAAAGGCCCCACATGGGCCCAACTCCGCCCACTCACAAACCCATATGGGGCCCACATTTTTTACTAGCTGGGTGCACAAACTGTAAAGGATTTCCTCTAATATAGTACTCAGAGTATGGGCCAAGATTTGGAGCAGATCCTCGTCAGAACCTAAGAACACGGGTCTTCTCCGAGTTGAGCCTGAGCCCCCAGGATTCCGCACGTGACACCAATAGGTCTACATTTCTCTGCACAGAAGTAAAATCTAACAATGTAAGAAAAGGCGTAGTCTTATTTATCTTTTGGTATATTTTCAGATCATCAGCGAAAATTTTGTATTTACAGGTCAGACCGTGAGCCACAAAGTTAATATATATGAGAAAAAGGGTTGGTCCAAGGACAGACCCCTGGGGAACTCCACTAGTTACATGCGTAGAATCACTCTCAGAACCCCCAACCACAACCCTCATCACTCTACCGTTCAGAAATCCGTGTATCCAAGAGAGTAAGGGATCCCCTATACCGATGTGGGAGAGCTTACTGATCATAATGTTATGATTAACAAGGTCAAACGCTTTACTAAAGTCAAATAGTATAAGGTCGACCATATGCCCCTGATCAAGCCAGCAGGTGGCGGCATCGTATGTTAGAAGGAGCTGATCATCAACTGAGTGATCCTTGCCGAAGCCAAACTGATTAAAATCTAATAAGTTATTGTTACGCCAGGGGGTATTGTGGGGCTCTTGAAAGGTCTGGACTTCCGAAAATCCCGTAAATTCTCAGCAATAAAAAAATATAAAATAAAGTATCTGAAAATTGAGTTCTCAGACTCACAGCCCCTCTAGTCACTTATTATATATAGATATGACCAGTCGCACTACCATAGGTTAGGCAAAGGCCAGATGAACCTGCTCTTAGGTTTATTTAAAGCAACAAAGAAACTCTCTGGAAATTAAGAAATAATTAATTAATTCCAGGCACACAGCAACCTAGCTATCTATCTTAAAACATCCTATGCAAATAGATTACTTAACTGTAGGTGAGCGAAGCGGGAGCCACACTTGATCAACCTCGTGGTCTGGAGCCCTGGAGTCCTTCTTCAGTCCTCTCTCGTTCCTCTCTTCAACACGCCGTGCCCTCCTTACCTTCCAACGGCTCCCCTCGCCTGCAGCACACAGTCCTCCTGGACTTGTGGATACTACAAAGGCAGGTAAACCACCACCATGGACACGTGGCACGGAAGGATGGTGACGTCTTGTCGCGTTGGAATCTAGGAGGAAGATGGGTGCGAGCGGCCCGGCGAGACCCCACAAGCTTTAGCTGCGGTCAAGATGCCAGCTCTCGCCACAGTGACATCTCGTTTTCTGTGTAACACTTACGCTAAACGCCCTACGGCTATGGATTATTATTTATTAATAACCTAACACCATGCACGGTAATAGTGGGTCATGCATCCCACTCATAATTCAGCTTTGGCAGCAATAACGAATATGATTTGAAATAGGTGCTGTTTCCCGCCTGCCTGGTTTCCCGCCTTGGTGAGGGACTGAGTTCCCGCTCTCTCAATCAAAATGGCGGTCACTTTCGCGGTATTTTTCCAGGGGCTATTCCTTGAATAATGAAATCATGACATTTCGCCCCCCCCTTTAAGAAAACTCTTGTCTTCAGAGAAAAGTTTTTGACTGTGATACGCTGCCAACACTGGTAACATGCCCTACAACTGCACCTACAATTAGCATGTTCCTGACAGTACGTTCTCACACTTTTTCACACACCCTCTCATACTGTGATGTATGTCAGTTAACCTCTGCTCAGGTAATTGACGGTTCGCCTGTGAGCGAAAAACCTCAACATTTACGTTAATACTCAAACTAGAGGGAAAACTCCATAGCGAGTCGCCAGTACCTTTTAGAGCGGGCTTGGCGAACTTCGCCACAATTATTCACAAAATGTAAGTGGTGTTATGTATGTATACACAGTGTAGGTGGGACAGATGTGGAGTAGCTGTAGGTAGGTGTAAAATGGTGTGACTTATTGTATAAATTCCTGGCTATCTGCCTAATTTTTCCTACTTTATCACACAAGCACCATGCCATGCAACTTAAATTTTAAGCATGCCACAAAACTCTCGGCCAAACCAGCTTTTCCAGGGTTGCATTTACGACTCCACCACCTACAGAATTGACAGCTCCTATCTGCTCGAAAAATCATGGCCGGATGGCGCGGTGCTCCGCCAACTATCCTCGAAACCACCTAATCTGAACACTTTCGTCACTTGGTTCCTCGATTCATCTGAATCTTGAGGTCCCAAGATCCGAACATAGAGTCTCCGAGCCACCTAATCTGTCCACTTTGATCATCTTACTCTGCTACTAGACGCGACAAGAAATCCGCCCCAACGTTGGCTTGTCCCTTTATGTACTTTACAGTGAACTGAAACTGCTGGAGATACAACGCCCAGCGCATCAAACGTGCATTTGCGTTCTTAGAAGTTTTCAAATTGGCTAGGGGCATATGATCAGTTTCGAGAACGAGTTGGTCGCCATATAGGTAAAAGTAATATTTCTTGATTCCCTCTACTATTGCAAGGAGCTCCTTTTCTACCGTAGAGTAGTTTCTCTCAGCTGGACGCAACTTCCTGCTGTAATAACTTACAGGAAACACCTGATTATTACTCTCTTGCATCAACACGGCACCAACGCCCTGCTGTGATGCATCGGTACGCAGAATGAACTGCTTATTGAAATCAGGTAGCTGCAAAATGGGCTCTTTGCATAACATGCTCTTAAGTGTCGCGAAGGCTTCCTCTTGCGCGCCTGTCCATAGTACCTTATTGGGTGCATGTTTTCTCAACAATTCGTGCAGAGGGGCAGCAATGACAGCGCAGATGGGGATATAATCGAGGTAATATCCAGCTAAGCCCAAGAATGACTTTACCTGAGTTTTGGTCTGAGGACGTGAAGCATTTCTAACCTTTTCTATTTTATCCATCTGACACCCATACTGTCCTTCACCAATGACATGTCCTAAGAATGGCACCTTTTCGTGCCCAATCAAGCACTTACTGGGCTTAATGGTCAGGTTGTAGCGCCGAAGCTGCTCCAACACTAACCTGAGGGTCTCTAGATGCTGCCTGAATGTGGGTGAGTGAATTAGTACGTCATCCACGAAAAGCTCCACTCCTTCCATACCTCTCATGACCTCGCGCATGACTTTGTTAAAAGCTGCTGGCGAGTTGGTCATCCCGAAGGGCAAGGGTTTGTACTGATACAATCCCCCAGGTGTACTAAAAGCTGTCACCTTACAACTCTCCTTACTCAGAGGAATCTGGAAAAACCCTTTCGTCAGGTCTCTCTTAGAAAAAATTCTACAATCAGCCAGAGTAGCAAATATGGCTTGCGGGTCAGACATTGGCTCAGCGTCTACGCGCGTCACTGCGTTTACTTTTCGATAATCACCGCAAATCCTAATTCCTCCTTTCTTCCTTACGACTACCATGGGGCTGCAGTACGGGGAATTTGATCTCTCTATGATACCCGCGGCCTCCATTTCACTGATTTCGCTTTTTACGGCGTCTACCAATCGTAAAGGAATCTGGTAAGGCCTTTGTCTGACAGGCTCCTTGCTCGTCAACTCGATTCGATACTCTGGTACCCGAGCAATCTTAGGTTTGTCAAAAAAAAACTCTGCATAACCCTCTAGCAACGTTGCTAATTGTTCCCTCTCCTCTGGGGCTAACTTTTCTCCCAACGTCACGTCATGCACTGACTCTGTCTGTCTAGAAGAGACAGTGAGAGGAGCCTCGCCGTCCTCATCATCTTGTATTACTACTGCCGCTCCCACATCTACGGTCTGAGGTTGAGAATAGTGAGCTTTAACTAACTCTAGACACCTCGCCTTCTCATCATCATACTCACTTTCTCGCAAGCAACCTGCGGCTACATCTGGCCGGTAGTATTGTTTCAACATGTTGATGTGGAACCGTTTTGGGTGTCCGTCAACCAGGAGAATATAATTAAGGTCATTAACCTTCTCCTAAACCTCGTAAGGTCCCTTCCACTGAGCTAACAGCATGTTGCTCGCTGTGGGAAGCAAAACTAGACACTGTTCTACACTGAGCTTACGCAACTTTGCCTTCCTATCGTAGTAACTTTTCTGTACTTGTTTTGCTTTGAGTAACTCCTCCTTAGCAATGTTACAGGTCTCTCTCAGCCTGTCACTTAGATCTAACACGTACTGGTATGTGGTCTTGACGTCCGGGTCCGGAACATTGTCATCCCACAGCTCTCTCAGTAACTGTAGCGGACCCCTAACAGACCTACCATGCATTAGCTCAAACGGGGAGAACCTGGTGGAGCTCTGTGGCGCTTCTCTGTACGCGAACAACAAAGGAGCCAGGTACCTAGGCCATTCCTTGGGTTGTTCGGCAGCCATGCGTTTAAGCATTTTCTTAAGTGTGACGTTAAAACGTTCACACAGTCCATTCCCCATGGGATGGTAGGGCGTGGTATGTAACCCTTTGCACGCTAGCAGACGTAGTACTTCCTCCATCATCCCTGAGGTGAACTGAGTACCCCGATCACTCGGTATTTGTCTGGGTATACCTACTCGGTAAAATATAGTCATGAGAGCTTAAGCCACAGTTTGCGTTTCAATATTCTTCAGCGGCACTGTTTCTGCCCAACGCGTGGCAAAATCTACAAGCGTAAGAATCAGTGGTGGGCACCGATCACTTTTTTGCTGTTCCGATCCCCGATCATCCGATCAGTTTGGGTAACTGATCCGATTCCGATCATCCGATCATTTTTTAAGTACTGCTCTTCCGATCACCATTCCGATCATCCGATCATTAAACCTTATAATAATTACTATTATTTTTTTAAATAATAATTACAAGAAACACCTATTTTAGGCGTTCTTTAAATAATAACTCAATTATTTGCTTATAAATATCTTTATTTTTCCTCTTTCTTTTGGTATACAGGACATGGTAAAGAAAAACGTTATCTTTAACTTCATATTTTAGGCATTCATTTAAGTCTACCCTTTTTATTCAATTTCTGAAAGTTTGAAAAAGGAATTATGTTCGCTATTTTAACTTTTGTTTGAAGTTGATTTAGATTTTTGACAAACATTTTTTAACGAGCGATAGTGAGCATTAATCTCCTATCCTTCCTGATTACATAGCTTTCTGAATAAAAGATATTGGTCCATAAATAAATTAGTTACAAGAAGAACATAAGCAATAAGGTTTTGATTTTAAGTGAGCCGGTGTTGTGTCATCTGCCATCCACGTATCCTAAGACATCCCATCCTGATCTGCGCATGCGTGGAACCCGATGTTTACAAACACAGTGTTGATATCGTAGTTTGTCCAGGCAAGATGGCGGCAAGACAGCATGGCAGCTTTTATGGGAAAATGGCCAAATTCAAAAATGACATGGACCCCATAATTCAGATAGCCTACCATTAAATGGAGAGAATCTGAGAAACATGACCATCAATCAGAAGAGAGTGTAGGTTATCTCATTTATCACATTTACCGACATACAAGGGGTGTAGGTTATCTCATTTATCACATTTACCGACATACAAGGGGTGTAGGTTATCTCATTTATCACATTTACTGACAAACAAGGGGTGTAGGTTATCTCATTTATCACATTTACCGACATACAAGGGGTGTAGGTTATCTCATTTATCACATTTACCGACATACAAGGGGTGTAGGTTATCTCATTTATCACATTTACCGACATACAAGGGGTACATGTTATCTCATTTATCACATTTACCGACATACAAGGGGTGTAGGTTATCTCATTTATCACATTTACCGACATACAAAGGGTGTAGGTTATCTCATTTATCACATTTACCGACATACAAGGGGAGCAGGTTATCTCATTTATCACATTTACCGACATACAAGGGGTGCAGGTTATTTCATTTATCACATTTACAGACATACAAGGGATGTAGGTTATCTCATTTATCACATTTACCGACATACAAGGGGTGCAGGTTATCTCAATTATAACATTTACTGACATACAAGGCAGGTTACCTCATTTATCACATTTACCGACATACAAGGGGTTTACGGTATCTCATTTTCACATTTACTGGCATACAAGGATAGGCCGTGGCTGAGTGATTGCCGTGCGGGGGCAGCATTCATCACGCCATGGACAATGTCGATTCGAATCTCCACGCTACCACCTGGTATTTTTTAGTCACCGCCGAGTGGCTTAAGACTACTCACAGGTTGTCCAGAAGACCACCTATCATCCCGGAGTCTAGAAGAATCCGTACAAGCGAATAAAAAATGAGTACCAGGGGGCAGCATGAGCCAAGCATAACTAGCGCCACTATAAAAATTGCCTGCGCCATGACGGGCTTGGGCCGACCACCAGGTCCCTGAAGAAAGCCTACCGGCGGTATAGGCTGAGATTTAAACAAAAAAAATGTTACCTCATTTATCACATTTACCGACATACAAGGGGTGTAGGGTACCTCATTTATCACATTTACCGACATACAAGGGGTGTAGGGTACCTCATTTATCACATTTGCCGACTACAAAGGGTGTAGGGTACCTCATTTATCACATTTACCGACATACAAGGGGTGTAGGGTACCTCATTTATCACATTTACCGACATTCAATGTGTGTAGGGTATCTCATTAATCACATTTACCGAGATACGAGGGGTGTAGGTTATCTCATTTCTCACATTTACCGACATGCAAGGGGGGCAGGTTATCTCATAAATCACATTTACCGAGTTACAAGGGGTGTAGGTTATCTCATTTATCACATTTACCGACATACAAGGGGTGCATGTTATCTCATTTATCACATCTACCGACATACAAGGGGTGTAGGTTATCTCATTTTACACATATACCAACATACAAGGGGTGCAGGTTATCTCATTTATCACATTTACCGACATACAAGGGGTGTAGGTTATCTCATTTATCACATATACCGACATATAAGGGGTGTAGGTTATCTCATTTATCACATATACCGACATACAAGGGGTGCAGGTTATCTCATTTATCACATTTACCGACATACAAGGAGTGTAGGTTATCTCATTTATCACATTTACCGACATACAAGGGGAGCAGGTTATCTCATTTATCACATTTACCGACATACAAGGGGTGCAGGTCATCTCATTTATCACATTTACCGACATACAAGGGATGCAGGTTTTCTCATTTATCACATTTACCGACATACAAGGGGTGCAGGTTATCTCATTTATCACATTTACCGACATACAAGGGGTGTAGGTTATCTCATTTATCACATTTACCGACATACAAAGGGTGCAGGTTATCTCATTTATCACATTTACCGACATACAAAGGGTGCAGGTTATCTCATGTATCACATTTACCGACACACAAGGGGAGCAGGTTATCTCATTTATCACAATTATTACCGACATACCTCATTTACCTCATTTACTGACATATAAAGGGTGCAGGAAGAAACTTTCATATTTCAAGCAATTTTCAAATTCAAAACATACGTCAAAATTTACTTTTAAAAAGATTAAAAAAAAAAACCTCAGGTGGAACATATCGCGATAGGCAGTCGACAAAGACACGGTACCGTGTCGCAATTCATCCACCCTTTGTTTGTAAACAAATCCCGCGCATACGTAGATTGGATGGGATGTCTTAGGATAAGTGGATGGCAGATGACACCACACCGGGTAGGACACGTAGCAATGGGTTTAAGTTGGATAAGTTCAGGCTCAACAAAGACAAAGGCAAGAATTGGTTTACCAACAGTGGTGGATGAGTGGAAGAGACGTAGAAGTCATGTGGTGAGCGCCAACACGATTGATACATTCAAGAAGAGGTTAGATAAGTTCTTGGATGGAAGGGTTATGGGGCGTTAGTTTGGTGCCGTGGTCTGGGCGGCATGTTGCGCTGTCTCGCGAGACCTCTTTCCTCCTCCTCCTCTTGTTGCGGGGGGAGCCTGACGGGGGGAGCGAGAGAAGGCAAAGCCCTCCCCTCGGTTAAGAAGGTGGGGGGGTCGAGGCGGGGCGAAGCCCCCCCTTTTAGCTTAGGTCTTGTTGGTTTTCCGAAAAGGAACTGCCGCCTACCATTAGAGGGTGGTACGTAACACTGCAGCAGAAAATGCATAACTGACAACTGGGGCAGGCCACTCGGTTACTGGAGTGAGCGGAAGCCCACTACTGCAGCCCACACCACACTGTCACGGCGTCGTGTAACAAGTCCCGCCAAGCAAATAAAGCGACTTTGCGCCAGCGCGTCTCGTTCACGAAACCTTACCAGGATTAAATAAATTAACGATCAATAATTATCGCTTAATTTTATAAATAAAGACGTTTATTGAAGTAACTATTCATTAACGTGTATAAAAATAATTGTCAAAAGTCCGCAGTCACTTGTTGCCATGACAACGTTGACCACTTTCTTTTCTGTGATCGGTGATCGGAAGTTAGTTAGTGAAGTTCCGATCTCCACAGTCCGATTACCTTTTACAAAGATGATCCAATCTTTGCATTCCGATCGCCAATTGCTGTTCCGATCAAATCGGAAGATCGGACGATCGGACTGATGATCGGAAGTGCCCAGCTCTGGTAAGAATATACCGGGAGCCATCGCTGGCTCGGGGCTCTATTGGCCCCACCAAATCTACCGCTACTCTTTCAAAGGGAGAGTCAATAATGGGCAGTGGCTGTAAGGGAGCAGGCACATCGCACGACCTCACATATCTAGCTACCTCCTGGCCTATCCCTGGCCAATAAAAATGTGCTTGTACGAGAGCGAGTGAGTGTCTTGGCTCTTCCCATGTGACCGCCTAGAGTAGTACAGTGACCTAACTTGAGAACAGCCCCTCTGTGTCTCGCAGGCACAACTAACTGCAATTTCTTTTCACCCGAGGGAGAGATAATCTGCATATATACCAAGCCACGCTGCTTGATAAAAACTGACGCGGTTGTCGTTCAGCTGTATGACACTGTTTTCCTGCAAACGTTTGCGTACTCCGTGCAGGGTGTCGTCTCTCTCCACCTCCTTCCTTACGTCCTCGCTGTTAGTTAGATCTCCAAGAGATGTAACCATAGCTGGGCACGATAACAGAAAACCTTATTCCCGATAACCGATAACTGATAATGAAAAACCTTATCAGTGATAAGCGATATTCGTTAACTGGAGACACAAATATAGGCGATAACCGATAACCGATACCGATATAAATCCACAATTCCGATACTAGCTAGCAATAAGTCCGATGGGCGAAAACGATACTATATTGATATTTCAGATAGAAAAACATAGATGAATTCAAATTTTCATTATCTGTATTTTAGAAAACTAACAAAACCTGAAAACCACACGTTGACACGTACATATGGACGTTATTACTAGGAACGCCTGAACCGGTGTTGTGTTATTTGGCGTCCCCACTGTCAAAAGCTGGCGCTTTTGTTTACAAACACTGGTCTCTCGTGAACTGCGCATGCTCAGACCAGCAAGCGTAGACCTGTACAGTCTCACAAAGCTTTTTAACCGTAATTAAGAGTAGCTGGAAGGCTGAATTAGACATACAGTACCACTACCACCATCCCCGCTGTTTCTAGAACGACACTCGATCTGTACGAGTTGTATTTATATGTACAGAGTGTCGTTCTAGAAACAGGGAGGATGGTGGTACTGTATGTCTGATTCAGCTTTCCAGCAACTCTTAATGTGTTAAAAAGCTTTGTGAGACTGTACAGGTCTACGTTTACTGGTCTGAACATGGGCAGTTCACGAGAGACCAGTACGAGTTTGTAAACAAAATCGGCAGATTTTGGCAATGGGACACCAAATAACACAACACCGGGTGCCTTCAATACCATGGCTTGCTCACAAACGAATATGGAATATCAAATTTGAGGCAGTGAATAATAATTTTTTGGACAAAGTTAATTGATTTTTCTCTTTGATATATTGTTTTTTGAGTAACATAAAAAAAATAGCCTAATGTTTAATGTTGACGATCTAAGTATGAAATCTCTTCACCGAAGATATTTCATACCCCGAAGTTTTTTCATCGGGCCACGCATGCGCAGTAGGGAGACAACGTTTTTTTTTTTCTGAGAGGCGGGAAAAGTAGCGATTATCGCTAGTTTGGTTACAAAAGTAACGAAGATACCGATATATATTTAAATAAATACCGGATTGCCGATAACCCGATTTTGTTATCAGCGATAAAGTATCGCGATAACTTATCGCGATAACACCCAGCTATGGATGTAACCATGAGAGGCCTAGCAGTACTCTTACGCTTAGCAGCTGCTCGGGTCACTATTGCTGCACCAATCTGAGGCTCACCTTCTCCTTGTAACCTTTCACTTTCCCAAAAATCCTCTGGATCCAACACCGCGTGAGGTGTTTGAGTGACTGCATTTTTACTCTTTCCGTTTGTAGCTCCGGGAATGTTGCCAATCACTAAATCATAGAGCGGTGTTTCGAGTGTCACCGCCATGATCCAGCCTGTGTAATAGGGTGACTTGACTTTTATCTTGACTTCAGGAGCTATCACTGGCGCGCTATTCAACAGCCATATTTTTCTACGTTTGCCTGTGAATTCATGGCTCCTAGCTAAGCTGTGCCTCAGTGTACAAATGGTAAAACCACTGTCCCTCATCACCGTAACCTCTCGGTCTCCTACCCAACCTTTACTCAAATTCAACCGATTATCGTACTGATTAGTGGCTGCGCTGGCCACTAGTCATTGATTCTGCGCCTCATCGCGAGACTGGCCGTTCACGGAAGGCACGTGTGGTGGCGAACCCTGCTTCAGTGGAACGCCAGCACTCGTCGAGTGAGCAACTCTCCCGGCCTCTGGGCCACCTATAGACTGCTGAGTTGCTCGCTCGGCTCAGCTACGGGCTGCTACTGGGCGCCTGCCCGGAGGGCCCGTGCCTCCGTCGCTGCTCGCCGGCTTCTACCCGTGGCTGTGGCGGCGGCGGAGGCTTCCCCACACCCGCCGCACGCCAGCGGCGGGTTCCCCCCTGCGACGGGCCGTCAGTCGACAAAGGCCCGTTCCCCCTTTTTAGGGGGTAAATCCTTAACGAACGAACCCTGCTTTCTACCATAATTACCAGTCTGCGTTGCACTTTCTTGTCGTACTGCAGCATTTTTGTGCCACTTATTACCCTGATACGGTCGCGACCCATAACTTCCAGTCTTCGGACGCGGTGCATAACGTTGGTTACTTTTGGCTGAAGGCCACGCTTGGCTGATCGCACCATGGTGGATGGCGACGCCTGAACCAATCTTTCTAGGGACTTCACTCGGCATGTTATTGCTTTTAACCACAGGCCTTTTCGTCCTACCGCAGGCCTCAAAATAGGAATTAGCCATTTCCTTCATAACTTTCAATTTCCTCATCTTGTCTATTTTGAGCCTCGTGACTAATTCATCTGGGCAGGATTTTACGTACTGCGCACGCAGTATTAGGTCCTTCACACCTTCAACTGTCTCCTCAGCACCGTCTTTCTTGAGCCATTGATCTAAGTACCCCTTGAGGCGAGCAGTAAATTGAATCGCTGTCTCATCGTCATTTATGGAGGCAGAGGAAAACTGATTCTTCAAATCATCAACAGACATTCCATAAGCTTCCAATAATGCCTCCTTCATATCTTTATACTCACAAGAGTTATCATCCAATCTATGAATCACCTCCAAAGCTTTACCTTCACAAAGACTCATGAATTGCACACGCATGGTTACCTCATCATACTGCATTAAGTTAGCGGCTTCCTCAAACCGCGCTATAAATATCTCGATCTTGTCACCTTCCTTGAAATGATTAAGCTTTAGCTTTGGAGAAACTACTTTATTATTCTGAGAGTTATTATCAATCCCATTATTCGCCGCTAGCTCGGCCATTTTTACTGCATGGGCCACCTTTTCTCGCTCTCTCTCAGCTTCCAGTTTCCGTAATTCTAGCTGATGTTGCTCTTTTTCTCTTTCTCTCGCTTTCTCTTGCTCCTTGATTATGTACTCTCTGGCTTCTTTAGCATTGTACCCTAACACTCCCGCTTCCTGTTTCCACTGTGATATTGACATCTTGCGAGATAAATACTTCGAGCCTAACAGCCAATACTTCGCCTATGGAGTGTGAGGTCAGGTTACTGTTCGGGCGCCATTTTATGTGGGGTTCTTGAAAGGTCTGGACTTCCGAAAATCCCGTAAATACTCAGCAATAAAAAAAATATAAAATAAAGCATCTGAAAATTGAGTTCTCAGACTCACAGCCCCTCTAGTCACTTATTATATATAGATATGACCAGTCACACTACCATAGGTTAAGCAAAGACCAGATGAACCTGCTCTTAAGTTTATTTAAAGCAACAAAGAAACTCTCTGGAAATTAAGAAATAATTAATTAATTCCAGGCACACAGCAACCTAGCTATCTATCTTAAAACATCCTATGCAAATAGATTACTTAACTGTAGGTGAGCGAAGCGGGAGCCACACCTGATCTACCTCGTGGTCTGGAGCCCTGGAGTCCTTCTTCAGTCCTCTCTCGTTCCTCTCTGCAACACGCCGTGCCCTCCTTACCTTCCAACGGCTCCCCTCGCCTGCAGCACACAGTCCTCCTGGACTTGTGGATACTACAAAGGCAGGTAAACCACCACGATGGACACGTGGCACGGAAGGATGGTGACGTCTTGTCGCGTTGGATTCTAGGAGGAAGATGGCTGCGAGCGGCCCGGCGAGACCCACAAGCCTCAGCTGCGGTCAAGATGCCAGCTCTCGCCACAGTGACATCTCGTTTTCTGTGTAACACTTACGCTAAACACCCTACGCCTATGGATTATTATTTATTAATAACCTAGCACCATGCACGGTAATAGTGGGTCATGCATCCCACTCATAATTCAGCTTTGGCGGCAATAACGAATATGATTTGAAATAGGTGCTGTTTCCCGCCTGCCTGGTTTCCCGCCTTGGTGAGGGACTGAGTTCCCGCTCTCTCAATCAAAATGGCGGTCACTTCCGCGGTATTTTTCCAGGGGCTATTCCTTGAATAATGAAATCATGACAGGTATATTTTGGGGGGTATTTGTGTTATTTGTGTGGGGAATGCTAGTTTGGGGCGCGGAGGGCTGTGATGGCCGGCGGCGTGGGGTGCATCGCGGCGGGCGGGAAGGAAGCGAGCCCCGTCGCGGGGGCAGAGAGAGAGAGAGGCCCGAGCTGCGAGAGATGTGCGCCGCTTGTCTCCGTGCCCCTGCTTGCCTTGCCCGCTTCTGTGAGCCCTGTGCTGTGTCTGTGCCCCTCTGAGTACTGGGAGTTACTGTGCCTTGTAAACCAGTGTTTTGTACGTGTTAGAGCTATCAAGTAAAGTGGAAAACCTGCACTGTGAGCCTCTTTGCCCTGCCTTGCTTCCCTCGTGTTGGGGCGGCCTTGGGAGTGTTGGCGCGGTGTGTCTTGCTGTTCTGGGGTGTTCACGGCCCGTGTGTGGTGTTCTGGGGTTGAGGCACACCGCCTGTCCGTGCTTGGAGTATAGTGTGCGGGCCGGTGGTGTAACATTTGGTGTCATAGGAGTGGGATTAGTGAACAGTGAACAGTGAGTTACGCCATGTCGTCATGGCGTCTCAGGATGGCCGCCGTGAGGGTGAGGAGGAGGGCAAGGCAGAGACTGACGCGGGTGAGGTGAAGCCGAGCCAGATGGATTTGTTCGCTGCCATGCTGGCCGGTATGGAAAAGAGGGCTCGTGAGGAACAGGCTGAACAGGCACGCGAGCAGGCTGAGCAGGCACGCGAGCAGGCCCGCCATCTTGCCGAGGTTATCCAGTGCAGTTTCTCGTCTCTGAAAGTGGAAACGCAGCCGTACACGGACCGGGCCTGCGACAGCGTGAGCAGTGAATGGCTGGAGGAGGTGCAGCAGACCCCGGAAGGCGAGGTCCAGGGCCTGAGGGAGGAGGTGGAGGCGGAGAGGCAGCAGCGAGAGGTGGCAACGTCGCACGCGGAGGAAGACCTAGTTCTGGCGGGAAACGCCGGGGTCCAGCTGGGGCCTATCTGGGGCCCCTGGCAAGGACCCCTGGAGCCTAGTATAGCGTCGTTGCGGAGCCTGTAGCTGCCGCAGCAGGTTGGGGAGCCAACGGAGCCGCTCCCTTGGGTCTAGCCGGTGCCGGAGTCGGACCCATTCACCCCGCCTGGTGGCCTCCCTCACGCCCTCCATCTCCTCCATGCCGGCCGGCTCGCAGGCCACGTGGTCCGCTCTCTCTCCAATGCAGCCCCTCAGCTTCCCGCCGTTCGGAGAGGCAGCGGCGAGAGGTGGCAACGTCGTGCGCGGAGGAACAAGAAGCGTCACGTGTGCTGGCGACGGGCGCCGGGGTGGCGGACTGGCGGGGCTCCGCAAGGGGCCCCTGGCAAGGGCCCCTGAAGCCTGGTGGCGTCGTGGCAGAGCCGGGGGAGGCTGCAGGAGGCTGGGGAGCCATCGGAGCCGCTCCCTTGGTTCCAGCTGGTGCTGGCGTCGGACCCATTAACCCTGCCTCGTTGCCTCTCTCACCGCCGCCCTCTCCGCCATGCTGGCCGGCTTGCAGCCCACGTGGTCCGCCGTCTCCCCCTGCGGCCCCTCAGTCTCCCGGCGCTCAGGGAGGCTTAAGCTAGCGGAGCACGACGGGAAGCTGGCATGGGAGGCCTAGTTCGAAATGCCAGCTGCTGCCCAGGGCTGGGGTGAGGCTGGGGAGGCGCTGCTGTTGATAACACCGCTGCGGGGCTCAGTGGACGAGCCAGGCCGCTTGGCGGTGGGCGCCGAGAGGACCTTGGGGCGGCCTGACATGCTGGCCGCCACACGACTCCAGGACGCGCCACAGAGGCTGTGTCGCGTCACGGGGCACTGCGTGCAGTCCAAGGGCCCAGTGGAGGCTCGTATCGGCGTGGGCAGCACTGTGGAACGGCTGCCGGTGTACGTCGCCGATCGAGACGAGCCGTGTCTGTTGGGCCTTGACTATCTGACGCAGGGCGAGGCTGGTGCCGACCATGGACGGGAGCTGGAGAGGCTGCGCGGACAGGCGCCTTTGTTCTCGGAGGTTGGCTGTGCAGAGGTATTCGCGGCGGAGCGACTGCACCATGCCCCGGGGACGGAGACCAGGGTCCAGTGTTGCCGGTCGGGCGCGATGCCAGCGGAAGGCACAGTGGGGTCCACGGAGGGCCTGCAGCTGGCTGATGGTGTGGCAGCCGGACAGAGTCTCGAAGGAGCGGGGGAGGAGTCAGTCACGGTGCTGGTGGCTAACTCCTCCGACGAGGCTCGGGAAGTACCCGCTGGTGCCAAGCTGGGCACCTGTGGGGAGGTGGAACGACAAGAGGAGACGTCAGGGAGCGCGGAGTCGGCCGCTGTGAGGCCGCTGCCCGACTTCCTGGAGGATTTGGCGCACCGGAGCTCCGCTCACCTGACGGAGGCGCAGCCGGAAGTGTGCCACACCCTGGCTCGATGCGCGGACGTGTTCAGCGGGGGTGGTTTGGACCTGGGCCGCACGGGGTTGGTGAAGCACAACATCAACACAGGAAATAGTGCGCCCACCAAGAGCCCGCCCCGACGAATCGCACCAGCCAGGCGGGAGGAACTGCAGCGCACCGTCAACGAGCTGGCGGCGCAGAGGCTGATGGAGCGGTCAGACAAACCTTGGTCCTCAGCGGCAGTCCGGGATATGAAGAAGGACGGCACGCCGCGCTTCTGTGTGGACTGCCGGGCGCTGAGGGACATGACTGTCGAGGATTCTTACCCCCTGCCGAGGACCGAGGACACGCCCGACGCGCTGACGAGGGCCTCGGGGTTCGAGGCCTTCCTGAAGAACAACGAGCAGCCTAGGGGCGGTCGTCCCGCCCTGCAATGACCTGCGGGGCCGGATGGCGAAGGTGAAGATGAAGGCAGCGTCGAGGAAGGCGAGCCCGGAGGGTCTCCATGGCTCGTGCGGGGGCTGTGGCGAGAAGGGGCATAGGCGCAGTCCGTGCCCGGGGGAGCGAAGGACTCGTTCCCTCGACCGGCTGAGCCCCGACGCCCTCCAGCCGCGCTGCAAGGACTGTGGCCAGTTTGGCCACCGCTCGAGCGCCTGCCCCAGGCCCTGGAACGCGGCGCGGGCGGGAAACGTGGACGGGCTGAAGAAGGGAGCCGATTTCCAGCCGTCTCCCGCCCCCGAGCCCCGCCTTGAATAAGCTGCCGCCGCCCGACCAGCGCGTTGCCAATGGGAGGATTAGCGGATGTAGCCACGTCGCGTGACAGTGGACGCCGGGGCTGAGGAGTCCTCTGCGCGGTCTAGGGTGTGTCCACACGGTCGAACAATGTCCGTCGGACAAACACTGTTACCAGTTAACAATGGAAAGCGGAAAGGCTTGCTGAAGACGTCAGAAGCGAGCACCAAGAGGTGTACCGGACACTGCCCATGTTCGTAGTATCGGAACTTCGGACAGTACCTGGTGGGACAGAGGTTTGGAAGTATACGATACTGCCAGGCACAGGATGAACAAAGTTACTTGTTTACCGGGTGAACTGAGGCTGTCAGTTGATTAGATCTCACCTGCCCTGTCAACATGGCTGGCCGTACGTCTGTCACCTGTCTCTCGAGCCCATACTACCACTGACTTAGATACCCGTGAGTTGCCAGAGGACATCAGCTTCGAACAGTGTCTGCCGGTCTTTGCCTAGTGAACGGAGTAGAAACTATGGTAAACAACTTCATCTGGTACCACTGTTTGTTGCCATATCAACCTCCCTAATTTCAACGCCTATGACGTCATCCTGTTTCGCCTATTGATATGGTAACAGTGTTTGTTCGACAGACAGTGTTCGACCGTGTGGACGGACCTTAGTAACACGGGGCAGTGTGTGCTGCTCGAGGGGCCAGTGGAGGCTCGTATCGGCGTGGGCAGCGCTGTGGAGCGCCGGCCGGTGGACGTCGCCGATCGAGACGAGCCATGCTTGCTGAGCCTCGACTACCTGACGCAGGCCAAGGCTTGTGGTGGCCTCGGACGGGAGCTGGAGCGGGTGACCGGAAAGGTGCCCTTTAAGCTCCCTGTAGTTTTCGAGCTTGGCTGCGTGGGGAGGTAGTCACGGCCGGGCGAGAGCACCTTGCCTCGCGGGTGTAGGCCAGGAGCCGGTGTCGACTGTCACGAGCGTTGCGTGAAGCGGATGGCATGGAAGAGCCCACTGAGGGACTGGCGGCTGGTCGACGGCGTGGCTGACAGGCGGAGCCCATTGGGGGCGTGAGAAGAGACTGTGGAGGACGTGGTGGAGGACTGATTTATTTGTATTCCATATATATGTATTTTTGTGTGTTGCATGTTGGGGCAGTCGGGTCGACTAGCTGTTTCTTTAAGGGGGGGGGGGGATAGTGTTACGCCAGGGGGTATATTTTGGGGGATATTTGTGTTATCTGTGTGGGGGGTGCTAGTTTGGGGCGCGGAGGGCTGTGATGGCCGGCGGCGTAGGGTGCATCGCGGCGGGCGGGAAGGAAGCGAGCCCCGTCGCGGGGGCAGAGAGAGAGAGAGAGAGAGAGAGAGAGAGAGAGGCCCGAGCTGCGAGAGACGTGCGCCGCTTGTCTCCGTGCCCCTGCGTGCCTTGCCTGCTTCTGTGAGCCCTGTGCTGTGTCTGTGCCCCTCTGAGTACTGGGAGTTACTGTGCCTTGTAAACCAGTGTTTTGTACGTGTTAGAGCTGTTAAGTAAAATGGAAAACCTGTACTGTGAGCCTCTTTGCCCTGCCTTGCTTCCCTCGTGTTGGGGCGGCCTTGGGAGTGTTGGCGCTGTGGTTCTTGCTGTTCTGGGGTGTTCACGGCCCGTGTGTGGTGTTCTGGGGTTGAGGCACACCGCCTGTCCGTGCTTGAGTGTGGTGTGCGGGCCGGTGGTGAAACAATAATTATTCACGAGGAAAGATGTCAGATTGCTCACAATAATACGCTCGAGACACTTGCAGGATACTGAAGCGAGACTTATTGGTCTGTAATTAAGAGGGGAAGAACGCACACCTTTCTTAAAGATGTGTAGTGCGGCGACTATGCCTGATAAACGAGCCTCCCATAACCCACTTAGCCAGTGGGGTACCTCTTTGGCCGACTCGGTAAGGAGTGGCTCTCCCGTCCCGTTGGTCGCGGGTTCAATCCCAGGCAGCCGGCGAATACCTGATCTTGATTAATTTCTCGTGTGTTTCGATACACACAGAGGACGTGTTGGGAAATAAGATGAAATAGAAAAACATGCTCTCGGGGCATGACAGTGGTGGCATAGCGGTGGGGATCCTCTCCTGCAGTTCTGTTGAGTTTCCACGAAGGGGTAACAGGTAGGATGGCCCATGCTCCGAGGGTAATAGAAAATGGGAAGTGTTGGAGTTATGTCTGTACGAGCACATTGTGAAATAGTACACCAAAATAGGTCACAGTCTAAAGGTCTCAACACACAGAAATTAATATACATATGTAGTGCGGCGACGGCCTGATGAACGAGCCTCCCATAACCCACTTAGCCAGTGGGGTACCTCTTTGGCCGACTCAGTAAGGAGTGGCTCTCCCGTCACGCTGGTCGCGGGTTCAATCCCAGGCAGCCGGCGAATACCCTGATCTTGATTAATTTCTCGTGTTGTTTCGATACACGCAGAGGCCGTGTTGAGAAATAGGAAGGATTTAGAAAAGAAGCTCGTCGGGGCATTACAGTGGTGGCATAGCGGTGGGCATCCTCTCCTGCAGTTCTGTTGAGTTTCCCCGAAGGGGTAACAGGTAGGATGGCCCATGCTCCGAGGTTGATAGAAAATGGGAGTTGGAGGTATGTCTCAAAGGGACATTGTGGAGTTGTCTCAAAGGGACATTGTCAACACACAGAAATTAATCTACATAGGGGGGAAAGCCGTGTAGTGCGGCGACGGCCTGATGAACGAGCCTCCCATAACCCACTTAACCAGTGGGGTACCTCTTTGGCCGACTCGGTAAGGAGTGGCTCTCCCGTCACGCTGGTCGCGGGTTCAGTCCCAGGCAGCCGGCGAATACCCTGATCTTGATTAATTTCTCGTGTTATTTCGATACACGCAGAGGCCGTGTTGAGAAATAGGAAGGATTTAGAAAAGAAGCTCGTCGGGGCATTACACATAGAGGGGAAAGTCGTGCAGTGCGGCGACTATGCCTGATGAACGAGCCTCCCATAACCCTCTTAGCCACGTCACGTTGGTCGTGGGTTCAATCCCAGGCAACCGGCTGTTAGAGGTATACAGGGGGTTCACCAGAAAAGGCAGGCACCGCCCGGGTACGAACTCGAGTCCTTCCGCTTTCCGGGCGGACGTGCTACCCGTTACATCACGGTCGCCTCTCGGTGTCAACCCACACACAGGCGAATACCTGATCTTGATTAATTTCTCGTGTTTCGATACACGCAGAGGACGTGTTGGGAAATAGAAAAACATGCTCTCGGGGCATGACAGATGGGGACTACTTGGGAAGACTTCCAGACTGATGGGAGTTCACCAGTTTGGACTGACTTATGGAAGAGCCAGAGAAGGGGGTATGAAGAGGATGAGATCGAAGCAGTGTTTGAGCAAACAAGGGTGAATACCATATCAGGCCCCATACTGCTGGAAGGATTTAGATCACGCAGAGTATTGGCGACATCAGACAGATTTATAACCAAGTTATTCAAGTTACCTTCAAAGTGCTGGTGCTCTACTGGATTGTCAGGGGTATTGGTAGGATATACAGAAGAGAATGCCTCAGTAAACAAATCTGCCCTTAACCTCAGACCTTGCTATAATTTCTGAATAGGTACAGAAGAATGGTCAAACTACCACCAGGTTCATAAAATTACCCCTGGAACTGCCCCAAACACCTACGAAAGAAAGCCTTGTCAAAATGTGTGTGGTTGGGGTCCCCGGCCCGGTCCCCGGAAGATGACCCCACTCCTGACAGTAAGATAGTAGACTCGTAGCCCTTACACACAATGAGATATTTTCTCAGTCCATCAAAAAAGATTTATGTCTACACATTTTGGTCACTATTTATTCAATTGTTTGCTCTACTACAATATATAGTACATTTCCAAGTCCAAGTAATAAATGTTTATGTTTTCTGTGGAGTAGGCTCGTGAGTGCATGCTGGGTGCGTCCCCATTCCCTTCACTGGTTATTATTGGCGCCGCGAGCCAGGCCTATCACATGTACACTGCGGCAGGCTGCTCTCCAGGTGGTCCCAAGGCAGGCCCAGACTGCAGCAGTGATGGGAGCGAGGCCACAGTGCTAGGCCGCGGCTCCTGAGGTGAGGCGGGCGGCATTTCCGTCACTCTGATAAGGTGTGGCAGTCCCTGTATTCTCTCTCTCTCTCTCTCTCTCTCTCTCTCTCTCTCTCTCTCTCTCTCTCTCTCTCTCTCTCTCTCTCTCTTTTCATGTATCATTAAACATATAATTTTTTGATGGCTGAGCACACACACTTGACAAGGTTTTCTTACCTAGGATTTGGGGTGTTTCCAGGGGTAGTTTAATGACCCTGGTGGTAGTTTGACCCATCTTCTGTACCTTGAACCCAAAAACTCATTAGAACCCGAGTGATCTCTTTGGCCTTTGGAAATTGTTGATGTGAGAAGCAGAGGCAGAAGCTGAGTGTTGGGTGACTGGACAGCTGCACAGAATGAGGCTGGTCCAAACTTAGAGTATATAATGCATGTTTGTCTCCCATCATGATGAAGGCAGCCTGGTTTGACAGTGAGGGAAGAGACATCAGGACTTGTCTATTATTACACCTGTCGCTTTGAGGAGTTTGACTAATTTTTCTGAAAGATCTTATTGTAGTACTCTTCATATTCTGGTTAAAGCTGCTTTATTAAAGTGCTGATATCTTGTCTCCTACTTGATCAGTTTCTCGTCTTTTGCCAAATGTGTACTGTAAACCGGGGTGACTTTGGACATGGGGTAACTTCGGACAAAAAGTGGTTAGGTTAGACATGGTTAGGTTAGGTCAGGTTAGTTTAAGATTAAATTTACTTGTCTTAGATTTGTGTGTGGTACACTTCGTGTTGTGCAATGGTTGTCACTGGCAGCACAGGAGGCAACTTTCATCTACATATTCCCCTTTTTCATGATCATTGCCTGTAGAAATACAGTGCTCGCCATAAACATTGTCGCACCCCTCTCCCACGCTGCGCCAGGTAATATAAACATGTACTGCATCCAATTTGAATGGTGAAGAAATGGAGGAGGTCATTGAGTTTAAGTACCTTGGATCAGTTATGTGTAAGCATGGTGGTACGGAGGGAGAGATAAGAGAAAGGGCATTGCAAGGAAGAAGGGTGGTAGGGTCTTTGGGACAAATGAATGGCAGAAGTGTGAGCATGGAAGTAAAGAGGGATTTGAGAAATACAATAATAGTACCAACCCTCACATATGCAAGTGAAACGTGGGCCTGGAATGAAAGTCAGAGGTCTAGAGTGCAGGCAGTGGAAATGAATTATTTGAGGAGTGCTTGTGGTGTAAGTAGAATGGATGGAATGAGTAATGAAAGTGTGTTTGAGCATTTTGGAATGTGTCACAGGGGTGAAGGGAAGAAGTGTGGAGTGGTGGAAGAAGTGAAGCGACAGACTTTAAAGTGGTTTGGCCACATGGAGTGAATGGAGTAGAGTAAGATGACCAGAAGGGTGTATGTGAGTGAGATAGAGGGAGGGAATGCTAGAGGATGACCTCCAGTGAAATGGAGGGATAGGGTGCGAGAGTATGTTAGGGAGAGGGGGGAAAGATCTTTGAGAAACTTTGAGCAGGCAAGGAGGGAGTGTTTGGATAGAGAAAGTTGGAAGCTCTTCTGCCGTGGCCATCCCCTGGTGGGAGCTCCTAGGAGCAGGCGTCGATGAAATGATGACTGCATCCAAAGAAATTTATTGAACTTACAACTAATACTTTGTTGGCTTCCCTTGATGTCTCCTACACTCTTCCAAATGAGCCAGAAGGCTGTCTGCAAACACCATGAGATGCTGGGAAGCGAATGTGTTCCAAAGGTGGTGAAGCGCAGCTTGGAGTTTGGCTACAGTTGAACAGTCGTGGCTTCGTAACTCCCGTTTTATTATCGCCCTCTCGAAAGACCCCAGTAGATGGTCACACAGAAGCTCAAGGTAGTTCCCCTGATTCATTGTGGTGTTCTTGGGTAACACCACGAGGCTCCCCACCCCGTGTTAGGAAAAGCATCCCCACACCATCAATGAATCTCACTATGCTTTCTTAACAGTATCCAGCAACATCTGTAGTATATACCAACACCCTTCGTAAACTCATAGTAAAGAAATGAACGGCCCAGGTTCAAAACCTGGCCCGGGCAGACAGTGTGCAGCTCACCCTTTTGGGTTGGTCGATAAATGGGTACCTGGGGAAATCTAGGAAAAGTAAATTGTGTCAATCCCAGACTTCACATTACCCTGTGTCCCAAGGTAATGGGTTCTTACCCACCACGGGATTTAAATGCTAAAGGTACAGAGATGAGCACTGTGGCCATGTGCAGCTACAGAGTATGCACCCAACTTTACCATACCTTTCCCATCTCTCAGTACCTCCACTATTTTATACAGTCCAATTCACTTACTTGTCAACTTTCTATTGGTGCCTGTCTCATTGCTCCCTCTCTTCACCCACACTTACTTAGATCACTCACTTCCAACTTCTGATTCTTTTTCCCTTCATTAACTTTCTCCCACCACTTTCTTGCCACTTCCAAGTTTGTTCATCGAATCACTCTGTGTGCTATTTCCACTTCACTCTCCTCATCTAGCTGTGGATATTAACTTCAATGAACTTTGGGACATGTCAGGAAAAGGAAGCATGATGGAGTTGACAGACAGTCACCTCATGCACTGCCGTGTTTATCACCTTTTGGTACTCAGTCAAGTGGTTATGCCACCGAGTGGGGTACCCTTTACAGAAGTTTGAGAAAATTCTCTTAATCATTCTATGCATCCTCTCAGAGATGCTGCTACTGTGTGGGTAGTATGGAGTGGTGTATCCTACTTGGATGTTGCACCTTACACAGATCTCTTTGAACTGCTGAGAAATAAACTCTTTAGCATTATCTTATAACAGGACATCTGGTGTTTCAAAATCATAAATATATCCCATAAAGCTCCTACCTACTTCCTACTTCTTATATGTCCTCAGTTTATATAAGAAACGTGAGCCCTTGGCTCAGGCAGCATCCAGTTAGGGAGGGTTGGTTACTCCCTAGCCAGTGAGTCACCCTCACCTCCAAACATGAAACATTCGTGTTGTGCACAGACAGCCAGAAGTATCCACCACGCTGTTCAGGTTAAACTTCACAAAATTATATACCGCAGCTGATATCTCTGTGTGCATTAGTAGATAAATGGAACAGGCTTGGCAGCCATGTGATGGGTGCCAATACAATATATACGTTCAAGAAAGGTTAGTTAAATTAATGGATGGGGATTACAGTAGTGTAATGTTAACTAGAACCACTCTGTGTAGACCTTCCAGGCTCTTTCAGACTCCTTGTTTTTATGTAATAACTTTATTCTTAGTGACATTCGTTGGGTGTAGTTTACTTGATTGTATAAGTTGGAAAAGTTTCCTGCTAGTGAAGGTCTCCTGTACTCATTTCATGCTTGTTTGACCTCATCTATCTCGTGCCATTTTCATTTGTTCATGATTTTTACAACAAAGGAGGCAAGTCCAGGGCAAAACAGAAAAGAAAAAATAAAGCCCTCAACATGTTTCTCATAGAAAGAATATATATTCCAGAAGATGCATTAAAGAATTTTCAGATTAAGTTAGAGAGGTGTTTTGGTAATGATGTACCTACCTCACACAAGCTCACATCATGCATATTAGCTTCATGTAAATAAGAAAGGAAAGAGGTGGATGGTGTTAAATTAATAGATTTTCTACAGGGTGGAGTGCTGTAACTGTCAATACCACCCACCACAACTACCACCACCATCCCAACCCCTGTGACCACCACCATGAAGTCTCCCGTATCCAGTGCAGACATCACCAAGGCCTGGGTGGAGTTCATGCTGACAGACTATGAGAGCAGGAAGACTCCACACACCACTGTTGCTGTCAAGACATTCACTGTCAGGAATGGTGGGTGATGGCACTATATGGAAGGGAGGAATATTACTAAGGAGGCCAGAGCTGTACCATATATATATATATATATATATATATATATATATATATATATATATATATATATATGTATATATATATATATATATATATATATATATATATATATATATATATATATATATATATATATATATATATATATATATATATATATATATAAATATATATATATAATATATATATATATATATATATATATATATATATATATATATATATATATATCTATATATATATTATATATATAT
Source organism: Eriocheir sinensis (assembly GCF_024679095.1). Classification (NCBI taxonomy): domain Eukaryota; kingdom Metazoa; phylum Arthropoda; class Malacostraca; order Decapoda; family Varunidae; genus Eriocheir; species Eriocheir sinensis. Next base: position 8,840,237 of record NC_066538.1, read on the forward strand.
ATATATATATATATATATATATATATATATATATATATATATATATATATATGACATGTTATTTTTTTCAGAGTATTTATTGTATAGCTTGTCATGATTTAGTTGAGGTATTTGTTTTGATGCCTGCTACTTAGAACCTCATGGAGGAGTGGCCTTTGCAGAACATCCACAGAATTTTGCCCATACCCTCAATCCTTACATAAGCCAGTCCTCTCATTCTTGCAAGCCAATAGTTTTGTATTAGTATTGGTAGTAGTAGTAGTAGTAGTATGGGATACCTCATATGTAAAATTCTCCAAGCTTCAGAAGTGTATTGGAGAGTACCCAAGGTCTAGGAGTGGTTTTGCCTCATTAAAGACAGGCAAGAGACATGCTGCTAGGCTTCTTAGTAATCAGAACAACCTATATAGGGCTCTGCCATGTAGAACTACAGCTCTCTTGAGGAAAGACAATGAAAGGTATGTCAGGAGCCTCGCTGATGGCGTCCTGGGTCACCTCAAACCTCTCACCTCTGAACAGCAGATGGTTGCTTCCTGCCAGACAGAATGGGTTTGCTAGGCTGAAAACTTTGAGCAGTTGTACAGTCACGATATGAAGTGATGTCGCCGTGTACGTTTATTTTCAATCACACAAGTATCGTTATATATTTTCAAGAGTACCATTATTTTCCTGTATCTTCATCATAACTTAACTAAATATATTTTACAAGCTAGAAAAAAATAGAAAAGAAATATTCAATGATGTCTTACGAAGACTTGTCGAAATATTTTGACACAAAGTGTTTTTGTTCACCAAGGAAAGAGTCAAATGAAGTCCAAATATCGACATATTACTCAAACAGAAAGTAAAATTATCTTTTCATGATCATTGTTGACAACAATAAATCTAACGTATGCACAATATATAGGACATGCATAATTGGTAGATATCCTAAACTAGGATGGCGTAATTTATTTAATTTATACTCTCGTTTGATGATGACGTCATCGCCCGCGCACCATACCTATTATTCAGCCCTGACTCACTCTTTGCCTTTCGTGGTCAACATAATGATAACGAAAGCTTTCCGTGGACTTCTAATGCATGATAGTGATTAAGGAAGATGCCCACAGCCTATAACTACCGTGGGATAGTCGGAGATGGAAAAATAAGAATACATAGCTTCAGAATAGTCGTGTTTTGTAACTCACTCTTTGCCGCCGATCGCAAACATCATTGCCTTTCTTGGTCAATATAACGATGACAAAAGCTTCATGTAGACTTCTAATGCTTGGAGGTGATCAGTGGAACATGTCCACAGCTTATAAGTGCCATAGAATAATCGAGGAAGGTGGGAAATAAGAAAATATGGCTTTGAAATGAAGGTGGTGGTGCGGGCGGGTAGGCTAATCGCAGCGTTGCCAAACATTAGGCTATGGTCGAGTGTTCGTGGAGGCGTCCGGAATTTTGATAGTTCAGATATGGCAACCCTACCTATGAAGGCATTCTTCATTCATCATCGTTACTGAGCAATGTTGCTATATATTTCAGTGCCCATGCTTATGACAAGAAGCCATCATAGTGAATAAAAGGTTTTTAATGTGAAACCTTATTATTTGATCGTTTCTTAATCAATAGAACGCAAAGTAATGCCAGTAACTGTCCATTCCCTTCGTGTCATACTGTGCGTGTGTATTAATAACTGCAGAAGACAGTTCATGGAATGACCCAGAATATATATATATATATATATATATATATATATATATATATATATATATATATATATATATATATATATATATATATATATATATATGTATATATATATCAGAGCTGGGCACTTCCGACTCTGTCCGCACCTCCGCTCCTCCGACCTGCGGACCTTTAAACGAGGTGCGGAGGTCCGAAGCGCGGAAAGTTTTTCAAAAGTGCGGAAGTAACAGGTGCGGAACGGCAGTATTTTAAGTCCGTACCTCCGCACCTGAGGTTTTCAAGGATAAAAAATGAAACGACAAACAGTCCGCTCTGCAGTAATACTTCCAGTCGTTCTGGCGGTCTGTGCTGCAGGGCATGTTTTCCCACCACTTGAGTGACGTCACTCATTCAGATTCTGACCGGTGTTGCATGTGTACTGAGGTTTGATAATTATGATGAGTGTAAAAGTAGTTACTTTACTTCAGGTGGTGGAGATTCTATGCGTTAAAATGACAATAATGATAACAAAATAATGGTAATAATAATAATAATAATAATGATAATAATGCTGCTGCAGTATTGCCTTGTATTTCTTTTTTTTTAAGGTACGGACTAGAATTTTCAGGCACGCTTTAATAGTTTTGGGTATGGTACCGGAGGTGCGGAGTGCTTGCGGAACGAGTGAAAAAAATTTTAGGCGCGGAAGTACAGGTCCTGACTATATGTGTTTCGAGGTGCGGAGGAGCGGTACCGGACTACCCGATATCCAGTAACGCGCCCAGCTCTGATATATATATATATATATATATATATATATATATATATATATATATATATCTATATATATATATATATATATATATATATATATATCACCTAAATCTGAACAACGTATAACAACTGTTTTGCAAAGATAAGCACACAACGTGAGCTAAATCATTTCAAGGTTGTCTTCAGTACTGAAGACAACACATTACATTCGCAGTCGCATTTTTTAAAACAAATGAATGTATAATTGTAATTCAGGTACTACTATGTTATTTTACCATGTTTTACATCACAAGGTATTATAGATTATCATTAAAAGGGAACATTATAACATAAACAATAAATACACATCACTTCCGTTACCTTCAAATGCTCCCGAACGAAACATTTTGAGAGCGGCGACATCACTTCATATCGCGACTGTACATGGCAGACCCTCTGAGTATGCAGTTTCCTACCACTGGGCTACAAATACATTGTAGATGTTGATCCACCCATTGATAAAACCCTACCTCCTCCTGACAAGATCAGATAGGCTGTGGCAAGGTTGAAGGGTGGAAAGGCAGCTGGCATTTGTGACATCAGTGCAAAACTGCTTAAAGCTGACCTTGTCAAGAAAGGGTGGAGTTAAGTCAATGGATGGGTCTGACATGTTGGATAGTACTTGCCTGAGAGGGAGGTTTGGAGCAAGGATTCTCCAGGGCTCAGTAAGCAGGTCTAAGGTCATTTGTATTGAGATGTCCCTTGTCTTTCTCAGCAAGACTCCTGACAGATTTCTCCTTGTCTCTTATCAGGGGAAATGGTCCTGTATGACAAAGCCTTTAATTGGTCCTGATTTCCAGTAAGCTAGGCAACATGACCGCAATATTCTCGAATGTCTCCCCAGAGGCAAAACCGCTCCTTGAACTCAGGCACTCTCCAGTACACTCCTTTGCTGCTTGGAGAGTCATATCTGAAGCTATCCCACAGTTCTACAAGATCCTTAACCCCTTAATGACGTTGATGCCGCTTCCGTCATATAGTTCTATCAGACGTGGGCAACGAGCATGATGCCAGCGCCGGAGAGCGAGAAGCTATCTGGAATTTGAAGGGCGCGCGTAACTAGGTCTCTGTCAATGCTAAGTGACTAACTGGCACCTCTTTTGTCCTTTACCACCACTCCGTGGTAAAACTAGTCTATAGTTCCTGCCTACACATCATGGCGTTTGCAGAGCGATTATGTTCCCTCAGCCGATCTGTTTCGGCGGTCTTCCTTTAGTTTCTGTTCATTGTGTGCATGCTGAGCGTAGTCTTGACACCTCCACTGATATACGTGATGTTCTAGATGAACCAATATCTTGTTCACAGGAGTGTTTGGAGGAGTGGGAAGCGGAAGTTGGATTTTGGGGGGAATCATGGAATTCCAGCTAAACGGTCGGTCCAAATCATAATCTGATATCACAGTTGGGTTATACGGATGATTTTCTACAACTTTTATTCAATGAGATTCATTCCAGAATGAAAAACTACAAAAATTAACTTTTTTTTTTTTTTTTTTTTTTTTTTTTTTCACTGCAACTTTGGCTCTCTGTAGACAGTAAATTTCTGGGTAAACCAAAAGATTATAAACTATATTCTTCACACTCTATCGTGATAAAATGAGTAACTTCTCTTCAATAAATTTTCCTGTACGTCGTACCAATAAAAAGTTGGAATTTTGGGGGAATCATGGAATTCCAGCCAAATAATCAATCCAAATAAAAATATGATTGCACAGTAGAGTTTTAAGGATGCTTTCCTTCAACTTTTATTCAATGAGATTCATTCCAGAATGAAAAAAAATACAAAAATTTACAAAAATTATTTTTCGAGTTTCACTACAACTTTGGCTCACTGTAGGCAGTAAATTTCTGGGTCAAAGTTTATAAACTATATGTTACAGACTCCATCATGATAAAATGAGCAACTTTTCTTCAATAATTTTTTCTGTACATCGCACCAGTAAAAAGTTGGAATTTTGGGAGAATCATGGAATTCCAGCCAAATACGACAACCTAGAAAGAAACAGATTTCACGGCAGGGTGCACCAGAAAATTTTCTATAAAACATCTTTTATGACGTTTTCTCGGTTTCAAAGTTCATTTTCTGCTGACTTTTGCGTTCGAAGGGGATCTCCCGAGAAAAACTTTTGCCGTCAGAGGGGGTTAAGTGTACCAAGCACATTGAACAGATTTTAGACTGCATATTCACTAGTACATACAAAGTCTTTCAGTCTCATGAGATGAAACACAGTACCAATATGGTTATATCTCGAGATTCTTCTTGACCTGTCATGAAGCTTGAGTATAGCAAAAACAAGCCTATGATTAGTTGTAAAATAGTCTGCACTCTGAAAGAGCCTACCATTCTGCAGGCTCCCTCATTGAGTACTTACAAAAGTGTGATTGATTCCCTCTGACATGGGTACCAACACAGAACTCATAGCCAACACTGTCAGTGTCGGACAAGACAGTGCGTGTATCCCAGGGGGGAACACTGGTCTATTACGGAGCCTAGTTTGGCGTAGAGCACGTCCGTCTCTTCAGTTTCACACAAATTAGTTGAAGCATACACTGCAATTAGACACAAAGCCGAAGGTGTGCTTCAGCTCCACTCATGACATATGCTTTTTAGCCAGAGTAATATCAACAATAAATGGCTGGAGATGCCTATTGCTACTTTCTTAAGTTAGTTATCAGGACCCATGCTGGACCAGTTGTTGGTGTATCCCTTACTATTGATCTCCACTGCCAGGCTTCCTAGTCTACATCTCACTCTATCCACCTTCAGTCTTCTGAGCTCATTCGACAAGTGAGGTAGTTTGTAATCATCTGAGAGGTTAACGATGCTCTAGTTCCAGAACCCTTTGAGGGTTTACTGCAGGCCTGGGTTTGCAGGCAGCTGTCATATATTGTCATATATGCACCACCCCAGCCGTCCCTGAAAAAGAAGCGGGAGAAGGCAGCTAGTTGGCTTCTCCCAGTGCTTTTATTTTCAGTTGGAATTTCATTTTTACAATCACATTCTCAGTGTTGGGCGTAGCGGCACTACTAGTAGCACCGCTACGTAGTGAAGCTACTTTTTAGTAGCTGTAGCGCTAGTGCCACTCTTTTTTTAGAAAGAGCGGCAAAAACGGTAGCAGCGCTACATTTTTAGGTAGGGCTAGTCACTACTCGCTACTTGGGGTGGACCAACTACGTATGTGATTAAAATGCAAATGAAACGTGTACAGTTCAGTGGGTTGAGCCCGTAACTTTTGTCAGTCATCAAACGCTCGCTCAGTAGTGAATCTGCGACTGGAGGTGTGGCTGACTGCCTATCTGTGGACAGTAAGTGATTAGTCACTCGTGGATATTCCTGATCACGGCTCACGAAGCCTTGGAAACTGGTAAAAACTGGGTGAGTCAACTAGCACAGCAGAGGGAGGGGAGTGAATCTTCTAGCCTCACGTGCAGGAAATGTAAAGTGACTTACTCAGTACTCTATCAAGGACGTGGAACGTAACGATATGTTTAAAAGAGAATTATGTTTTTTCAATACTTATTGTTCACAAGTAGCGGTAGCGGCAGTAGTAGTGGTAGACTGGTAGTGCACTACATTTAGAAATGAGTAGCTGTATCAGTAGTGCCACTACAATTTGACTGAAAGGTAATGCCACTACTTTTAGCAGGTAGTGCACATAACATTGCACATTCTACACAATGAATGAACCCATTGTATATTTTACTGATACTTTCTTCTATAATGGTTTTCTATGCTTAGTCCCACCGTGACTGAAGGAAGAAAGTAGAAGGTGGTTGTAAGATGATGTTTATTTAGTCTTTGGCCATACTTCTTTGAATCCTATTGAAGTTGGTTTGCTTATTAGGCTAAGAAGATGAGAGGTTCCCTAATGAGGTTAGTTATGCCTACTATGGTGATAACATTAGTGAGACATGTTTAACCCCTTAGCGATGACTATGATGCTGGCGTCATATAATTTTTTCTAACGTAGGCGACAAGCATGACGCCAGCGCTGGAAAACGAGAAGCTCTCTGGAAATTGAACTGCGCGCGTAACAATGTACGTGTCGATCCTAAGTGACTAACTGGCACCTCTTTTGCCCCTTAGACGACTCCGTGCTAAAAATAGTCTACAGTTCTTCCCTACGCATCATGGCATCTGCAGAGTGATTGTATTCCCTCAGCCGTCCTGTTTCGGTGGTCTTCCTTTAGTTTCTGCTCATCGTGTGCATGCCAAGCGTAGTCTTGACACCTCCACTGATTTACCTGATGTTCTAGATGAACCAATATCTTGTTCAGAGGAGTAGAAGCAGAAGTTGGATTTGGGGGGGAATCATGGAATTCCACCCTAATGGTCAGTCCAAATGATAATCTGCTCTTGCAGACTCCATACGTTCTTATGTTCTTAATGAACTTCATTCTAGAATGAAAAACTACAAAAATTATTTTTTTGAGTTTCACTGCAAATTCGGCTCTCTGTAGGCAGTAATTTTCCTGGTAAAAGATTATAAACTATATTTTTCAGACTCCATCATGATAAAATGAGCAACTTTCTTCCATAAATTTTTCTGTACGTCGCACCAGTAAAAACTTGGAATTTTTCGGAACCATGGAATTCCGGTCAAACAGTCAGACCAAATCATAATCTGATTTCACAGTTGAGTTATACGAATGATTTTCTACAACTTTTATTCAAGAAGATTATTTCCTGAATGAAAAACTAAAAAAAATTTTTTTTTTCGAGTTTCACTGCAACTTTGGCTCTCTGTAGGCAGCAAATTTACTGGTCAAAGATTATAAACTATATTTTTAAGACTCCATCGTGATAAAATGAGCAACGTTTCTTCAATAAATTTTCCTGTACGTTACACCAGTAAAAACTTGGAATGTTTCGGGAATCATGGAATTCCAGCCAAACGGTCAGTCCAAATCATAAACTGATTTCACAGTTGAGTTATACAGATTATTTTCTACAACTTTTATTCAGTAAGATTAATTCCAGAATGAAAAATACTACAAAAATTTACCAAATTTTTTTATTGAGTTTTACCACAACTTTGGCTCTCTCTATAGGAATTTTTCGGAAATCATGGAATTCCAGCCAAATGCGACAACCTAGAAAGAAACGGATTTCACAGCAGGGTGCGCTAGAAAATTTTCTATAAAACATCTTTTATGACTTTTCTCAGTTTCGAAGTGTGTTTTTCGATGACTTTTGTGTCATGGGAGATCACCCGAGAAAAATTTTGCGTTGCTGAGGGTTTAGACTCTGCAAAGTCTGATCAGCGGGAGCACTACCAAAGTGGCAGCCCCCCATAACATTCATGCAGGAGCTCTGCACCTTATCTTGGCAGATGAGCTTGCAGGCAGCCCATTACTGGAAGCAGCTGCAATTACAGTCAAACGTGACAGGGTGTCACTAACATCGGCAAATAAAACATAACACTGCTCACACTGAATTAGTTCAGGTTGCGAGCCTGTTTCATTCCATGCCATCATTGACATTGACACTCGCCGTTGTGTAACGTGTCACACACCGCTTGCCTGTAACTTGGACTGTCATCTTGCATCAAAAGTGTACCGAGCTTGTTATGTTCACCGAACTGTTAATGATATTTTACACTGCTTTATGCATGTACACATCGTCCCTTCCTTAGGAACTGCGTAATCATCCATAAGCTGATAGTGAATATTTGCAGTGGTGCCATGAAAATTCTTTTGCAGCCACCTTTGTTCTATTGGGGAAAATCTGTGAATGTGCAAATCTGCAATTAGTGAAAAGTGAATACAGGGGAAAGAGGTTAACTCCCTCGTGATGTCCTAATTTTTTTCTTGGATACCAATGTGGTGGAACCTTACAGTCCCACCACATCAACATCCATCTCACTGTGCGATAGGTTGCTATCTCAGTTAACACCATCGTTAATGCTTCTTGGATCTGAAAAAAAGTCCCAAAAATTCAATATTGGTAAATCCCATTAATATAACACCTCTATTTAGAGCAATTAATATTTAATGCAAAATTCTTCAGTACAGTCACAGCCAGCAGCACTCATACATGCAGGGCTGGGCAGGAGGCAGCTTTCCCACTTCCTCAGCCACTGGTTCTATTGTCCACTGGTTCAATTGTCCACTGGTTGTATTGCCACTGGTTCAATTGACACTGGTTCAATTGTCCACTGGTTCAATTGTCCACTGGTTCAATTGTCCACTGGTTCAATTGTCCACTGGTTCAATTGTCCACTGGTTCATTTGTCACTGGTTCAATTGTCACTTTTTCAATTAGAAGCGTTTTGGGGCTAGATTCACAAAGGCTTAGTGTGTAGTTTTGGGCCTTTAGTGTGTAGTTTTGAGAACATTGCGATACACAAAGTTCGTGCGGTAATAACTACCAACTAATCGATGACGTCACAGGGTAGCGCGCGGATTTACAAAGGTTTAACGCGCTCTGTGTGACGCTCAATATGCTGTTAAATAACTACTGCCTCGAAGGTGTAGTAAACGCTAACTATATTATCATATTTACATATAAATGCTTATAAATTGCGTTTTTCAACTTGAAATACCTCGCCATATCGCGGTTCACTTATCGCGGTCTCGCTGTATCGCAGATTTTAAAATCGTAAATATTTAGTTTAGTATCGCGGATTTTTCGCTATATTGCGGGATTTTGCGGTATAGAGGTATTTTAATATATTTGTTATTTTACTTATTTTGCAGTAAAAGAAGCATTTTCTCCTAAAAATTGTAAACAATATAAAAAAATTGAGAAAATATTAATAAGAACATATTAAAATAATATTAAATTGAAATAAAATACGTAGCGCACAGCAGATGAGTAGACACAGACTTGCACGTATGTAAAGCGCAGCTACGGCCGCTTCCACTTGAGCTAGTTTGCCCACGTGTGATCATACATGGCACACTATTGGCTGATGCATGGGAGGCGACCAAGCAGAGCACTGTGTTCTGTATCCTGGGCGCTGATTGGCTCAGCAACCGTAGCATTTGTTGGTTCGTCAGTGGTTAGCTCGGAGACAAATGGAGAGTGTGTTACAGCTTGCTACCGTTAAATGCTCGAGAAGTTGGCAGTGAGGACCCAGACAGGATGAGGCAATGACTTCACTTGAACAAGACTAAAGTCCTAAACTTGCTCAAAATGATTACTCCAAGCTTCTCAAGTTTCGTGGAAATCTTTGCGGTACTGGAATAAACACGTGGAGAGCTACTGAACCGAACAGCTGATCCACTCTTCTTCTTCTTGTGACCACAACTTATCGACCACACGAGTAACCGACATGTTGGTGACTGAGTGTCTGACTAGAAATTCGATGAGTTTCCCGTGAAATATAGCTGACTTTGAATCTCTCGAGAAACTAGTGGCTGGGTGACCTTGTTCACACATGCTGAGGTGAGATTCACAGAGATATGCGTGTTTATATAAATAACATATAAAATATAATATATAAATTATATAAATAATAAAATAAATATAAGGTCGCTACTTCGCGGATTTTCGCCTATCGCGGGGGGTTCTGGAACTTAACCCCCGCGATAAATGAGGGATTACTGTATAACTTTGCGAGTAGAGGAAGCCCATTTCTTTATAAAATGATGAGATATACACACCTTGAGAGGCATATGATTAGTGTGGGCGGTATGGTAACACCGACGCCCGGCCAGGGCATTGCCAGACCTCCCTCCTTCATCTTCCTACCTCCTCATCCATTCGATCATCCATCCATCTCTACATTTGTCCCTCCGTGGGACCAAGGACCTTTGTCGGGTGACAGCCCATGAGTTGGGCTGCAGATATGGCAAGACAGTCTTAACTTTTCCTCATTCCTTCCTTCCGTCCTTGTCTGCCTCGGTATATATGTGCCACATTATTTTTAATTTGCTCTCTTCCTGCCTCAATCTCCTCCTTATCTTCTTTTTTTTTTTTCCCCTTAAGCATGTTCTTAAATAACAAGACATCAAACAGAAGAGTTACCTTGACGTTAATGTGCAGCAAACGACGAAATAATTAAGTTCCTTGATTACGGTTTAGTACAGTTTGCCTTAAAAGGAAGGAAAATGGGAAAAGAGAACGGGTTATTTTGAACGGCAGCTTGAGGGGGCTCCCTACGATTGGCTGACGGTTTTGTGAACATGCTTGTGATTCGCTGCAAGGCCAATGACGTCATCAACCAATCAGCAGCCTTGCTGACTTAGCGCGCCTCTAACTACCAACTAAGGTTTGCTTTGTGAATCTGATGCTAACGTCGGTCGCTAAATCAGTAGTGCGTAGTTACGTTAGTTCGTAGTTAGTGAGTATGTTTGTGAATTCCACCCCTGGCCCCCCAAAAATTGCCAGTGATCACTAGCTACTTTAACTAAAACTGAGTCAACTCCTGTTGAAGGGATGAGGACTCGCACACTTTAAAATCTCTCATGTGATAAATCATGATGCACTGTGCCTATAGTCTACAAGACATTGACCCCAAGTGTTTATGCTTACATTTTTCAGGTGAAGTGGTGAGAAACACTCTACCATTCAGTTATTACAAGCTAACTACTCACACCTAAGCTTACACCATTCTCGCATTTTTTTCTAATCTCCTGCCGCATGTATAGCTTGAACCATTTTTCTAATAGATTCCACGAAGACAAATGTTTAATCTGCAAAGTACCGAACAGAATCTAGTCAGTAGAACTCATGGTAAAGAGATATTTAAAATTCCGAAACCCGCACAGTACCGAAAGGAGCCGCTGAGGGGCCGAACTCACTCTCACCAAGACTTACTAACACAAAGGGCTGTAGCTATCTAGGACACTGGGGAGAAAGAAACAGTGGAACACCTAATTGTAGAATGTAGCAACTACGAGAGGCAGAGAGGGGAGTTAGTACCAGAAGAAGTGATGGTGATGAGCCGATGAAAAGCAATACAGGTCAAAAGAAGAAGGTTTGTTTTGGTTTGGAATGCCAAGTCGTATAAATCTTCCTCCAAGGTATAAATACATAATGAACAAGTAAAGCCTGTGTTCGTGATTTATTAATTGCTTTAGTGTATCAAGTGCCTAAAACTGATAGTACAGAAGTTTTTTGTAGACCATAAAACAACGAACAACAGGTCTTAAATTCTACAGCGGTGCAACCGAAGATTCATAATTTCATTTACCATAATACTGTTAGTGAGTCAAAGATTATTGAAGAAAAATGTTCTTAATATTCATAACTTTGTTTTGAATTACATTAGGATAAGCAAAAGTTTTTTTATAGTAGACCCACTTCTCTGTACCAAATTATGCGTTCCAGATGATCTGGCATTTTTTTTCAAGGGCCAGAACACCCCAAATTGTCCATTGGTTGAATTGCTACTGTTTCAATTGTCACTGGTTCAATTGTCCACTTGTTGAATTGTCACTGGTTCAATTGTCACTGGTTCAATTGTCCACTTGTTGAATTGTCACTGGTTCAATTGTCACTGGTTCAATTGTCACTGGTTCAATTGTCACTGGTTCAATTGTCACTGGTTCAATTGTCCACTTGTTGAATTGTCACTGGTTCAATTGTCACTGGTTCAATTGTCACTGGTTCAATTGTCCACTTGTTGAATTGTCACTGGTTCAATTGTCCACTGGTTCAATTGTCACTGGTTCAATTGTCCACTTGTTGAATTGTCACTGGTTCAATTGTCCACTTGTTGAATTGTCACTGGTTCAATTGTCACTGGTTCAATTGTCACTGGTTCAATTGTCCACTTGTTGAATTGTCACTGGTTGAATTGTCACTGGTTCAATTGTCACTGGTTCAATTGTCCACTTGTTGAATTGTCACTGGTTCAATTGTCACTGGTTCAATTGTCCACTGGTTCAATTGTCCACTTGTTGAATTGTCACTGGTTCAATTGTCACTGGTTCAATTGTCCACTTGTTGAATTGTCACTGGTTCAATTGTCACTGGTTCAATTGTCACTGGTTCAATTGTCCACTTGTTGAATTGTCACTGGTTCAATTGTCACTGGTTCAATTGTCCACTTGTTGAATTGTCACTGGTTCAATTGTCACTGGTTCAATTGTCCACTTGTTGAATTGTCACTGGTTCAATTGTCACTGGTTCAATTGTCACTGGTTCAATTGTCCACTGTTTGAATTGTCACTGGTTCAATTGTCACTGGTTCAATTGTCACTGGTTCAATTGTCCACTGTTTGAATTGTCACTGGTTCAATTGTCACTGGTTCAATTGTCACTGGTTCAATTGTCCACTGTTTGAATTGTCACTGGTTCAATTGTCACTGGTTCAATTGTCCACTGTTTGAATTGTCACTGGTTCAATTGTCACTGGTTCAATTGTCACTGGTTCAATTGTCCACTGTTTGAATTGTCACTGGTTCAATTGTCACTGGTTCAATTGTCACTGGTTCAATTGTCCACTTGTTGAATTGTCACTGGTTCAATTGTCCACTTGTTGAATTGTCACTGGTTCAATTGTCCACTTGTTGAATTGTCACTGGTTCAATTGTCCACTTGTTGAATTGTCACTGGTTCAATTGTCCATTTGTTGAATTGTCACTGGTTCAATTGTCCACTTGTTGAATTGTCACTGGTTCAATTGTCCATTTGTTGAATTGTCACTGGTTCAATTGTCCACTTGTTGAATTGTCACTGGTTCAATTGTCCACTTGTTGAATTGTCACTGGTTCAATTGTCCACTTGTTGAATTGTCACTGGTTCAATTGTCCACTTGTTGAATTGTCACTGGTTCAATTGTCCACTTGTTGAATTGTCACTGGTTCAATTGTCACTGGTTCAATTGTCCACTGTTTGAATTGTCACTGGTTCAATTGTCACTGGTTCAATTGTCCACTGTTTGAATTGTCCACTGTTTGAATTGTCACTGGTTCAATTGTCCACTGTTTGAATTGTCACTGGTTCAATTGTCACTGGTTCAATTGTCCACTGTTTGAATTGTCACTGGTTCAATTGTCACTGGTTCAATTGTCCACTGTTTGAATTGTCACTGGTTCAATTGTCCACTTGTTGAATTGTCACTGGTTCAATTGTCCACTGGTTCAATTGTCCACTTGTTGAATTGTCCACTGGTTCAATTGTCCACTTGTTGAATTGTCACTGGTTCAATTGTCCACTTGTTGAATTGTCACTGGTTCAATTGTCCACTTGTTGAATTGTCACTGGTTCAATTGTCCACTGTTTGAATTGTCACTGGTTCAATTGTCACTGGTTCAATTGACCGCTGGTTCAATTGTCCACTTGTTGAATTGTCACTGGTTCAATTAACCACTGGTTCAATTGTCCACTTGTTGAATTGTCACTGGTTCTTACTGATGTAAGCAACAAGCATGATGCCAGCGCCAAAGAGCAAGAAACTTTCTGGAAATTGAATGGCGTGCGTAACTTTGTATCTGTTGATGCTAAGTGACTAACTGGCACCTCTTTTGCCCGTTAGACAACTCAGTGCTAAAAATAGTCTACAGTTCCTGCCTACACATCATGGCATTTGCAGAGCGATTATGTTCCCTCAGCCGATCTGTTTCGGCAGTCTTCCTTTAGTGCTGAGCATAGTCTTGACACGTCCATTTATATATGTGATGTTCTAGACGAACCAATATCAGGGAGTGGGAAGCGGAAGTTGGAATTTTGGGGGAATCATGGAATTCCAGCCTAACGGTCTGTCCAGATGATAATCTCATTTCACATTTGAGTTATATGGATGATTTTATACACCTTTTATTCAATGAGATTCATTCCAGAATGAAAAACTAAAAAAAATATTTTTTGAGTTTCAATGTAACTTTGGCTTTCTATCGGCAGTACATTTCCTGATCAAAGATTATAAACTATGTATTTCAGACTCAATCGTGATAATATAAGCAACTTTTCTTTAGTAAAATTTCCTGAACGTCGCACCAGTTAAAAGTTGGCATTTTGGGGGAATCATGGAATTCCAGCCAAACGTTGTCCAAATCATAATCTGATTTCACAGTTGAGTTATACAGATGATTTCCTATAACTTTTATTCAATGAGATTCATTTCATAATCGAAAAAACTACAAAAATTTACAAAAAAAACTTTTTCATTTCACAGCAACTTTGGCTCTCTGTAGGCAGTAAATTTCTGGGTCAAAGATTATATACTATATTTTTCAGACTCCATCATGATAAAATGACCAACTTTTCTTCAATAAATTTTCCTGTATGTCGCACCAGTAAAAAGTTGGTATTTGGGGGGAATCATGGAATTCCAGCCAAATGCTCAGTCCAAATCATAATCTGATATCATAGTTGAGTTATATGGATGATTTTCTACAACTTTTACTCAATGAGATTCATTCCAGAATGAAAATAACTTCAAAAATTTACCAAAATTATTTTTTGAGTTTCACCACAACTTTGGCTCTCTGTAGGCAGTAAATTTCCAGGTCAAAGATTATACACTATATTTTTCAGACTCCATTGTGATAAAATGAGCAACTTTTCTTCAATAATTTTTATGTACATCGCACCAGTAAAAAGTTGGCATTTGGGGGGAATCATGGAATTCCAGCCAAATGCGACAACCTTGAAAGAAACGAATTTCACAGCAGGGTGCGCCAGAAAATTTTCTATAAAATATCTTTTATGACTTTCTCAGTTTCAAAGTGTATTTTTCGTTGACTTTTGCGTTTTGGGGGATCTCCCGAGAAAAACTTTTGCGGTTTAATGGGGTTAATCAATATCCCCCAGAAAGATGGTTAAAAGGGATGGTGCTGCAAAGAAGAAAACAAGAACAGTGGATACTATGCTCACAACAGGAACGGGGGAAGCCTCGGCAGCTTGTATGCCCTCCTGACTGACTCCTGCTCACCCTCCATCACGGACGATACGTCGGGTTAGCTTCATGTTGGTGGTCAAACGTAGTTCCAGTGCCTTGGGAATAGGGAAACTGTGAAAAATAACATGTAAAATGATTTTTACATAAATATTTTTTTGAGATATGGGACGCATTAATGGGAATTACATTAATTTCAATGGGGAAATTCGTTTTGGTTTACGAGTGTTTGGGTGTGCAAGCAAAATTCCAGAACAAATTAAACTCGTAAACCGAGGCTTGACTGTACTTTATTCTTGCTATCAGCTGGCAAATACACTACATGATTTGCCTCATAGTTAAACTCGTCATTTTTGTTAAAATTTATTACTTCTCTAGTGAGAGGACCATCCTAGGACATTTAAGATTTTGTCGGGGTATGAGGAAAACCAAACAGCTGCAGCTTGCAGTTGGCATAGCTATAAAGTGAACTAATAACAAACTACCCAGCTGTACAGCCTTACACTGTCACTCAGGCTCTACTTACACCTGCAGCATCAGATCAAAGAACTATCAGTGCCGTTCTCTCAATCTGTACAAATTCCACACGGACACTGTACATTATGCTAATTTTTGTGATAGGAAACTGGAAATATAAGTACAGAGAGGGATAGAATCCATAGGAGGGTAGTTTGAAAAGCAAAAATTTGTGCCAGACTCTGTCAAAAGTTTTCGAGATGTCTGAGGCAACAGCAAAAGTTTCACAGAAATGCCTGAGAGAGGATGACCTGGAGTCAATTAGAAAGGCAAGAAGATCACTAGTAGAATCCCCCTTGCAGAACCCAAACTGGTGATCACATAGGTCAGAATTGGATAGATACTTAAGAATCTTCTGGTTAAGGATTGACTGAAAAGCTTTAGAAGGACAAAAATGCAAAGCTATAGGGTGGTAGTTTGAGGGATTGGAATGGTCACCCTTCTTAGGCACAGGCTGTATGTAGGCATATTTCCATCAGAAAGGAAAGGTAGATGTTGAAAGGCAGAGATAAAAATGTTAGACCAGGCAGGGTGTCAGCACAGAAGCACAGATTTTAAGGACAATAGGAGGCACTCCATCAGGTCCATAAGCCTCCTGATTGTTGAGGCCAGAAAGGGCATAGAAAACATCACTTTTCTTAATTTTAATAACAGGCATAGTGGAGTCAGAAGGAGGATGAGTGGGAAAAATATTAGTTGGGTGAGGTAACTCTCCCCTTGGTATATGCTACCATTGATTGATTGAGTTGTAGCAGTAGTAGTAGCTGTACCAGCATTAGTTGTTGTTAATACTTTTACTTTTACTTATTATCTTTGACAGCCACCAAGCCTGGAGAAAGCTTCAATGCTGAGCTCATGCTTTTGGATGTGACAGCTGAGTTGAGTAATGGCAGCAGCACTGACCAGGCTGTTGATGCCACACAGGATAAGGAATACCATCTTGTCGTCAAGTTCCTGACCAAAGACCCGATGACCAAGGAGGTGATCAAACGGTGTGGGTACCACATAAAGGAGCTCAAAATGTACTCAGAAGTGGTGAAAGAACTAAATGACTTCCAAGCCGAGCATGCCAATGACAAGTACCGTCTCTTCCTGCCAGAGTTCATCTATGGTAAGTGTACAGAAAAGGAATATGTGCTTGTGATGGAGAATGTCAAAGTTCTGGGCTATGAGACCAACCCCAAGGAGGAGGGTCTGGACTTTGAGCATGCCATGGTGGCAGTGGACCATGTGGCTCGCCTTCACGCTGTCTCCTACTCCTATGACAAGACACATAACTTCCTGGAGAAGTTCCCTTGCTTCCAGTTTAGTACTGCCATCAGCACATTCTTCAAGCCAGTTGTGTGGGCATCACTGGCCAACCTTATCACCTTCCTCAAGAGCAAAAAGACCTACGAGGACATGGTACACAAGCTGGAGGCTGGTCGCACCACCCTGCCCAGCAAGTTTGCTGCACTCTGGGATGACCAGAGCCGCCATCGGTTTCTCTCTCTCACCCATGGAGATTTCTGGAACAGTAACCTCATGTACCACCACAACAGTAGTAGCAGTAGTGGCAGCAATGATATTGAATCCCTTAAACTGATAGATTGGCAAATTGCCCAGTGGAACAACCCAGTATTTGATTTGCACTACCTCCTCAACACCTCTACCTCCTTTGCCATGCGTCGGGACCATGCAGAGGAGATCCTACGGCACTACCACACCATCTTCACCACAGCCACTGCCACCATGGGCACACCTGTACCAAACTGGAACTATGAGCAATTTAAGGCAGAGTTTGAGCGCACTTCATTAGTGGGCTTCCTAATGGGCATGTGCCTCATCCAAGGCACACTTAGCAAGGCTGGAGAGAACATCAATCGGGGTGGCTCAGCATGCTGTCCCTCCTCCTGCTGGTTGACTGATACTGTAAAGACTGGTTTTGCCAAGATGGTGGTGTCACTGGCATTCAAGCCTTCGTCATCATACATCATGCGTGCCAGCATAGGGAAGGTTCTGAGCCCCATTGGGCGGGAACTGGTCGAAGGCAGCAACGAGGTGCTTAACAGCAGACTCCTTGACTTGCTGATGGAGGCTGATGAGAAGGGTGTACTGGATGTGCTGAGTCTGTAGTACCTCCCAAGGCTGGGCCACAGGTAATGCAGACAGGGCCGGGTGTGATGCAGGCACGTCAAGGCTGCATGGGTGACAAGGTAGGCTTAGAGGTTTATAGGCACAACAGGTCGGGTCAGGCAGCCTCCCACTGGCCTCTGCTTCCACTTCAGGCATTGACTCTCTCCACATAGAATAATATTAATTCTAATAACACAAGTTCAAGTAAAACTGTTATAATGGAAAGATGACTATTTTTATACATTTTAACAATCAAATGAGCCTTCAAAGAAGAATATAAGGCATTGTGTAGAGCTTTGTAAGATAGTTCATCTCATTGTCTTAGTGTTCATCTGTTCCTTTATTGTCTTGGCTGTTTCTCGCCCTGAGTCCTTCGAGTAATACTCAAGAGTTACTGTTCAAAGAGGTATATTTTTATCACGGAAATCACTCATTTGAATAGAGAGTATTTTTGCTAAGAAATTGAAATGAATTATGATATATTTAGTAAAGGAGTAATGCATCTGATAAGCTGATCAAATTAATAGTATTAGTAATACTACTACATAGTAATAATTAAAACTTGCTGAAGTTCCTTATTTGGTAATGTGAACTTCTATGACAACTAGGTTTAAGAGTACCATAACCTGCAGCCTTGCAAGGCCTGTTTTAGAGAAGAAAGACATTGTGCTTCATATGCTTTCTAATTTCTACTTTGTCCTTTATACTGTGGTTCCTAGTTGTTAATTTCTTTTATAACTTTATCTAGATAATGTATTTTATGTAGCAATAATTTTTTTTATTCAGCCTCTGAAGCTGTTGTGGTGCTTTTATAGCTACTGTATCTTGGTGCAGAGTGATTTGAGTCATTCCGTGCCAGGAGTGGCACTCATCCCCAGGGTGGGTAGTGAACAGTGTGCTGGTGGTGGTTAGGTCACTCAGCACCAGTGGTGGTACATCGGGTACTCGTTATTTGTCGCTCCATAATTCGTGTATTTACTTTTATTGGCAATATTTTGTGGAGGAAAATGAAAAACTTCCCCGTTCTTTCATCATCACAAAATATTTTTAAATCGGGTGTGCTGAGGACATCATGGAGTCCACACAACAACAGTCTTAGCACCGTATTTGCTGGCATTAAAGATGCACCCCATTTTCAGGTGCTATAATTTGAGGGAAACAAGTATAATAATAATATCCAGACCTTTACCAATTTTTCCTAGATTTTTTTATTATTATTATTGTTGCATGATGCAGTACATGTCTACGAATTACTACTGGAACAGCACCATATTTTGATATATATACTATATAATACACACATATAGTATGCTGTAACAACAGCTCCATGTGGAAGGTGAGCAGTTCACTCTTGAGATTTGTGTGTCTTCGACGCCAGGAAATACAGTATAGTATATGCAGCTATCCCACCCCCAGTCTTGGTTCCAAGTTTTGTGGTAATATGTTCTATTTTAGCACCAACTGATTACTGTTCATTAGGTAACAGTGGGGTTGTTAGTTCATAACCAGATACCGGGACTCAAGATGGCCAAACGATCTATGCCACAGTGTCGGCGATGCATCTTGGCAGCCATAAGACAGTGCCATTTCTGCAAAAAGTTTGCGTTGGCACAGTTGTAGCTGTTCTGTAGGGAACAGTATTATGTCCATGAGAAACAGTATCATTCTTTAACCATAAGTGAAAGATCTGTGGCTCTGTAATAGACTGTTCAGATATGAATTGAACTCAGTTATATGATATTCTTATAAAAAAAAATATTTTTGCTAGCTGATTTGTTATTTGTCATGTTTTTGGGGTCTGTTAGACAAATAATGGGAACCCCCTGTAGTTACTTCCATGGTGGTGAATTGTGTTCTGATGGTGTTTGATTCACTCATCACCATTGGTGGCACTTACCTCCAAGATGGTGAATAGTGCACTGCTGGTGGTTGAGTCTCATCACCAGTGGTGGCACTCACCTCCAGGATGATTTGTTCAAATTGACAAAATATTGTCCAGTTATATTCTAAAAATTTATTCATAATTTTAGTTATTTATTTATGGGAATGAGTTAATTTTAGTTATTCTTTACATCAGTTATTACATGGAATTATGTGCAGTGAACTATCCCAATGCATTAAGGCAGGCAGAGGAGGAACAGTGATTGCCTGTGCAAGGGTGTCATCCACCTCTGGCTGCATTGGGATGGCCAGGGCATCCCAGCATATGTGTGGCTGTTACCTGCCATGGAATGTTGCTTGTTGCATTCCATATATTATATGCACAACTGTTAGCGACCACAACACATGCCACCTAATTGGGGATGTCACTGGTGACAACTTTTCGATCTACTTAGCTGTAATTTTTTATGCAAACTATTCTTCCTAGAGTAGGTAGGTTGCAGTGTCTTGAGAAGTGGTTTTATTGTGTGTGTGTGTGTGTGTGTGTGTGTGTGTGTGTGTGTAATTCACCACAGCCTGATCACGAGCAGGACTCGCCATCTCCAGCAAGTACCCTCCCAGTAAGAGCAAGACTCATTATAGTTGATCTCTGGGTACTGCCAGGAACTTTACACATCATAACTCAATCCCCTTTGCTCAAGGGGGGACAGTAACCACTCCTTGTCAGCGGAAAAATCCCCACCAGATCGGGGCTCGAACCTCCGCCTGCCAGGCCACAAAGTCTGGCAGTGCAGAGCTTTAACCATTGAGCTATGGAGCAGTGGGTGTGGTGTAGGCATGGGTGGGTGGGTGGGTGCGTATTTACCTAGTTGTAGTATACAGGGCCTGAGCTACACTCACTTGGTCCCATCTCCATATCAACAGTTGCCCATTCTTTCCTTAAACTGTCTGACACTCTTTGCCATTACATCTTCCCTTAATCCATTCCACACATCCACCACTCTACATGGAAAGCTGAATTTCTTGACACTATGAAACCCATCCACTGCTACTGGCACAGATTTGGCTTTCACTGGTATCCTGGTAACATATACTAACAGGTCATTCTCTGCCTCTGTGGTGGATAGTGGAGTGTTTCCCATGTGGTATTGGTATGCTGGATATCCCCTCCCAAGGTGCATGACTTTACATTTTTCTCCATTGAATTGTAGCAGCCACTTTTTGCTCCATCCCTGTAGCTTGGTGATGTCCTCTTGTAGGAAATCCACAGTAAAAGAGCTAAGCACCTTCCTTTCATCAACTTTCTAATGTGTCCTCTTAGTTATCTTGCTCGTTGCTCTCTTGTTAATAGCCGATCCTGTCTGTCTGTCTCTTCAAGACCACTCATTAATTTATATATTGTAATTAGATCTTCTCTTACTCTTTCTTTCAAAGTTGTGAAATTCACTTTCTGCAATCTGTCTTCAGAAGTGAAATCATTAGTTCTGAAACCTGTTATTGCTATCTTTGTATTCTTTCTAATATCCTTATATGTTTCTTTTTATGTGGTTGCCATACTACTACATACTCAAATTTTGGTCTGATCACTGAAGTAATTAGCTTCATCATGGCCTTGCATAGGTGTGTGTGTGTGTGTGTATGTGTGTGTGTGTGTGTGTTAATTGTGTGTGTGTGTTGTCAGGGAGGGGGGGGGCACATTGTAAGGAACAGCTTCAAGCCTTCCATATAAGGATGAACTGGAGCACATGCACAAAACCACAAAAGAGAAATGAGGCAGATGAGAGGAGCTGCCCAAAAAACATTCATGACTGATAAAAGTGCACAAAAGAAAGAAATTAAAATCAAATTTTAAATTTGAATTTTGAAGTGTTAGATATATGAGGTAGTGTTCATGGGGTGTAATGGAAATGGTGAGGTGCATCTCTTTTAGTGGTTTGTAGGCATACTTTTACAGAGAAAGAGAAGGAAAGAAATAGTTATATATGTTACCAGCCATGGGTGGGAGTAAGTGTAAACATAATCTGTTTGGTGCTGAGATAAGGGTCAAAGAGTGTGTGAAGGATAAATATGAAAAATAAATGAGAATACTACATGAAGCTAAGAAAGACTGCAAGGCTGTGCATTTCTTTGGTGGTTTAAGGTATCACACGTGAAGTGGATGACTGCTTGTGATGTAATGATTGTGGACTGAGACTGATGGTATTCTGCGTATTCACTTATGATGCACCTGTGTATGTCAGATTTGTACTTAGCACAACATAGTTAAATGTTTTGAGTGTACAATATTGAAATGTGTTGTATTAACTGTTGAAAATGAGTTTTGCCAAAACCTTTTTAAAAGTGAAATTTGAACTGATCATGTTTGAAAACTTGTTTTATGAGATGTGTACCGTTTCTTTTTGGTGTGATAGATAATTTTTACAGAAATTGCAAGTAATAAACAGGGCAACAAAAAGCAAAGGTTGTTCCACAAGAATATAGCAGAGGAACAAAAATCAAGTTTTGAGAGCATGTTTTATTAATGTATTAAAGTACCATTGTATGTTTACCTCATTGTGGCTCAGTGGTCCTTAGTGTTTGTGGAACTGTGCCACCCTGTCACACTGTGCTGTGTCAGTGTCACACTGTACTGCTTCCTTACCCTCCTAACCTGACAGGAGGTGTATTATTATATAAAGATATTGTTATAATTGTTAATATTTTATTGTGTATTTATTTATTTATTATTAATATTTTCTTTTTAGCCTTTTAGTGACAGCTGTTGTGTTCATAGAATGGTCTTGAAGCAATGTAAAAAGCATATTTTCTATGATATGAAGTATTTAACTCACTGGATGCAGCGGTAAAATCCAAATTATATGTTATGTAATAGTCACACTAAAGGGTGTGAAAATATAGTTAGTTATGTGAGCTCCTGGCAGGAAACAGTACTCCAGGCGGAGGCGAGGGAGGACAGGCCAATTGCCGCTTTCTTCACATTTTCTTTCTTCCTCACGTGGCTGACTGTCATTAATTTGAATTGTTCTTCACAGTGAAATAATTTAGACAGCATACACTTGTCCTCCCATGTTTATGGGTTCACTACTCATGGATTTGCACTTTCCCTGAATTTCCCCACACAAAGGTGGCTGCAAGGAAATTTTCAGTGCCATGAAACATTCACGGTCCACACATGGATTTTGTGCCCCAAACTTTTAGATTCTAATAACTATATACTGTCATGCTCTGCCCCACATCATTAATTGGTTCCAAAAGCTGTGACATAACCTGTTTTTTTTACATAAATTGGACTTGATGCCTTAAAAATTCAACTTTACACCACTGTTCTGGGGTAAAGTTTTGTTCAGTGAGCAGCATTATGTCTGACTTTATGCCACTCAGCAACACAGCCTACACCAAAATAAAAGTACCTAAGGACAGTCAATCAAAGAGCAACAACAAAAAAAAAAAGATGGAAATATAGAAAAAGCACATGTGAGTCACTCCTGAACCCTCGTTAGCGTACAAGAGAAACAGGGCTGCACATTGGTCAATTATACCCCACTGAATATACACACAGGGAATAGTTGCATTAACTTTTCAAATTCACCAATAGCTTAAGCACCAGGGCCCATACTTATAAAGAAATGAGGCGTTTGACTTAAGTCTCTCCAAAGTGACAAGTTTTCAACCTAGCTGGGGTTCCAGCCACCAATGGTAGTGGGGAACGTAAAGTTGCCAACAACGGCAAGTTAGCTCAAAACATCAGTTATTTCATATGAAAATTAATGGGTAAGAATGCCTTAAAATGGTGAAAGTATTAAATAAAAATAAAAGTACATCATATCCATTATAATAGGGTTTTATAAGGCTATAGTGAGCGTTTGAATGTAAAATGGTTTTGATGGGGCACACTGGCTGTCTGGCAATACCTGGCAATGTTTACATTTGAAGGTCGATGCCTCAGCTGAAGACCCAGGGCTTATGCCTGCCCGGGACCAACTTTAGCTACTCGCGCCAAGTCTCAGATTAACACCTGGGATATAAGACTCCACAGGGCCAGTTTGGGCTCTTAACCCCTTGACTGTGGATTTCCTACAAGAAGACATCACTAAGCTACAGGAATGGAACAAAAAGTGACTGCTACAATTCAATGAAGAAAAATGTAGTCATGTACCTTGGTAGAAGAAATCCAGCATACCAATACCAAATGGGAAACACTCCACTATCCACCACAGAGGCAGAGAAAGACCTGGGAATATGTTACCAAGCTATCAGTGAAGGCGAAATCCATGCCAATCGCAGCGGACGGGTTAACCCTCAAACACAGGCTTATTTTGCCGGGCCTGTCCTCCCACGCGGGCATATTCAGGCAAAAACATACCTCACTTCAACCTTTCAAACCTTCACTCCTACTTAACTCACATAACTGAATGAAGTATCATTGTAAAGTACATATCATTACTTGTTTTTTGACATTAAGTTGAAGACTATATGACCTTTGGTAGAGCTAGTACGAAATATTGAAGTAGAATCACCAAGCACATTTTTATAGACAGTTTTCCACCCCGATTGGACATCCCTTCTATGATTTAGTAATAAAGCAGCATAACTTTTATACACTTTATGTGAACCACACTCAAAACAACTTAACTTCCAGGCCTTCTTGATGCCCTTGATGGGTGTTGAGGTCGAAGGGCATTCATCTTGTGGATGAAATGCACTGAAAGGTGAGAAGAGGTGGGATGTCTAGTGGACATCTTCTCAAAGCTAAAACAAGGCATACACAGGCCAATGATTAGCCAAGAGAGCATGATTGGGTATTTGAAAGAAAACAACATGCTTCCACTACTAAAGCATAAACAAATTAAATTTTACGGCGTGCTAAGTCAAAAATGCCTAGTCAACTATTGTCGACACCCGCGGTTTGAGCCCAGGCACCAGCTGTCGACTGTTGTCGACACCCGCGCTTTGAGGGTTAAACAAGCCAGAGACGAAGTGTTAGCTTTATAAGTATGGGCCCAGATGCAACTCATAACTTACTCACTCAAAACTAGCTTTTCCAACACGCATGACTTGGCTCATACTTTGTTTTGCTTACAATCACTGCCACCGTCTCTGCCTCACTGCTGCCACCTCACCCTTGCTGCCTCATTGCAAGCGTTATTTTTATTTTTTAATGACTTACTTTTGCAATGAGTCAGCAAGGGCAAGGTAGTGAGGGCGCTGGTGCTTGTAAAGAAAGCAAAGTATGAAGTGTGCCATGCATATCAGGAAAGCTAGTTTTGGGTGAGTGAGCGGGGTATTACTGTTTGTAATAAGTTTACATAATTTACAGTACAGTGTATAGTACACATAGCTGATGAATAATGATATTTATGATATTTATGGTGCTTTTACTCAACAGAAATGCTTTATTAGGTACAGTTTATGTGTAAAATTGCTCTCATTGTTTTTTCAGTTCTAGAGGCTTTTTGAGTGGACACTCCAAACATTTATGGAAATTCTCTTTGTTGGGGTCCATGCCCCCTAATCCCTAAAAATAATTGGGGACAGGTGTATACTTTACTCACTTTTACTCTTCAGAGCTTGATAGGGATGCTGGAAGGTTTTGTAAGGATTGTGAGACAAAAGGCCAGTCAATGGCAATGAGGGTGAATGATGCGGCAATGAAGGCAGGTTGTGTGAGAGTGGGAATGATAAATCAGGATGTGGGGAAACAGGAGAGTCAGGTGAAAATGTAGGAAATTTTGGTAAAGCATGATTGTGAGAAAATGAGGAAGGGTGGTGTGGTGATAGATTAGGTGAGGCAGAGTGTTGTGCTGAAGAATTAAGGGAAGATGGGTGTTGTGGTGAGGAATGAGGGGAATGAGAACAGTGTGACCACATGCTTCACCCCCCAAACAAGTCACATGACATGCCTAACGCATACCCTTTTTACCTGCACTTGCAAGGGAAGCCCCTTTGAGGATAATAGAGTGCAGTTCTGATGAAGTGACATCATCATTCTCTACGTCATAGACTCTAATAACCACAGTGACATGATCTTCTTGATGTGAATATAACCCACTGTGATAGGTAAAATATGTGTATTTTACCAAACCATTTCAGTGGTCACTGCCACCTTCTTCAGTGGTGTGAAGGAAAAAACATAAGGAAAGTACAGATCTTTTATATAATGATGAACGAGTAAACCTGAGGAGGGGCAGGGAGGGGTGGGCGAACCCTTATCCGACAGGTCACATAATGGGAGAATCATTTCACCTCCCCTGTCCCATGCTGCGATTGACAGATGGCGGGATTGAAGGGGCTGGGAAGAGATTCTCCACTATTTTTGTTACCTCATTACTGGATGTACCTTGAAAAATTATTTTGGGATGAAGGCCAAAACATAAAAATGTTGATGTAACAGAACCAGATCAGTTGAGAAGGTGAAATACTAGGCACTCCTTCAAACCACTGAAGATGGCAGTAGCATCCATTGAAACTGTTCAGTAAAATATACATCTTTCATCTGCCAGAGTGGCTTTTATTCACTCTACATTACTCCCGCTACTGCTGTCACTGCTTGCAGTGTATTATCACTGCTGTCATTATACTCAGAATAATCTTCACTTTCTGTCCTGTTCTTCCCTCAACTCATCAATGTGTTTTCCTATATTTTCTTAAGAGGTGCTTAATGTGGGTTTCATTGTGACTCAGTCAGGACTAACGACATTATCTCAAATCCATGAGTGTCAGATATTCTGTCATACAGGACAAGTGATAGAAGCTGCAAAATTTGAGCCAAATATTCAAAATTAGTGGTGTGTAAGAGTCTGATCATATCATTGTTGGCCAGCTGAGCAGACCACGGAGGATTTGATGAAATCAATGATAGCCATCATGCTCATGGCACTGTCTGACTTTCATCTGGGTTTTTGATGTTATGGCTGGACAGCTGTTTATTGTGGCACCTCCAGAATTCTACTTAGGCTGGACAGCTGTTTATTGTGGCACCTCCAGAATTCTACTTATTCAGAATTGCTACCAAGTTAAGAGTTGGTGAGCTGCTAGTGACCCTGGACTACCCAACAACAGGAGTAAATAATCAGCTGCTAGCAGAACTCAACACGATCTCATACCCACCAACTACTCACCCACCGTCTTCCTCAAGCCAAAAACTATGTATCCTATTGAAAAGTGCAAAAGACTACTTACAAAGCACTTGCTGTGTTGATCTGTGCCCTATACTCATCTGTTTATGGGAGTACTCTCACTCTGGAATACCTAGCTGACTGTGACATTCAGGTCATGACAGTTTACCTTCCCTATCTTGTTGGGTAGATAGCAGGGCAGGTTGAATGGCTAGGTGGTGTGTGTGCTCACCTGTTCCAATCAGACTGGTTGAGATGCTGCTTATTTAGTTCTTATCCACATTGCATAAATATATATATTTTTATACTAAGTTGGATATTCCAAGTGTAATCAATGTGTTGTGGGCCCCAGTCTTTCAGAGGTTAAGAACCACTGATCCAAAAAGGATTTCCTCAAGTGTATTTATCTTCAAGCACCATGAAAGAACTGAGTAAATGGTTCTCAGGAGCTGTCATGTGTAAGCCAACTGGCCTATTTAGTCTTTTTGTATGTTTATCTTTGTGTAGCCAGTCATGGATGCACCCAAACCAGAGAATGTATTCACAACCAACAAAGGGCTAGGCAATGAGTGAACAAATATGTTGGTACATGCAGTGCACTTTATTAGCACAAACTGTTGCACAACCATTTGTGCATTACCTCAACCTCTTGTTGGCCGAGGGCAACACAGCACACAGCAGAAGCACCCTTATTACTCAGATAAAGGCTGAGGCCACCTGCATCATGGGACTACTGCTTTTAGATTCCTTTCATAAGTGTGCAGAGTTGTGTTTTCCTCCATGTGGTAATTTTGTTTATTCTCCATTAGCCTCCCATTTCGACCACAAGTAGCACATTACTAATGAAACAGAGGGGAGGTACTGGATATCCAGGTAGTGGTCACACATGTTCTGATCATCATTTCTGTGATTAACGTGTGCATGAGTGTTTTGGATGATTTCTGTATTTATAAATTCCTACAATGCAAATTTGTAGAATGATTTTGATTTGTTGCACTTCACATTAGGATTTTCCAAGCAAAATCATTATAAATGATTATGTGCAAAGAAAACCTTTCTGCCACTCTAGAGTAATGGATGTCAATCAATTTATCAAGATTGAAAAGCTCATAAGCCTGTCAGGAAGTCAGTCAGCTAGTCCTGAGTGATGGATGTGATATAGTAGCACCTTCCCTAAATGAGGGCTGTGGTGGGATCAGGGCAGGACAACACCTGTGACCAGCCTTGCCAGGCCTCCCAAACCCACCATGTGTAACTTCTGTGATATATGAAAAAGGCATCACAAATGATAAAATACACACCAATACAAGTTTAACATAAATATTATGATATATCAAAGAAATATAAACTAGTTATGCTTATGATATTTTTACAGCAACAAAGAAACGTGGCATACATATTTTACAGTGGTGCTAAGAAAATGTTATTACTTTTATTGACTTTTGCCGCAGTTTTAAGGTGGTTAAGGAATGTAACAATTATGTTTATAAGATAGTGTGAAGGAATATAAATACAGTCACCTCTCGATTAACACGAGGGTTACGTTCCTGGAGATGTCACGTTATTAAAAATCACGTTATTTAAACATAGTTTTCCCATAGGAAATAATGGTAATAGCAGGGGTTACGTTCCTGGACACTGGGAAAGTCTGCCTATTTTGGGGATTTTGTTACTCTGACCTTAAAAAACATTATTAATACATTAGTAGGTCATGGAAACAACAAAAACACACATTCTCATTTTATTTAAATTTGTTCTTCACCTGCGTCGGCCACCGTCCCTCATCCCGTGCTCCCGTCATCAGTCGCTCCCTTCACCTCCGCCACTCCACCTCACTTGCCTCCTTCCTCTTCCTTGGACTACCCATGCTATTGGTGACAAAGATAACTCCTTTAAGTTAAAGTTTTCTAAAGAAAGAATTGCTACATTACATTTGTAAGTCACTGACACAACAAAATCATGTCCTCACACTCACCATCACTTTGCACTGGTCGTCGTCGTCGCCGTCTGCCGAATCCTCACCCCGCTTCAATGTTGCCATATTGTCGTACTCAGCCGCTTATATTTCCCGACTTCCTACCCCCAAACTGTCTTCTGGGCTCCAGTAACGAAAGTAATTTATAGTTATCGTTAAAAGAGTTAGATTCTGATGTTTCTTGGCAATAGTTAGGCGTCAGAAACCAGTAAATACAATGCTCTGAGTACAATAATCTGGCAATGGTGCCCTGCTCTCCCTCCTCCCTCCTCACCCTGTCCTTCCACCTCCTGTGAGGAGGTGGAAGGATGCTTGGGTGCCATAGTAGAGGTCAAAATGTAGTGTATGTATTCTAGAGAAACGTTTCACTCACAGTGCCAGCTAGCTTCAGACTGAGGAGATAGACAGTGTCTCCGCACGGTGACGTCATCGATGAAACTCGTGTTAAATCGATAGGTGTTGCTCCCCCTTGACCGCACCCTGGCCCTCATTTAGGAGTGGCACTACTATAGACTGTCAGTCAGTCAGGTAGTGCCAGGTGAGAGGGATGGCAGTGAGGGACTTTCCAAAATCCATGTAAGGAGGGGGCAGCACTGAGCAATCTGATTCCTCATTGTAAAGGAGACTGAAATGTAATACCTCTTATTTGGTTCTCTAAAAAAGCTGTGAGGCAAAGTACAATGTTATCCTATTCAAATAATGTATACAAACTACCAAAGAAGAAAGATAACTGGTCATTTCAGTTTATATCTTGCAGAACAGTCATTCTGCTGCAAACCTGGCAGCATTGATTTTTGCTTGACATCTGTATAAATATGGTGCAAAGGTGAGTGAAATCAGGCTTCTAGTGATATGTGACCATTTTAGTGAATTAACTAATGTCAGCTTCTCTGGGCGAAAATATATTCAGAACAAATGTTGGTACTTGGTAGCCCAGAGAAGGTCCAATACACAAGATTACGTTGTGTTTACAAAGCCAAGACCTGTCCACAAAGACAGGATACAATCACACACAAAAAGAAAGTACTCTGCCATCACAGACACAGACGGTATAAACAGTGTTTTTTATTGCTGAACCAGTCCGTTCTTTCATGTCAGGAAAGGGCAGGACTGTTTCTCGATTACTAAGCACCATCATTGATATTTAATATATTTTCACCAAAACTCAAATTTGACACAACTGATACATGTACATAGTAACTCCTGGGCTATAGGTTTATGTTTTTGTGACTCCCACACATGACTGGCTTTTTTAGTAGGTACTGAATGCTAAATTTATTTTCTTCATCGCTCAGTGTCTCCAATACTATCACTGATCAAATTCATTTTAATCTCATTAGATTTGACTTACCTTGTACTTGACGATGATTGATGTTGCAAAATTTAGCATTAACTCAAAGCACATATGACCCATTTTCTCTACATTCACTGAAATATTCTGTTGTGAAATGGCTTGTGTCATATAACTACACACCCGTAGCCTGTACACCCATAGCCATGACCAAGGCTGCTGCTGATGAGTTATATAACTACACCCATAGTCCGAGGATTAAACCTGTAGAATGGTCGCATATCACTGGGTCTGATTTCACTCACAGGTGCACCATCTTTTTAAATAGACCACAAGTTGAAATTTGACCTGCTAGGTCTGCAGCAGAATTGCCTTGTCCTGCAAGAATTATAACAAGGTGACCAATGCTTTCTTCTATGCTATACCTTCACATGAAATTATATCAATGAAATTTTGTAGTACTTTGGCGGAGAGCCCTTGCAGAGCAGAAACAAAAATATTTCATATCCATGGTATAGTGGTTAGTACACCTAACTATGAATCCATGGGCATGGGTTCAAATCCCAGTCTGGGCAGACTGCACACAGGTCACCCAGCTGTTCATCCTCCCTTTTGGGCTGGTAGATAAATGTGTACCTGGGGACAACTTTGGTAACCTAGATATTGCACTTGACCTGTGTCCTGAGGAGCACCAAGGCTACTTGCGGCTATACTTTGTCTTAACTTCCTTGTATTTCCAATTTCATGCTGAGGAACCAGATACAGTGCTGCCCTTTATGAAAACTCAGCTTAGAAAGTCTCTCAGTGTGGCATAACCCTCAGGTGGGTAAGTGATCCTTTTCTGCACTGCTTGCATGGACAGCTGTTAATGTTCACTCAGCTCTTGCACTGTGTGAGGCTCTGGAGAATGTATGGTGCAGAGTATGAGAGTCTGGAGGGTATAAAGTGTGGAGTGGAGTCTTTAGGACAGAGTGCAAAGATGGATTCTAGACATGAGCAAATGCAACTTGAGGACATTTACTGTCAGTGAGGGGGTGAGATATGTTAACCAGAGTGAGCTGTAGCAGACCATTAGAGAGTGGTAGTAGATAAGGACATACTATAGTGGAATTTTCAGCTCGGAGGGAAATACGAACATGGTGGTATGAAGGGGACTGGACACTTAAGAGCAGTCTAAGAAAGATGATGGTGTCATATTAGGTGAGGCAGAAGGTGATGTTAAGGTATATTACATGATGTGATGGGGAAAGTTGGGGATAGGATGT
Source organism: Eriocheir sinensis (assembly GCF_024679095.1). Classification (NCBI taxonomy): domain Eukaryota; kingdom Metazoa; phylum Arthropoda; class Malacostraca; order Decapoda; family Varunidae; genus Eriocheir; species Eriocheir sinensis. The sequence goes on from NC_066538.1 coordinate 8,871,672, forward strand.
TGCTGTATTAAATGAAGGGGGACAGTAATGATGTGTCTGTAAGATGATGTGAGGAAACTGTGGCAGTATTGTGTGTTGAATCATGTGTGGGCAGAGTGTGTTGAGGTGTTATGAGAGGGTGAAGGGTAGTGAGAGGATATGTATTGGATCACGGTGGGGTGGAGGGGGGTGTTGCTGTGTGTTCAATGATGTCAGGGGGGAGGGAGGTGGTGTGCTCAGGTACTATGTGAGGGGGGAGGGGGTGGAAGAGCTGTCTTTTTAGGATGGTGTGAAGGGCATAGCTGGGCACGATAACAAAAAACCTTATTCCCGATACCTAATAATTGATAATGGAAAACCTTATCGGTGATAACCGATATTCGTTAACTGGAGACACAAATATAGGCGATAACCAATAACCGATACCCGATATAAATCCACAATTCCGATACTAGCTAGTGATAAGTCCAATAGGCGAAAAAGATACTATGTTGATATTTCAAATAAAAAACATAGATGAATTCAAATTTTCATTTTCTGTATTTTAGAAAAGTTACAAAACCTGAAAACCACACGTTGACACGTACATATGGACGGTAACACTAGAAACGCCTGAACCAGTGTTGTGTTATTTGCCATCCCCATCGTCAAAAGCTGGCGCTTTTGTTTACAAACACTGGTCTCGTGAACTGGCCCATCACTACTTATTCAGTTATTCTTACTTATCACCATTAACACTAACAGTCACGTCAGTAAAGAAGCACTGAAGCACTGGGAACCGGAACACTGGCACTCACTCCATCACTCAAGACGCAGCTGAGAGGCCACGCACCACTCTGCCACGTGATAACACAAGCCGCTGGTCTCTGTTTGCGCTCTTTACAATGGGATCACAAATTTCAGGCAGTGAATAATCATTTTCTGGGCAAAGTTAAATGATTTTTCTCTTTGATGTAGTGACTATTGAGTAACATAAAAAAAATAACCTAGTGTTTTAATGTTGTTGATCTAAGTATGAAATCTCTTCACCGAAGATATTTCATACCCCGAAGTTTTTCATACAACACCGGGCGCCCGGGCTACGCATGCACAGTAGAGAGGAGACAACGTTTTTTTTTTTTGTTTTTTTTTTTTTCCAGAGGCAGAAAAAGTAGCAATTATCGCTAGTTTGGTTACAAAAGTAACGAAGATACCGATATATATATATATATATATATATAGATATATATATATATATATATATATATATATATATATATATATATATATATATATATATAAATAAGTAGCGGATGGCCGATAACCCGATTTTGTTATCAGCGATAAAGTATCGTGATAACTTATTGCGATAACGCCCAGCTATGGTGAAGGGGAAGTTGATGATAAGGTGTGTGCTGGATTATAATATGAGGGAGTAGGGTGGTGGTGGGGTCTGTGTGTGATTATGTGGGGAGGGAGGTGGTAAATTGTGTTTGTGTGTTTGTTCTCGGTGAATCAATAGTGTTGTGGCATGAAGGGTTTGTGCACAAGGTAAGGTGTATGCACTGTGAGAGGGAGGAGGTATTTGAAGCCCAGAGGTGAGGTGGGAACCCTCATTGTTGGTTCATCCTGGCTGGCTCCCCACAGATCACTCATGGACAATCACCTGTGCCTTATCAAAAGATGCTTGCTTGTGTATTGATGTTTGAACAAGTTGAGTATGATATATATTCTATGTATCGTTAGAAAATAGAATATTTAATGTATTTGTGTACTATATGTTGAAGGTCATTAGGAAGAAAGGATGATAGATGAATTGTCATATGTTGGGCACAAGTTTCAACATCCCAATGAGGAACATACAGGTGGGACCCCAAGTATGCATCAGTGTGACCTGTGTGGGGCTACTGTGTTGACTGATGTGTGCAGGTGACTGCACCAACACTGACCCTCTGATGTGTATGGCTGACCTCAGCAACATCATGACTTGAGTTGGTGCTGGTGACAGTTGGAATGGCTGGCTGGGATGTAGGTGGAGTGAATGATCAGCACTTGGCAGCCACTTGCCCCATACAGCCTGGCCAGCGAGCAGCCACCCAGCAAGGAGTGAGTGGTGAGTGTCAGGATCATGAACATTATGGGTATTTACTTGTGTGTTGTTGTCATGTGTCCTGACCACCACATCAACCTGTGTGTGTGTGTGTGTGTGTGTGTGTGTGTGTATGAAATGGGTCAAACTAGTTCCAATCTGATTCAGTGTGTGTTGTGTTTTAATGTTGTGTGGTGTAGCTTTCATTCATACATAGTACATTTTATTTCCTCGATGAAATGATTTTTATTACTTACCTATCAGTATTGGGAAAAAGATAGTGAGTAGGGAATGTTTTGTAAGGAGTGGTTTGTGTTTAATGTCCTTGACTCAGTAAAGCTGGTGTTGCCTGTTCACACTGAGTTAGTTGGTGAACTTGACTGCATTCCTCCCAACAGCAAGTGGTCAATTGTGTTGTCCTATCCTGCAGCAAACAGTCATACTGGGTGTGGGAGGAGCAAGAAGAGGTATGGATAGAGCAGGAGGAGCTTTACTGTCAAATAAAGAGGTTTTTGTACAAACTGTACATGTACAACTTCTTTGGGCCCCTTTGTGTATAAGAGACTATTATTTGTCAGTCAAGAACATGATGAAGCCTTGATTATTCTGTATTTTAAGATATCTAGTTACCCAATGTAAAATGCATAATTGGTTATGTAATGGGGCCTTAAAACATAATGGATGTTTTTATGAAGAGTCACTCTAGAGTGAAAGTCAACCCCCCAAGGCTAGGATGTGTTTGATTGTTGAATAATATGTTTAAGAAAGCCAATATCCATGTTAACCCCCCTGAACTTGGTCTTGAGAAAAATTATTTAAAAAATTGACTTTTACACAAGTACAGTGGGACCCTGTGTCTAGCAATATTAAGATTGAAAAAACATCACTAGTTCTGAAACCACTAATTTGGGGGCAAACTTCATATAGTTAAAAAAAAAAAAAAACATTTAAAAGTTGATTTTTTTATACTTATTTCACTTGCTTTAAACAGCCAAAACTTACATGTGTATGTAAATATAACCACTAATAAGGAAAGACAACAAAAAACACCTATAAATGCTTTGAATGTGCTCTGTATTGAATAATGAAGTTGGCATAACTGAGAGCTTGCACAATTGTTACCCTTGCACAACCAGACACACAGCAGCCTCCCACTGCAATCCATTCCTCTCTCATTGCAGCAGTTCATGATCTTTAAACCCAGTAAGGTCTTCAGGGTTAAACCAGGCTGAGTTGGCTGTAGGAGAACTATCACACAACGGGATATTGAATCAGCTTAGCAGAACAAAAATGGCATCCCACGCAACATATCAGTCCCCCACAATATTCCTGCAGCAGGTCACATAATTACCCTTTAAGCAGCAATCATAGTTGAACGAATCACTCACAGAAGGCAAGAAGATGCAGAAGAGGTGACATTGGCCACTCTCATATTACTAGTATTTACTACATCTCCTTTGTTTACAAACTCTGGTTCCACCCTACACAACCCTCAAGCCGTTCAGCTAATGCCACACCATCATGGCACAAATTGTTACCCAAGTCGTCCAAAGTTACATGTCTTAATAGGTCAACAGAATGCAAGTCTTTATTTATGGTGCTTAGGTTTAGGTAATGGATACAGCAGAAGGATCACCCCTTTCCTTTACTTTGGTTCAACCACCCAATTCGCATATTTTCTCTGTTTCCGCAGCTTTGATCGTTAGTTATGAAACTTAGGAGTGTTTCTATCTTATCGTTGGACTTGAAATCACTAGTCTCGGGGATTATATTTCATAACATAATTTCCTTTCCGAACAAATATACTTATTTGTTAAGTTAAAGGTTCTTCTCTTTTGGCTACTTATCGAAAATTTGCTTATTTTTATAATGTGACCATTTTCATAGAGAATGTGTTGTGGCTCAGTGTTCATGTTGAGAATAAAAATAATGATAGTATGCTTACTTTTTTTTTTAATTTTGATCAAACCTTTGTGGGGAATATAACTTGTATCCATCAATATTGCATAAGTAAATGGTTTTTTTTGTATTTATATGAGATCATTAGCATTGTTAGCATTATTATTATTATTATTATTATTATTATTATTATTATTATTATTATTATTATTATTATTATTATTAGAATTGGTGACTTTTTTTTTCTTTTTTTTTTTCTTTTTTTTTTTTAAACAAAGGAGGCAGCTCAAGGGCACAAAAAAAAAAACAATAATGAAAAAAAAGCCCACTAATTGCTGCTTCCATAAAAGAATCAGAAGAGGTGGCCAAAAGCAAGGTCAAATTCGGGAGGAGAGGTGTCCTGATACCCTACTCTTGAAAGAGTTCAAGTCGTAGGCAGGAGGAAATACAGAGGAAGATTGTTCCAGAGTTTACCAGCATGAGGGATGAAAGAGTGAAAATGCTGGTTAACTCTTGCATAAGGGGTTTGGACAGTATAGGGATGAGCATGAGTAGAAAGCCGTGTGCAGCGGGGCCGTGGGAGGGGGGGAGGCATGCAGTTAGCAAGTTCATAAGAGCAGTCAGCATGGAAATATCAATAGAAGATTGAAAGAGAGGCAACATCGCGGCGGAATTTAAGAGGTAGAAGACTATCAGTAGGAGAAGGAGAGCTGATGAGACGAAGAGCCTTAGTCTCCACTCTGTCCAGAAGAGCTGTGTGGGTGGAGCCCCCCCATACGTGAGATGCATACTCCATACGAGGGCGGACAAGGCCCCTGTATATGGATAGCAACTGCGCGGGGGAGAAGAACTGGCGGAGACGATACAGAACGCCCAACCTCGAGGAAGCTGATTTAGCGAGAGAGGAGATATGAAGTTTCAAGTTGAGATTTTGAGTTAAGGATAGACCGAGGATGTTTAGTGTTGAAGAAGGTGACAGCTGAGTGTTGTCGAAGAATAGGGGATAGGTGTTTGGAAGGTTGTGTCGAGTTGATAGGTGGAGAAATTGAGTTTTTGAGGCATTGAAGGACACAAGTTTCCTTCTGCCCCAATCAGAAATGATAGCAAGGTCTGAGGTTAAGCGCTCTGCAGCCTCCAGTCTGGAGTCGTGTACTTCCTGTTGTGATGGTCTTCTATTGAAAGAAGTTGAAAAATGCAGAGTGGAGTCGTCGGCGTACGAGTAGACAGGACAGTTTGTTATGGAAAGAAGATCATTGATGAATAACAGGAAGAGAGTGGGTGATAGGACAGAGCCCTGTGGAATGCCACTGTTGATAGGTTTAGGGGAAGAGCAGTGACCGTCTACCACCGCAGAGATAGAACGGCCGAAAAGGAAACTGGAGATAAAGGAACAAAGAGAGGGATAGAATCCGAAAGAGGGCAGTTTAGAAAGCAAAGACTGGTGCCAGACTCTATCGAAGGCTTTTGATATGTCTAGCACAACAGAGAAAGTTTCACCGAAACTGCTAAGAGAGGATGACCAAGAGTCAGTTAAGAGAGCAAGAAGATCGCCAGTAGAACGCCCCTTGCGGAATCCATACTGGCGATCAGATAGAAGGTTAGAAGTGGAAAGGTGTTTTTGAATCTTCCGGTTAACGATTGATTCAAAAGCTTTAAATAGACAGGAAAGTAAAGCTATAGGGTGGTAGTTTGGGGGATTGGAAGCACAGGCTGTACAAAGGCATACTTCCAGCAGGAAGGAAAGATAAATGTTGATAGGCAGAGACGAAAGAGTTTGACCAGGCAGGGTGTCAGCACAGAGGCACAGTTTTTAAGGACAATAGGAGGCACTCCATCAGGTCCATAAGCCTTCTGAGAGTTGAGGCCAGAGAGGGCATAGAAAATATCATTAGAAAGAATCTTAATATCAGGCATAAAGGAGTCAGAGGGGGGATGAGTAGGAGGAATATGCCCAGATCGTCCAAGGTGGAGTTCTTACAGAAAGTTTGAGCAAAGAGTTCAGCCTTAGAGACAGATGAGACGGCAGTGCTGCCGTCAGGGTTAAGGAGAGGAGGGAAAGAGGAAGAAGTGAAATTGGAGGAGATATTTTTGGCTAGATGCCAGAAGTCCCGGGAAGAATTAGAAGAAGCAAGGTGTTGACATTTTCTATTTATAAAAGAAGTTTTGGTAAGTCGGAGAATAGATTTGGCATGATTCCGGGCTGAAATGTATAGATCAAAGTTAGTGGGAGTTCGAAGGCTCTGGAACCTTTTGTGAGCTGTCTCTCTATCTTTAATAGCACGAGAACAAGCATGATTAAACCAAGGCTTTTTAGCATCGGAGTAGAAAAAGTACGTGGAATGTATGCCTCCATTCCAGAGACAATCACCTCTGTGATGTGCAGAGCACACACAGAGAGGTCTCTCTCCTGGAAGCAGTAATCATTCCACGGGAAATCGGAAAAGTACATCCTCAGGTCATCCCACAGAGCTGAAGCAAAATGCCAGAAGCATCGCCTCCTCGGTGGGTCCAGAGGATGTACAAGAGTGATAGGACAGGAAACATTAATAAGGTTGTGATCGGAGGAGCCCAACGGAGAGAACAGTTTGACAGATTGAGCAGAAGGATTAGAGGTAAGAAAGAGGTCTAGAATGTTGAGCCTGTCTCCAAGACGGTCGGGAATACGAGTAGGGTGCTGAACCAACTGCTCTAGGTCGTTGAGGAGAGCAAAGTTGAAGGCTTGTTCACCAGGCTGGCCAGTGAAAGAGGATGAAAGCCAAACCTGGTGGTGAACATTGAAATCTCCCAAGATGGAGATTTCAGCGAAGGGAGAGTGGGTCAAGATGCGCTCCACTTTAGAGTTCAAACAGTCAAAGAGTTTTACATAGTTAGTATTATTATTACTACAGTAAGTATTATTACTATAATACTAAAACAAGGCTGCTCCTGCTTGATTTTGGTGTCAGACAGCCTGGTGCCAATTAAGTTAGTCATGCTCAGAGTTCTTGAGCAAACAAGGAAGGTAAACAGCTTGTGCATCAGTTACTAGAAATACTAGAAAACTAAAAAGATGCTGACTCGACAGATTTAGCTCAGGGCTGTGTATGTGTGTGTGTGTGTGTGTATTTCACCTCGTGTGTGTGTGTGTGTGTGTATTTCACCTCGGCCTGATCACGAGTTGGACTCGCAGTCGCCAGCAAATACCCTCCCGATTAGAGCAAGGCTCATTAGTCGACTTCTGCTTACTGCCAGGACCTCATACACCACACACCTTATCTCCCATGCTCAAGGGGCTACAGTATCCGCTAGGGGTGGGCAGGTACCGGTACCAGTACCGGTACTAACGGCACCAGCTAAACGGTATGGTACCAGTATCAGATTGCTCGGATTTATTTATTGGATTTATTGATAATTCTTCATGTCCGATTCTTTTTTTTTTTTTTTAGGTTGCTAATAAATATTGTTATTGTTATTAGTACATCCATAACAACTATACTATAGGCGGTGGCCGAAGTGATAGCGTACTGGACCCACATTCGCCGCGTGATGGACGACGCGGGTTCGAATCCTCACGCTACCACTCGGATTTTTCAGTCACCGCCGAGTGGCTTAAAACTACCCACATGCTGTCCTGAAGACCACCCATCAACCCGGACTCTAGAGGAAGCCGTCCAAGCGAATCAAGAACGAGTTCCGGGGGGCAGCATGAGCCAATGCAAGATGGCGCCACTATAAACACTCGCCTGCGCCAGAACGGGCTGGGCCGACCATCAGGCCCCACCTGGAAGAAGCCTTAGGCCGACCATCAGGCCCCACCGGGAAGATGCCTACCGGCGCAATAGGCAACAACGTAAAAAAAAAAAAAAAAATGCTATTTTTTTTCGAAAAAGTAAATATTCACTTCATTCAGAGAGATTTACATAGATTTACATAGAAAATCAGACCACACAGACCCCATGGTCCAGAGTAGGTGGTCTGTCCTTAAACCTAAGTGATTCTACATTATTCAGGCGGCTCCAAAACGTTGCATTTCTACTCTACAGTATCCCCAATCTATCGAGTCCATCCTGGCGGTGCCCTTTTCGGGGCTTTCCCTTTTGCGGCGATGCCAAGTGTACAAGCAGCAATTATTGTCTTATTGTTAGATTAACGTGAAATGAAACTTCATAATAGTGCACTTATATAAATTTATAATGAGGATGTATAGGGGGCTTTGAATATTGTTCTAGTGGAATGATGACAATGACTTTGTATAAATACCACAAAATGTGGTAGCTGTGTTTTGCAGTGCTGCCGTTTTTTGAGGCTGGGTCATGGGTACATTGACCGCTTTAATCCGCAGGTAAACGAGAGGTCAGTTCTCATGATAACACGACACACACACACACACACACACACACACACACACACACACACACACACACAGAGAGAGAGAGAGAGAGAGAGAGAGAGAGAGAGAGAGAGAGAGAGAGAGAGAGAGAGAGAGAATACTCTTCATTTGTATGGTTTGAATCATTCTTTTGTCGATTTATGTATTTATGTATATATGCATGTATCTGTGTGTGTGTGTGTGTGTGTGTGTGTGTGTGTGTGTGTGTGTGTGTGTGTGTGTGTGTGTGAAGGGAGAGGAGAAAAAAAACATGTAACAAGGAAGGAATTCATGTCTGAATGAGGAGGAGGAGGAAGTAATGAGGAAAAGGGTGGGAGAAACAGAAAGATTAAAGGAGAGAGAGAGAGAGAGAGAGAGAGAGAGAGAGAGAGAGAGAGAGAGAGAGAGAGAGAGAGAGAGAGAGAGAGAGAGAGAATACTCTTAATTTGTATGGTTTGAATCACTTTTGTCTATTTATGTATTTATGTATGTATGTATGCATGTATCTGTGTGTGTGTGTGTGTGTGTGTGTGTGTGTGTGTGTGTGTGTGTGTGTGTGTGTGTGTGTGTGAAGGGAGAGGAGAAAAAAACATGTAACAAGAAAGGAATGCATGTCTGAATGAGGAGGATGAGGAAGTAATGAGGAAAAGGGTGGGAGAAACAGAAAAATTAAAGGAGAGAGAGAGAGAGAGAGAGAGAGAGAGAGAGAGAGAGAGAGAGAGAGAGAGAGAGAGAGAGAGAGAGAGAGAGAGAGAGAGAGAGAGAGAGAGGTGGGGTGGGGCCGTAGGGAGAGAGAGGGAAAGGGAGAAAGGACAAAATTTCCCACTTCCGTACTAAGCCTTTAATTGCTGGTAGTAGACTTGGCATCGCCGCAAAAGGGAAAACCCCGTCTCGGGGCACCGCCAGGATGGACTCGATAGTTTGGGGATACTATAGTAAATATTTAGTTCAAGGATCGAAGTGACGGTCGAGCTTGTTTTTAAAGGAGTCAATCGTGTTACTCTGGAACACTGAAGGTGGGAGCTTATTCCATTCTCGCACTACAACGTTGGTGCAGAAAAATTTGGTGCAGTCTGAATTTACTTGTCTACATTTGAGTTTTATGCCACTGTTCCTCGTTCGCAAAGTGTCATCGATCATAAACTTTTTTTTTCTGTCTACATTAGTGGAACCATTAAGTATTTTAAAACATTCGATCAGTTTTCCTCGGAGGCGACGTTTCTCAAGAGAGAACATGTTAAGGGTGGAAAGCCTTTTTTCGTAGGATTTATTGCGCAAGGAAGGGATCATTTTTGTTGCCCGACGCTGAACACCTTATTTAGCAATGTCCTTTGTATGGTGGGGAGACCAAAACTGTACCGCATATTCCAAGTGGGATCTGACTAAACTATTGTAGAGCGGAAGTATTACATCTTATTCTTGAATAAAAAGTTTATTTTAATGAAGCCCAACATTCTGTTCGCTTTATTTGCTGCATCGATGCACTGATGTGAAAATTTGAGGTTTGACGCGATTTTGACCCCCAGGTCCTTAACGCACTGAACGCTTAATTGTGAGTTTAACGCCGCCCATTTCGTAATCGAACTTCTTATTTCTTGTTCCAACTTGAAGGACCTGGCACTTGTCTACGTTAAAGGGCATCTCCCATCCATCCGACCAAGCTGAAATTATGTGCAAATCCTTTTGGAGGCCTTGCCTGTCTTCGTCAGTGAGAACCGAGCTACCAATCTTTGTGTCATCTGCAAATTTACTAATGCGATTATTGAGTCCAACATCCACATCATTGATGTAAATAATGAAGAGCACTGGGCCAAGAACCGAGCCCTGAGGGACGCCACTAGTGACCGGCGCCCACTCTGAGTTAAATCCGTCAATCACAACTCTTTGTTGTCTGTTGCTCAACCAATTCGCGATCCATTGGTTTACTTGACCGTCAATACCTATTTGCTTTAATTTACAAAGTAATTTATGATGTGGGACTTTATCAAACACTTTCTGGAAATCAAGATAGACTACGTCCAATGATTTGGTTACGTCATAAACTGAGAAGAGGTCGTTATAAAAGGTCAATAGGTTTGATAGGCAGGATCTTTTGCTACGGAAGCCATGTTGTGAGTCCCCAATTAATGAGTGGCTTTCGAGGTAAATCACAATTTTGTCTCTAATTATGCTCTCAAGTAGCTTACCTACAATTGAAGTTAGACTAATGGGTCTGTAATTACCTGGTATTTTTTTGTCTCCTTTCTTAAAAATCGGTGTCACGTTAGCCTTTTTCCAATCCGAAGGGACGATGCCTTGTCGCAAGAACATATTGAATACGGTTGTGAGGGAGGAGAGTATTTCGCTCTTTGTTTATTTAAGCAGTATAGGATATACTTTGTCGGGTCCGGGACTTTTATTTGTTTAAAGTGAATGGAGAGCCTTAAGGACTTCATCGGTTGTTATTTCAAAATTAGGCAATGCATGCTCGAGATTTACATTAGTACTGGTGTTGATGGTAGTGGGAGGAAGACTGTTAGTATTAAACACCGTGGAAAAGTAATTGTTTAAGAGGTTTGCAATGTGTTGGCTGTCAGTCACTAGTGCACCGTCGTTGTTTGTTCAAGGTTCAATACCACTTCTGATCTCCTTTCTGTTGTTTATGTAACTGAAGAAGGATTTCGGATTATTTTTACAGTTGGCTGCAATATTTTCTTAATATCTACGCTTTGCCTGACATACTGATCTTTTTACTCGTCACCTGGCATCATGATAAAGCCGAATGTTTTCGGGCGTGCTTTGTTCTTTCTTTAGCATGTAAAACAATTTTCTCTCCTTGACTGAGTGTTTAATTTCGCTATTAAACCAAGGTGGGCTTTTATTAGTGTTAATTTGCTTCTCGCACTATGGGACGAATGTGTTCTTCTGAGTGAGTAAATGATTTTTAAAGCTTACCCAGGCTTCTTCTACATTGCCGTCATCTGATAGTTGTATTTCTGTTTGTTTTTGTCGGATTTCTACGAAGTTAGCTCTTTTGAAATTGGGCACCTTTATTTTATTTTCAGTCACTGATGTTTGAGCTCTAATGTCGACGCGCACTAATTTATGATCGCAAGAACCGAGGTGTTCTCCTACCGTGACATTACTGACTAGGTTATCTTGGGTAGTTATAACAAGGTCGAGTATGTTATTTTGTCGAGTTGGTTCAGAAACCATTTGGCTTAGATAATTTTCTTCTAAAAATTCGATCATTCTATGTGACTCGCCTTCTGTACATGACAGTGTCGCCCAGTCGATATGGGGGAGGTTAAAGTCTCCTAATATCAGCGAGTCGTTGTTATTAAGTGACTGCCTTAAAACGCTGTACATTTCAAGATCGGCATCGAGTGATTGCCCGGGAAGCCTGTAGGTGACAGATATATTTAAATTGACTTTTGCAGTGTTTACTCGCACGCACAAATGTTCAACGCTACTGTCTCTTGGTGTTTTGTCAGTGGATTGCAAATAGCTTTTGACAAAAAGGGCGACGCCACCGCCTCTACGGTTTACACGATCTTTGTTGAAGAGTCTGTAGCCATCTATGTGTTATTCGGAACTTCGATCAATATTTGTGGTGTCGATAAATGTTTCGGTTATAGCAATTATGTCAAAATTTTCTGTTAGAGCAAGATATCTCAGTTCATCAAACATGTTTCTTAGGCTACGTGCATTGAAACTAAGGATTTTAAAGTTATCTAGAGGCTTGGTAATAGAGGTGGTGGTACTTGCGGGATCACGGTTACGGGTTTGTTGCGATGCATGGCGTCTATTTACACGGGCGGGGTGGAGGGACGTGGCTGAGAGTCGTTTTTTGATCGGGTGTCACGTACTGCGTCGTTTAGGAGCCTTCCAAATCTGACTGCCCCGATGGGGGACAGGTGTATTCCGTCCCTGTGGAAGAGCTCACTTTGTCCGTAGAAATTGTCCCAGGCGTTGAAGAACTCTACGTCAAGCTCTCTGCAATGAGTCTGTAAGCGGTTGTTGAGGCTGAAGGCCTTGCTGAAGAAGTCGCTCTTCGCCTACGTCCGTGGTAGAACTCCTGAAATCAAAATGTTAGGGGATTTAGACTTATACTGCTGGATGAGCCTACGGTACTTGTCCAGCAGCTCCTCAGACCGGGTCGTGGTGACGTCGTTCGTACCTGTGTGAATAACAAACTGAATAATTAGTAGCCTGGGGGGAGATCTCCTCAAGAGCAGCAGTTACATCGTCGATCCCAGCACCAGGATAGCAATAGTTCCGTCCTCGACGAGGAACACTGCCGCAGAACTCAACGACCTGCTGGCGAATCATGGAGTCACCCATCAGGAAGGTCCTCTTCTGCTCGTCATCCTCCTCCAGAATGGCAAACCTGTTGAAGCAATGAACAGGATAAATTGCTTGTCTGGCTGGTTTGGCTCCTCCATTCACGACGGTGAAGCCATCATGGGCGGAGCCACTGTTGGTAGTAGCGAGTGTTCTGAGTGCTAATTGGTTCACGGAAAGAGAAGCTCATATCCGCCAGGGTTACTTTATTTGTACAAACATACAAAGGTCATGGGCACAAACGAGACACATAGAATAGGTGTTTGTTTGTGTATGCGTGTGTATGAATGTTGTACTGTGTAGGTTAACATTTAAGTGTTGGTGTATATGTGGAACAATGTGTAGAAGTGGACAACAGGAGGACATGGACGGACAGTAGAAGATAAACGAGTAGCAAGAAAGACAAACATTGAAGACGCACAAGACAGACAGGGAGACAATGAAAATACACTTAACGAGTATGCGCTGCAGCGCCCATTTTCTTTCGAGTCACCGGGGAGGAGGATCACGCGACTTGAGCGGTGACTGCTACAGATACTTCCCCCCAGTGACGAGGAAGGAGGAACGAAATCTTCCCTGGTGCGTACCGGGGGCCACAGCAGGTTGAGAAGTGAGGGGTGCTAGCATGTGCCAGGAGCCGCGGCAGTCCGTGTGAGTAGAACGAACTGCGTGTACTATAGGCGCTGACGTGTGCTAGGGGCCTCTGTGGCTCGGGGAGCGAACTAGTGTCCAAAAAGGCACTGTAACATAACACTGCACGCTTAGTATGTAACACTGACACTAACTGTTGCTGGGGACTTGCTGCACTGAACTGTTGATGGACACACTGCACTGTACACAAAGATCCACAGGTGTAGGATAATCCAAGAGGGCGGTGGTAGATCCAGGAGGCGGTGAGTAATCCAGGGGGCAGCTAATAATCCCAGTGGGGTGTCACACTGGGTTTGCGTGTCTCTCTGAGTCTGTGTGGTGTGTGGTGGCGTGTACACTGAGTCGGAGTGGCACTGTGTCTCAGTAATGTGTCGCACTGTGTTTGAGTGTTCACCGAGTCTGTGTGCGTGTCACACGGTGTGCGTGTCTCAGTCGCCGTACCAGCGGGAAGGCAAGGAGGAGTGGGGGTGGGGGTGGGGGTGGGTGAGCGCTGGGAGGAACACCATGGGATACAGAAGATGCCTGAAGAGGGGGCGCAAAGGGTGCCTGGAGGAGTTGCTGAAGGTGCCTGGAGGAGGGGGCACAGAGGGTGCCTGGAGGAGGCGCAAAAGGCGCCTGGAGGAGGGCACAGAGGGTGCCTGGAGGAGGCGCAGAGGGTGCCTGGAGGGGGCACAGAGGGTGCCTGGGGGAGGGCGGGGGAGAACTCTGAAGGTGGCAACTACGCCCACGGTGTAATGCTTCTCCTGACACCGGAACTCAGCATCATGAACCCCAAGCGGTGTGAGGATTTTTGCCCCAGGAGAGGGCGGACGAATGGACAAGTTACCCTGCCCAGGTCCTCCACTCTGGGAGAGAGTGCCCTTAAAACGGCACCGATTATAAGTCACCTTGAACCATAACAACACTGCAGGGTCACCAATTGTTGGTGGTAGCGAGTGTTCCGAGTGCTAATCGGTTCACGGATAGAGACAAGTCATATCCGTCAGGGTTACTTTATTTGTACAAACATACAAAGGTCATGGGCACAAACGAGACACATAGAATAGGTGTTTGTTTGTGTATGCGTGTGTATGAATGTTGTACTGTGTAGGTTAACATTTAAGTGTTGGTGTATATGTGGAACAATGTGTAGAAGTGGACAACAGGAGGACATGGACGGAGAGTAGAAGATAAACGAGTAGCAAGAAAGACAAACATTGAAGACGAACAAGACAGACAGGGAGACAATGAAAATACACTTAACGAGTATGCGCTGCAGCGCCCATTTTCTTACGAGTCACCGGGGAGGAGGATCACGCGACTTGAGCGGTGACTGCTACACCACTACCACCCTCCCGCTGCGTGGTGTTGTCCGCTGGTGTCGACGGTACCGCTGAGGGCAAGGGGGCGGTTGGAGAAAGGTTTGGTACCACAGCAACGTTAGCCTGCATGAATTCCTGCAAGGAGGCAACAGTGCGAGAAAGCTCTATTATTATATTCTGACCTGCTTTCATCTTCTCTTCTTGCTCCTGCAGTCTTGTCTCGAGATGCTGCCTGGAGAGCCACAGTCGACAGACAACAGAACGCCCTGTAAAAAAGTAAGCTGAGAAGCTACAGTTACAAGTACTGCACTTCTTGGGCGCCATCTTAGCTGAAAGTGATTAATGATTGCCTGAAAGGAAGGAGATAAAAACACAGAGTGAAGGGGATTAGGAAAGGAGGTGAGGTGAGTGAGAGGGGGTTTAGGAAAGGAGGTAAGATGAGTGAGAGGAGGAGTAGGAAGGGAGGTGAGGTGAGTGAAGGGGGGGAAAGAGAGGAGGTGAGGTGAGGTGAGTGAGAGGAGGGTTAGGAAAGAGGTGAGGTGAGGTGGGTGGAGGGGTGGGTAAAAAGGATGTGAGGTGAGGTGAGTGAGGGGGGCTTAGAAATATGTGAAGGTGAGGTAAGGGAAAGGAGGGGTAGGAAGGGTTAATCCTCAAGGGGATTTAAAGAGAGTGTAGTGAGGAAGAGCAGAAAGAAGGTGAGGTGAGGTGAGCGAGGGGGGAGTTTAGGTGAGGTGAGGGAAAGGGGAGGTAGGAAGGGTTAATCCTCTAGGGGATTTAAAGTGAGTGTAGTGAGGAGGAGCAGGTTCAATCCTCAGGGGAATTCGAAGAGTGAGGTGTCGGCTAGCACAACGCAAAAAACAAACAAAAAAAAAACTCGGAGACAACACTCGAGAAACACACGAGAAACACACGCAAAAACACCCAACACACCCAAATCACACGCGAAAACACTCGGGAACACAACAACACACGAGAAACACCCAGAAACTCAAGCACAAGCACAAGACTCAACACCCCCAAGTCACTCGCAAAAACACCGAAAACACAACAAATCACTCGAAACACTCTGAAACCCACGCAGAACACTCGAAAACACAGCCAAATCACACGCAAAAACACCGGAAACAACACACTCGAAACACTCTGAAACCCACGCAAAAACACTCGGAAACACAGCCAAATCACACGCAAAAACACACAACAACACACTCGAAACACACGCAGGGAAATCACAGGCAACACGCAGCAAGGCTGTGTACAAACGCAGCGCTGATCTCACTTCCGCTTCTCAGAGAGCAGAGCGGTTTGACTTCTCAGAGTGAGGGCAGGGAGCGGAGAGAGAGAGAGAGAGAGAGAGAGAGAGAGAGAGAGAGAGAGAGAGAGAGAGAGAGAGAGAGAGAGAGAGAGAGAGAGAGAGAGAGAGAGAGAGAGAGAGAGAGAGAGAGAGAGAGAGAGAGAGAGAGAGAGAGAGAATGAATCTCTGGAGACATCTGAGGGGTGTCAACACCAGGAAGGCGCCAGGCCCTGACAGCGTCAGTCCATACTTACTGCGGCGATGCTCCGATGAGCTCACCACCCCCCTCGCCCAGATCTTCCGGCGATGCCTGCAGAGCGGGGTGTGGCCTGCACAGTGGAAGGAGGCCAGAGTCACACCCGTACACAAGAAAAAATCCAGGTCCGAGCCAGGCAATGGCGCAAATCACTAAATCAGTTTGAGCTGCCAGATTCACCAGATAAAATAATTTTTCAGAGAAAATGGGGAGAACTTGATCTCATTTTTCTATGTACATTTTGTTGTCATTAAACTGAAATATAGAATTATTACAACATTCCCACACATTAATATATGACATAAAGACTAAAATAATGAAAATCATTGTAAAAACATATCCTGTCTCCTTGGACTGTCTGTTTTCCCGGGACAAATTATTATTTTATGTATTGAAGAGTTTAACTCAATGTTTGATTATTTTTTTCTTAATATACATTTTTATAAGATAATTTATTTACACAAAACCGACAAATACTTTTTTTTTTTACCATTAATGGTATTTAATAACAAGGATGAGATTGTCCACCGTACCCACCAAAACAATAACAAATCGTACGCAAAGGCTTATCCCACGCCTACTACTGGACTAGACTGGACGCGTTCTACTTGCTGTACCTTACCTGTATTGCTGCTCTTCACTTGGTTTCATTTTTGCTGATATCAAACCCCAGGTACGTAAACTTAACTTCCTCTTACTAGGCTGTTATCGTAGGTCCAGTGGCACTCATTAATAGTACCGTGAACTCTTCAGTAGGTCCCAATGTAATCTCTATATATAAACTGTGGTCACATATCCTTATTTCTCTTTCATTCAACATCTTGCATGGGTCTTTGGAGACCAACAGTGGAGAACCTGGTCACAAGCCCTAATGTTACCTGTGTACTCTTCCAGGTTCCAATCCACGACCGAACTAGCCCCCTAAAGCACACCAGCTGACACTCAAGCAGTCCCGAGGTCATGGAGGTCAGTGCTGACATCAGCAAATGGACAGTGCAGACGTTAAAAACGTTTTTAAAGTCGAAAGGCATACCATGTTCTGGGTATGGCAAAAGCCAGTTGAAGGACATGGTACTGATGGCACTGCAGCAACCTCATTTAGTGGAAGATGTCCTGCCTCTGAAGGAAGATGATCACACACAGAGGAGATCTATTAAATTATCTGGGACACAAGTCTTGCTTCCAGATCCAAGGACTCTCACTGAGTGGCAGGAGGACTTGAGTACAATGCCCTATATTACTCAAGCCCATGTACTCATGTATCTGGTCTTAAAACAGGGATGGCCAGCAGAACGCATCCAAGCCTATGAAAAGGAATGTGGCTACCAGCTTTATCAGGAGAGACACATCCAGCATGTTCAAGTAAAAAAGCTGGATTATGATGTGTCGTGCATTAAAGGTACCTGTGTGCGCCAAACCAACCAGAATGAGACCCCTTACCAAGTTTGGATGTTTGCCTCTTCTAATGGTGACATCCATGCAGCTGGCTGCCAGTGTATAGGGTAAGTAGTAGTTTAGTATTTTTCAATAATTTTATAGTATCTTGATGCTTTGCCCTGTTCATTTACCTATATTTTTTTCATCGTCGTTATACATAAGTATAACATGCACCGCTTACCTCCATTAATGGTTATCAGCCTAACCTATACATTTTTGTGATGCCCCAGAGTGGCAGATAAGCATGCCTACAGCCTTTCACTGTGTGGTAGCTCTTTAGCGAGATGCATAGAGTGCTGGCCTGGTAAGCGAGGTCGGGAATTCAAATCGGTTGAGTGAGAAAGTTATTTATCTCACAACGGATCAATTTCTCATATGTTTACAGAGTTGGCCTGATGCAAGGAAGCATCAGGGTCATGGAAAAAGACAGTATATTTCTGTTATCCTTGATCCTCCAATTTATTAGTTTATTAGAGAGGATAATAGCTTCTAGCTGCATGAAAAGAATAATGTTTATTATCTAAACTTGATTTTTAATTTCATAATTGGTTGTTTGTGATTCATATTATTTAAAAAAGCTGGCTAAGCTAACTTTGACTTGATTCTAGATACATTAGTAAAGACAAATCTATTATTCTATTATAGAGATGATGGGGGATGCAAGCACGTCTTTGCATTCATCTTCGCCGTATCAGATTTTGTGCAGCGTTGTGGGGTGCAGCCGGGAAGTGCACAGCGTACCTGCACAGACGTGACTTGCACCTGGGACAAGCCTCGCAGGCAAAATAAGTGTAACTTTAACCTTGTCACCATTAAGAGCAGGTAGGAGCAATACATTTTGTAGAAAACAGTTTGACACCCAAGGACAATAATAACATGTCACCTAGGAGCTACACTCACCATGTCTTGCCTCCATGTCTACTCTTATGCAGGTTTTCTTTTAATTTGTTTATACATTTAGCTGGATTTGGTTTCTATAATCCTACTCATACTTTACAAATCTTTAACAATCCTCCACTTCTAGCTTCTTTCTATTCTTTCCACTCTCCATAACATAAATCCCTTATTTTAGGGTTTATCTTTTTTCCAGCTTTCTAAATTTTTCACCATAAAAATTGCCTTCTTCATTCTTTGTTAAATGAAAATTTCTTAGAATACAAAGAAACAGGTAGATTGAAATGAGGACGGGAGTGTTTAATTTCCTGAGTTAGGTGTGTGGGTGGATGTGGCAGAGAACAAGAGTTAATGTGCTTCAACAAATGTGAGTGGTTTGGTATTACTGAAGACAGGAATGTAGATGTAGTGCAGCAGATTTGTAGGTGGGTATAGTTGAGAACAGGAATGAATGTTTCTTTGAGGCAAGCAGGCTGCCTTTTGACTGCTGTTCACTCCATATATATTGTTTTCTAACATCTCTTACATTAATTTTACAGCACAGGTGCAGGGAACAGCAGATCCAGTACTCAAAAACCTTATAGTTCTGGTAGTTATAAGGCAATATCAGAGTTATATTCCCCTTATACTCCCGACAAAGTTGCAGACGACATTGCAACCACTCTCCAGCATGTACCGGATGCAGCACTGTGGGGTATTGTTCCAGGAAGACCAGCCTCCTCTTTACCCTCTATTACAGGATTAGCAAAATGTTTCTTTTCACAGGACAATCAAGGTGAAAGTTTCATCAATTTTTTAAAGAGTAAGTATACTAATACAGTTATTTCAGAAATTTTTGAAAAAACCAAGCGACAACATTTGTGTCCCATATGGAAACAACAGAGAGTGGGGGCAATAACTGCAAGTGTGATACACAAAGCTGCCAGATATAAAAAGAATGATCCTGATAATTACATAGTAAAAGGAATTATGGGGGAGTCTTCCTTTATAGGGAATAGTGCCACTTCTTATGGGCTAAAGTATGAGGCACTTGCAAGAAAACTTTGAGACTCAAATGCGTAAGAAGCATAATGGTTTCAAAGTAAAACGTTCAGGTCTTATCATCAGTAAAATTGCCCCTCATACGAGCCAGCCCAGATGGTATTGTTTCATGTAGGTGCTGTGGAACTGGGATTTTAGAAATTAAGTGCCCTTTTAAACTTCAATTTCAAACCATGACTGGAGAAGATATTGCTAGGGATGGCTCTTACCATATAAAAATAGGAGAAAAGAATAAAGTTACATTGAAGGAAGAGTCTCAGTGGTATACTCAAATACAAACACAGCTAGGTGCCGGCAACTATTCCTGGTGTGACTTCATTATTTTCACAAAAGCAACACCACACCTAACCATTCAAAGAATTTGCTTTGATGAGGAGAGGTTTAATAGAGAGGTGCAAAAAAGTTTAATTTTTCATGAAAAATTTGTAATGCCAAAATTGCGGGGATGAAGAACTTATTTAGAGGGAACTGACAAGATACTGTTCCATGCTTTTCTCTCTCTCTCTCTCTCTCTCTCTCTCTCTCTCTCTCTCTCTCTCTCTCTCCCATTTATTTATGGACTGTGGTGATACGAAAAATTGTTTTGTATGAGATTTGTATTTGTTCATGTTTAAGATTTCTTTGGGTACCTTACTTGCCCTTTGGGGGCAAAGAAGATTGCTGTCACACAAACAAACAAACAAACACACACACACACACACACACACACACACACACACACACACACACACACACACAGAGCATGTAACTTTATATGATGAATCTCAGATGATGTAATAAAATATCTGGAAACAAAAGTAGTTTTATTCACACCTTCATTGACTTATTCATATCCGATAAACCTAATCCAAATTCATAAACAAAATAGTGTACCATAACATTACATAATTATGTGAATTCAGAGCCCTTAAGTATATAATGATATTTGTAAATATAGACATGAACATTGACATTTGTGTCAACATTTAGTTGCACAGAGAGGGCATTAAATTGCAGAAAACAGCAACTATTACTGAAATTTGATGCAAAAGGGGCCAAAGCTTATTATCGAGCTGTCCTGATAAAATTTTGAAATTCTTCATTCTTTCAATAGCACGTTCAACATGCACCCTCAATGAAGCAACCTCCCTTGTTCTGATTCTTTCTTGTGCATTTAGTGCCCTTCCTGAACCATCCTCTTTCTTGCGAGTTAAGGGTGGCATGTGCAGTTTTGCACCACGTTGCAGCAGTAGGTCTCCAATATTGAACCCTCTATCCACCATGACAGCATCTCCTGGTTCAATTTTGTCTATCAGTTCAACCTCTGCAATGTGCCTATCAGATGTGTTACCACCATATGGAGTTGACACAAATGTAATAATTCCTGTTGGTGTTATGCCAACAAGAACTTTGGCAGTGTTGTGATGCTTATACATGGAGTATGTCATTGCTTGAGCAGAGCAGTTTGCTGGTTTGTTGATATAAATCTCTGTGCAATCCAAAATTACCCTTGTATCTGCATACTTTACTGGATACCAATCAGGAAGGTTGTCCCTAACTTGCTGAGCTGAAGGCCACAATAGCCACGGTTGCAGTACCTCATACAATACATTTATCCAGGTATTAGTGATGCATGAAACTGAAGCTTGTGAGACTGCAAATAAGTCGCCTAAAAACCAGCCCGGAAAACCTTGACGGATGTACACAAGTGTAATTAAATACTCATCAAAAGTATCTAGTATTTTCTTACGCCACGTGCCCTTTCTTTAAATTTTCCTTTATGCTTTTGGCCCTTTCCAGTAATTAATTGTTTTTACTCTTTTTAATGGTCTGATAAATAGAAATCAAAACACTTTTGTTAGGAAGACCTGTATAGCGCTGAACACTCTTGTCACTAGCAAGAATCCTTCCTCTGGTCCGCTCTCTGATCAGTAGGTGCTTCTGTTAGATCTGCCTCCTGAAAAGCATAAAAGATTATATAATATATATATATTATATATATATATATATATATATATATATATATATATATATATATATATATATATATATATATATATATATATATATATATATATATATATATATATATATATATATATATAACTTTCAACAGTTTTCCTTAATTTACTCCAACTTCCTTTTGCCTCAGCAGCAGACACATACCAAAAGAAGCGCAATGAAATTATCTATCAAATGGTGTATAGCGTCGCCTTTCCGTTCACACAAAATTTTGAGATATATGCCTTTGAAAACATATAAGATTTTATACACGGCGGGGCAAGCCGCTATGACAAGATAAAACGCGCTGGCTGGCTGTCTCTCTCTCTCTCTCTCTCTCTCTCTCTCTCTCTCTCTCTCTCTCTCTCTCTCTGTATGTGTATTGTGTGTGTGTGTGTGTGTGTGTGTGTGTGTGTGTGTGTGTGTGTGTGTGTTTCAAGCTGCAGACATCGCCTTCTGAGGCGTTTTACTTGTTTATATATGTATATATAACTAACCCTTTCAACTTGTACTCCAACATCCTTGGGCTCAGCTGCTGAAGTAGTAGCAATGGCTGATGCTGAATAGGTGTGATCCTGTGGTTCCGGCACTACCTCTATCTGGAGAAACTGTTCAGCATCAACTGTGGGAAAATAAAATATAAAGTTCAGATATATGTATCATTCAAAAGACATTTCTACACAATGTCACATATAGGAGCACACAGCCTGCTGCTAGCTCAGCGGCAGAGCAATTAAACTAAAACCCTTAACTTACGGCCTCTGCCCCCCTCGACTAGAGTAATTCTTACATGTTTCAGGAATGATTTGTGAATGTCATTTTATAGAAGGAAATATCTTAGAGTAATTAATACTTTCAACTTCTACAATCCTGTCAGCTACACATGTTTCCAACTTATAAAATAGTAATAAACTTTTACAAGTTGAAACAGTAATGATTAACCTGAAATTCTAAAGTGAATGAGCTGTTTTAAAGTAAATAAACACTAATTTGGCTTCCTTGGCAATGCTTAAGTTTTTTTCCATTACTCTAGTAAGTTTGCTATGCTTAGGTAAAGAAATGCAGGCAATTACTTCATTCATCAGTGTAGGTACAAGTGGTGAATGTTTTCAAGTCTACATGGCACCGATTTATAGAATAACACAATTTCCCTAGACAAAACTCACGTAATAAGTTATTTCTTACATGATTTCTACATTCTAGACCTTCTAAAGGGATAATAAACCTAATCTGATGTAAAGCAACCCACTTGTAAATTTGTGCCATAAATTTACCATAAAAGATGTTCAAATCAACACTAAAACTGCATGGTATAGTAACATACCTTGAACTGATGCATTGTGAGCCCATGTCTCGACTTCAATATGGACATCAGTTTGTACTTCTTCGTCAGTTTCCTTTATGAAGTCAATGTTGACTGGCAAGGCAGGGCAGAGTGTGAAGAGGGCAGTGACTGGGTTAGTGGTTCTTGATCGCCTCTGTCAGCCGCTGGTGTTCGTGCTCCAAGCCCACTGATGGCACCAGCGTTGTTTTCGGCCTCCATTGATTGTAGCCGAACAACTCTGGATCAGGATGCGATGGTGACGGCCCGTTGTTCCAGTCTATAAAGTGATTTGAGCACAGTGCATGGTGTCGGGTGGCTTTCCATGTAGGTCCCCTCTTACATCTGGTCACCCACAAACGTCTTCGGGCAGCCTCTTTTTTCTTTGGAAAACGAGCCCAGCCCTTCACCTCAGGATCCTTCTTCTGCGAAGAGGATTTGCAGTCGGCAACAGCACATATGTAGACTGTCATGTTCGAGGACAGTAGCAGCAACAAGTAAATAAGCGCGCGGGATGTTTGTTTTGGTTCTGGCAGGAGGGTTCGTCAATTTCGATTTCGGCGTCAACTGAGCAGATCATTTCGGCTTCGGCCACACATTTTCGTTTTTTTCGCAAAAAACACGTAACGGTTATGTGTTCCATACTTACTGTGCGAAGAATAATATCTAGAAAGGCGATACAAATTATTTTTTTTGTAATATTCGCTTTGGTTCACTCGTGAAAAATGATGTAGCTGCAACACCCCTTCGATCACTGTTTCGCCTCTAAAAAGATATTTACATTATGTACTTGAGTTGACATCATAAATTATTATAGACAAATAACATTGTGTTTATATTAGTAAGAATATTGGTATTGAAAATTAATATGTATGGTAAATAAGATTTTTTTCAGGATGCCACTTGGCTGAGCGAGACAAATTCTCCCCGCGTAATTAAGCGTGCTGGTGACTCATGACAACTATTGACTATTGGTGATTTGCGCCATTACAGGCCAATATTACTCCTCCCAATCATCAGCAAGATATTTGAGAGGATCATCGGGGAGCAATTGACATCCTTCCTCGAGGAAAACCACCTGCAGTCACCGAAGCAGTTTGGTTTTCGGAAGGGCCGCTCTACCTCAGACCTCCTCCTTCTCCTCTCAAAGTCCTGGCATGACGCCCTTGATGACGGCCACCCCTCTCTCGTAATTGCCCTGGATATAGCTGGCGCGTTCGACTCCGTTTGGCACCGCGGTCTGACGGCGAAGCTACAGCAACTAGGCATCACGGGGGACCTGCTGCGCCTGCTCTCAAACTACCTGTTAGGCCGGAGCCTCCGCGCAGCAGTCAACGGAAGCACCTCGACCAGCTTCCCGGTGGAGGCCTCCGTTCCACAGGGGTCCGTCCTTGGACCTATTCTGTGGAACTTTTTTTTTTTTTTTTTTTTTTTTACGTTGATTGCCTGTTGCGCCGGTAGGCATCTTCCCGGTGGGGCCTGATGGTCGGCCCAAGGCTTCTTCCTGGTGGGGCCTGATGGCGTTCTGGCGCAGGCGAGTGTTTATAGTGGCGCCATCTTGCATTGGCTCATGCTGCCCCCCGGAACTCGTTCTTGATTCGCTTGGACGGCTTCCTCTAGAGTCCGGGTTGATGGGTGGTCTTCAGGACAGCATGTGGGTAGTTTTAAGCCACTCGGCGGTGACTGAAAAATCCGAGTGGTAGCGTGGGGATTCGAACCCGCGTCGTCCATCACGCGGTGAATGTGGGCCCAGTACGCTACCACCTACGCCACCGCCTACCCATATCTTAACGACCTCCTGCAAACCATCCCGGCAGCAAGCGCCTACGCCGACGACTGCACCCTCTCCAGAACATACAAGAGGGAGGAAGCCCAGGACGTGATAGAGTCCGTCAACAGACAGTTGGCAGACATAATGGCCTGGGGAAAGAGGTGGCAAGTCAGGTTTGCCCCTGACAAAACCCAAGCCATGGTAATATCACGTTCCCGGGAGGACGCGAGGCAACTCCACGGCAGACTGAGATTCGGGAACGACAACATCCCTCTGCAGGCCAGCGTCGACATCCTGGGCGTGGAGGTGGACTCCCAGCTGCGGTTCGACCGTCACCTTGAAAGGGTGGCGCACAAAGCCTCCCAGAAAGTGAACCTCCTGCGCCGCATGAAGAACCTCCTCGATGCTGAGGGCCTGAACACCCTCTATAAGGCACAAGTCCGTCCAGTGATGGAGTATGCACCGCTCACCTGGATGGCCAGCGCCCGCTGCCACCTCAACCTGCTAGACAAGGTGCAGAGGAGGGCTGAACGGCTCATCAACGGCATCCAGCACCACCGACCGAGCCAGTGGGAGACACAGCGACAACATCGACAACAACAACAACAACAACAACACCCACACGAGGGACGGGCAAGACCAGCCACGAACCAGCTGAACAGCCTGGAGCACCGTCGCCGCGTCGCTGCCCTGACGGTGCTACATAAGGCACAAGTGGGCCTAGTGCCCCACCTGACGGACCTGAGGGCTACCTGGAGGAGGTCTGAGCGCAGCACGAGAACAGTGCTGAGCAACGCCTCCCTCCTGGAAGTGCCAATGGCCCGCTCCAGCACCCATCAACGTGCCTTCTCCATCGCAGCAGTGGTGTGGTGGAACAACCTCACTGCTGATGTGAATGTGACACAATTGTCCACTCAGCAGATGAAGGTTGCGCCCCACAGGTGGCTACTCCTACACCCACCGTAAACATGTAGCTATATAATTCTATAATATAATAGGCAGAAGCTTTTAAATAGCTCCCCAACGGTCGGGGGAACTTTAGCACAGAAAAATAATACTGCCATGTACTAATGTACTGAACATGTTTAAATAAAAAAAAATAAAAAAGAGAGAGAGAGAGAGAGAGAGAGAGAGAGAGAGAGAGAGAGAGAGAGAGAGAGAGAGAGAGTGTACAACAGAAGAAACATCCTAATTAAGGGCAGAAATAAATGAGAGGAAAAAGTCCACTGTGTGTGTGTGTGTGTGTGTGTGTGTGTGTGTGTGTGTGTGTGTGTGTGTGTGTGTGTGTGAGAGAGAGAGAGAGAGAGAGAGACACACACACACACACACACACACACACACACACACACACACACACACACACACACACACACACACACACACACACAGTGGACTTTTTTCTCTCATTTATTTCTGCCCTCAATTAGGATGTTTCTTCTGTTGTACTCTCTCTCTCTCTCTCTCTCTCTCTCTCTCTCTCTCTCTCTCTCTCTGAATGAAGTGAATATTTATTTTTTCGATAAAAAAATAGCATGTATAGATATTATGTAGTCGATCATATTCTAATAACAATAACAGTATATATTAGCAACCTAAAAAAAGAATCGGACATGAAGAATTATCCAGCAAATCCAATAAATAAATCCAATAATAAAATAATGGAGACGGGAGCTGTGATGGAAACGAAAAGCAGGACAAAATGGTGGAAACTTGGGAAGACGGTCAGCGAGGCAGTGACTCAGCAGCCAGCACAACATTCAAGGCTTATCGTCTCCACAGGGCCCATACCGCATGGCGACTGGCCAGCCCGCGCGCCGCCGAGCGTCATCCAGTGCCGGGAAGACTCATGATCACTCGGCACTGACCATTGCCACTAGTGCCGGTACCGTTTGGATCATGGTGACGCTCGGCGGCGCGCGGCGCTGGCCAGTCGCCCTGCGGTACCGGTATGGGCCCTGTAGAGACGATAAGCCTTGAATGTTGTGCTGGCTGCTAAGTCACTGCCTCGCTGACCGTCTTCCCAAGTTCCCACCATTTTGTCCTGCTTTTCATTTCCATCATCGCTCCCGTCTCCATTATTTTATTATTGGATTTATTGGATGATTCTTCATGTCCGAATCTTTTTTTTTAGGATACTAATATATATTGTTATTGTTATTAGGCTATGAGTACATCCATAATAACTACGTATACATATGCTATTCTTTTTATCGAAAAAAATACTCACTTCATTCAGGGGAGAGAGAGAGATTTACATAGATTTATATAGAAAATCAGACCACACAGACCCCATGGTCCAGACTAGGTGGTCTGTCCTGAAACCTAAGCGATTCTACATTAATCAGAAGGCTCCAAAACGATACATTTCAACTCTAGTTGATATTAAGTTGAAGGAAGTGACGGTCGAGCTTATTTTTAAAGGAGTCAATCGTGTTACACTGGACCACTGACGGTGGGAGCTTATTCCATTCTCGCACTACAACGTTAGTGAAGAAAAATTTGGTGCAGTCTGAATTTATTTGTCTACATTTGAGTTTTACGCCATTGTTCCTCGTACGCAAAGTGTCAACGATCATAAACAATGTTGATCTGTCTACATTCGTGAAACCATTAAGTATTTTAAAACATTCGATCAGTTTTCCTCGGAGGCGACGTTTCTCAAGAGAGAATATGTTAAGGGTGAAAAGCCTTTCTTCGTAGGATTTGTTGCGGAAGGAAGGGATCATTTTTGTTGCCCGACGCTGAACACCTAATTAAGCAATGTCCTTTGCATGGTGGGGAGACCAAAACTGTACCACATAATTTATTCCAAGTGGGGTCTGACTCATAGCTGGGCACGATAATAGAAAACCTTATTCCCGATAACCGATAACTGATAATGGAAAACCTTATCGGTGATAACCGATATTCGTTAACTGGAGACACAAATATAGGCGATAACCGATAACCGATACCCGATATAAATCCACAATCCCAATGCTCGCTAATGATAAGTCCGATTGGCGAAAATGATACTATATTGATATTTCAAACAAAAAATATAGATGAAATCAAATTTTCATTATCTGTATTTTTAAAAAAAACTTACAAAACCTGAAAACAACACCTTGACACGTACCTATGGACGGTAATACTAGAAACACCTGAACCGGTGTTGTATTATTTGGCGTCCCCACCGTCAAAAGCTGGCGCTTTTGTTTACCAACACTGGTCTCTCGTGAACTGCGCATGCTCAGACCAGCAAGCGTAAACCTGTGCAGTCTCACAAAGCTTTTTAACCGTAATTAAGAGTTGCTGGAAGGCTGAATCAGACATACTGTAATGCCGGACGTGTTACTTGGGTTCCGTGTCGCCGTCAGGAGACTCCGTGGGAGGGAGATATGTAAACACTTTGCACAACTTCTGTAGTTTAATATTCTTCTTTAGTAGTACACTTCACTCGGACTCTTCACTTACCACTAGCTTACTATGACTGGGACTGGGGCTCTCTCGCCCTCTTCTCCTATATATATCCAGAACAGTACAGTCTAGAATATTACAGTATATTTCAGATCATACAAGAACATGTAGCAAAAATATATGCGAGTTGGCAACACTTCCCGCCTGGCGCCTGGCCGCGCCCCGTGGGGCGCGGACGGCCAGGACGGCTCGCCTTGCTCCCCGCCCCTTTGCTCGTTTCTCCGGGAGCCTTCTAGAGGCCTATGGTCGCCGGGGGAAGCTTCCGGCACAACACTATCCCCCCCTCTTAATTGTGATCGTCCCGATCACACACTTAACTATGTACAAACATAAGAGAATTAATCAAAAACATAATAATCGTCGTATCGCTGTGGACGCCTGCGTTGTCTCTGTCTTCTGTTCGTTGCCTCCTGCGCGCCTGTCTCCTGGTGCGCCTCGTCGTCGTCCGCTTCTTGGGGTGTCCCTGGAACATCTGCCGAAGCCGGGAGGTTATCTCCCTCGGCTGAAAGGGCCAGGAGGCCTACGTCGTCGTCGAACTCCTCTCGGTCCTGGACGTCCCTTGCGTTTTCGTCGGCTGCTGGGTGTCTGTAGTTGTTCCAGGTGTAGTTTCCCGGACCGTGGTACCTCCATAGGCGGTTGACGTGGACAACTTTCGGCTTGGTCTTTTCCGTTCTCCGGATTCGGTAAGTCACGTCGGAGAGGCGTTCTAGCACAGTGTAAGGGCCTTCCCAGGGGCTTCTTCTTAGCGGCACCTTCATATTCCTTCTTCCTCTTATAGCATTCGTTCTCCTTGTGCCCAACCTTCTCGCAGTACCAGCACGTTCCTTGGAACCTGTCTGTGTCGCTGACAGCGCCCTTTCGTGCCCTAAAGCCAGAAGTCGAGTCGTCCCTGAAGCTTGACAAGCTAGACCTAACAAAGGACTCAAACTCCATGGCACGTGCCAGAGCTTCCTGCATTGATGTTGGCTTAGCTTGGTTCACTTGTATCTTCAGCTGAGGGCTGTCCAGGGCATCGATGAATTGATCACGCAGCAAAACCGTCAGCAGGTTAGGGGTGGCACCTGGGTATGCCTTGTGCGCCATACTCTCAAGGTCCTGAGCGAGTTCCTGAAGAGACTCGCCGCGCCTCCTGTTGCGGGTTCTGAACCTAACCCTGAAGAGCTCGTTCTGGTGCTTGGTCCCATATCGTTGCTCCAGCGCCTGTGCCAGCCCGCTGTAGCTGCCCTTTGTCGCATTGTCGAGCTGAGCAAGGACCTCCAGCGCCGCCCCTTTCAGGCTAGTGGCCAGCTGTACCGCGCACTCTTGGTCATCCCATCCGTTCCGAGCTGCTAACAGCTCAAACTGAGCGCGGTAAGCCTCCCAGGAGACCTTCCCATCAAACTCCTGAGGCTTCTTTCTAACAGGCGAACCCAGCAGATTCATGGGGCTGGCGGAACTTCTTGCGGGGATAAACTCAGGCGAAACAGGGCTCAAACTACCCCGGACTTGCGTAGGAGAAGCATCTTGGGTACAACTAGCCCCTGCAGGCACTGGCTGTCCGTTTCCAGCCAAGCAGTCTTCAAGGGCCTTCACTCTGTCACTTACTTCTAATATTTCTTTGTGTGTCGTCTCCCGTACCACCTCCATCTCTTGTTGAAGATTTGTGTGTTCTATCTCCACTTCTATCAGGCGTTGTCCCAAGTTCGTGGTCACATCAGTCATTTCTCTTCGCACTGACTCACTTCCATCTTGTACTGCTTTTAGCTGTAGCTGTAATCCTGTGAAGCGATCTTCTAGCTGTTCTTTGAGTTCTTGGAGTGTTCTTTCTTGTTGTTGCTGTGCTCTTTCTTGTTGTTGCTGTGCTCTTTCTTGTTGTTCTTTGAGTTCTTGGAGTGTTCTTTCTTGTTGTTCTTTGAGTTCTTGGTGTGCTTTTTCTTGTTGTTCTTTGAGTTCCTGGAGTGCTCTTTCTTGTTGTTGCTGTGCTTTTTCTTGTTGTTGCTGTGCTCTTTCTTGTTTCTCCCCCTGTAGTCTCAAGGCTTCCAAAAGTTCAGTCAACATGTCCCTCTGGGCAGCTTGGGAACGAGTCTCCATGGCGAAAAACAAATGCCTACACTCCTGACACCAGTGTAATGCCGGACGTGTTACTTGGGTTCCGTGTCGCCGTCAGGAGACTCCGTGGGAGGGAGATATGTAAACACTTTGCACAACTTCTGTAGTTTAATATTCTTCTTTAGTAGTACACTTCACTCGGACTCTTCACTTACCACTAGCTTACTATGACTGGGACTGGGGCTCTCTCGCCCTCTTCTCCTATATATATCCAGAACAGTACAGTCTAGAATATTACAGTATATTTCAGATCATACAAGAACATGTAGCAAAAATATATGCGAGTTGGCAACACTTCCCGCCTGGCGCCTGGCCGCGCCCCGTGGGGCGCGGACGGCCAGGACGGCTCGCCTTGCTCCCCGCCCCTTTGCTCGTTTCTCCGGGAGCCTTCTAGAGGCCTATGGTCGCCGGGGGAAGCTTCCGGCACAACAATACAGTACCACTACCACCATCCCCGCTGTTGCTAGAACGACACTCTGTTCCAGTTGTATTTATATGTACAGAGTGTCGTTCTAGAAACAGCGAGGATGGTGGTACTGTATGTCTGATTCAGCCTTCCAGTAACTCTTTATTAATGTGTTAAAAAGCTTTGTGAGACTGTACAGGGCTACGCTTACTGGTCTGAACATGCGCAGTTCACGAGAGACCAGTGTTTGTAAACAGCGCCAGCTTTTGACGATGGGACACCCAGTAACACAACATCAGGTGCTACCATGGCATGCTCACAAACGAATATGGAATATCAAATTTGAGGCAGTGAATAATCATCTTTTGGGCAAAGTTAAATGATTTTTCTCTTTGATATATTGATTTTTGAGTAACATAAAAAATAACCTAGTATTTTAATGTTGATGATATAAGTACGAAATCTCTTCATCGAAGATATTTCATACCCCAAAGTTTTTTCATACAACACCGGGCGCCCGGGCCACGTATGTGCAGTAGGGAGGAAACAACTTTTTTTTTTCTGAGTGGCGGAAAAAAGTAGCGATTATCGCTGGTTTGGTTACAAAAGTAACGAAGATACCGATATATATTTAAATAAGTAGCGGATGGCCGATAACCCGATTTTGTTATCAGCGATAAAGAATCGCGATAACTTATCGCGATAACGCCCAGCTATGGTCTGACTAAGCTATTGTAGAGTGGAAGTATTACATCTTTATTCTTGAATAAAAAGTTTCTTTTAATGAAGACCAACATTCTGTTCGCTTTATTTGTTGCATCGATGCATTGCTGTGAGAATTTGAGGTTTGACGCGATTTTGACCCCCAAGTCCTTAACGCATTGAACGCTTTTGAGTTTAACGCCGCGCATTTCGTAATCGAACCTCTTATTCCTTGTTCCAACTTGAAGGACATGGCACTTGTCTACGTTAAAGGGCATCTCCCATCTATCAGACCAAGCTGAAATTTTGTGCAAATCCTCTTGGAGGGTTTGCCTTTCTTCGTCAGTATGAACCGAGTTACCAATGTTTGTGTCGTCTGCAAATTTACTAATGCGATTATTGAGTCCGACATCCACATCGTTGATGTAAATAATGAAGAGCACTGGGCCAAGAACCGAGCCCTGAGGGACGCCACTAGTGACCGGCGCCCACCCTGAGTTAAATCCGTCAATCACCACTCTTTGTTGTCTGTTGCTCAACCAATTCGCGATCCATTGGTGTACTTGACCGTCAATACCTATTTGCTTTAATTTGTAAAGTAATTTATGATGTGGGACTTTATCAAACGCTTTCTGGAAATCAAGATACACTACGTCTAGTGATTTTGTTACGTCATAAACCGTGAAGAGGTCGTTATAAAAGGATAATAGGTTTCATAGGCAGGATCTTTTGTTACGGAAGCCGTGTTGTGAGTCCCCAATTAATGAGTGGCTTTCAAGGTAACTCAAAATTTTGTCTCTAATTATGCTCTCAAGTAGCTTACCTACAACCGAAGTTAGACTAATGGTCCTGTAATTATCTAGTTCTTTTTTGTCTCCTTTCTTAAAAATCGGTGTCACGTTAGCCTTTTTCCAATCCGAAGGGACGATGCCTTGTCGCAAGGACATATTGAATACGGTTGTGAGGGAGGAGACTATTTCGCTCCTTGTTTCTTGGAACCGAGTAGGATATATTTTGTCAGGTCCAGGACTTTTATTTGTTTTAAGTGATTGGAGGGCTATCAAGACCTCATCGGTTGTTATTTCAAAGTTAGGCAATGCATGCTCGGGATTTACATTAGTACTGGTGTTGGTGGTAGTGGTGGGAGGACTGTTAGTATTAAACACCGAGGAAAAGTAATTGTTTAAGAGGTTTGCAACGTGTTGGCTGTCAGTCACTAGTGCACCGTCGCTGTTTATTGAGGGTCCAATTCCACTTCTGATCGCCTTTCTGTTGTTTATGTAACTGAAGAAGGATTTCGGATTATTTTTACAGTTGGCCGCAATATTTTCTTCATATCTACGCTTTGCTTGACATACTAATCTTTTTACTCGTCGCCTGGCTTCATGGTAAAGTCTAATGTTTTCGGACGTGCTTTGCTCTTTCTTTAGCCTGTAAAACAATTTTCTCTCCTTGACTGAGTGTTTAATTTCGCTGTTAAACCAAGGGGGCTTTTATTAGTGTTACCTCGCTTCTCACACAAAGGGACGAATGTGTTCTGCTGAGTGAGTAAATGATTTTTAAAGCTTAGCTAGGCGTCCTCTACATTACCGTCATCTGATAGTTGCATTTCTATTACTTTTCGTCGGATTTCTACGAAGTTTGCTCTTTTGAAATCGGGCACCTTTACTTTATTTTCAGTCACTGATGTTTGAGCTCTAATGTGGACGCGGACTAATTTATGATCGCAAGAACCGAGGTGTTCTCCTACCGTGACATTACTGACTAGGTTATCTTGGGTAGTTATAACAAGGTCGAGGATGTTATTTTGTCGAGTTGGTTCAGGAACCATTTGGCTTAGGTAATTTTCTTCTAAAAATTCGATCATTCTGTGTGACTCGCCTTCTGTACCTGACATTGTCGCCCAGTCGATATGGGGGAGGTTAAAGTCTTCTAATATCAGTGTGTCGCTGTTATTAAGTGACTGCCTTAAAACGCTGTACATTTCAAGATCGGCATCGAGTGATTGCCCCGGAGGCCTGTAGGTGACAGATACATTTAAATTGACCTTTGCAATGTTTACTCGCACGCACGAATGTTCAACGTTACTGTCTCCTGGTGTTCTGTCAGCGAGTTGCGAATAGCTTTTGACAAAAAGGGCGACAATACCACCTTTACGGTTTACACGATCTTTGTTGAAGAGTCTGTAGCCATCTATGTTTTATTCTGTACTTAAATCAATATTTGTGGTGTCGATAAATGTTTCGGATATAGCAATTACGTCAAAATTTTCTGTCAGAGCAAGACATCTCAGTTCATCAAACTTGTTTCATAGGCTACGCGCATTGAAACTATGGACTCTTAGATTATCTTGAGGCTTGGTAATAGAGGTGGAGGTACTGTGTTCAAGGTTACTAGTTTGTTGCGATGAATATGAGAGAGAGAGAGAGAGAGAGAGAGAGAGAGAGAGAGAGAGAGAGAGAGAGAGAGAGAGAGAGAGAGAGAGAGAGAGAGAGTTTTCTTTACAGAAAATTTATTTTGGAATTTCATCAGACGGCATTAGGATAAAAAAAACTTTTGGGTTCCGGTACCGGTACTAACGGTACCTGAGTTTTAGGTACCGGTACTACTCGTACTCAAATTCACGGATCCTGCCCATCATTAGTATCCGATCCCAGTCAGCCAAAAAAAAAAAAAAAATGGCTTGAGCGAGGCTCGAACCTGCCACGCCGCGAAGCCTGGCAGCGTAGAGCTTTAACCGACTGAGCTATCGAAGCCTTTGTGTGTGTGTGTGTGTGTGTGTGTGTGTGTGTGTGTGTGTGTGTGTGTGTGTGTGTGTGTGTGTGTAGACATGTAGTTTTGTCATATTTTTCGGGGGTTTAAAGGACGTAAAAGTTTTATGAGTTGGGGGGGGGGGGGGGGAATACGTGAGGACCGAAGGAAGCACACGTAGGAGGAGGATTTTTTTTGTTTTCTTCTTTTTTTTTTTACTAAGCATTTTAGAGGCATTTTGAGGCCGATGTAGAAAAATTTGGGGCGCTATTGTCCCCCACACCCAGAAATTACGGCCCTGCTGGTGTGTATTTACCTAGTTGTAATTTTACTGGTTTACGCTCGTGTGGTCCTGTCTCCATATCTGTACTTGTCCAGTTTTTCCTTAAAGTTGTGCACACTTCGCCGATACTACATCCTCACTTAGTCTGTTTCAAACCTTTATGCTTCTTTGCGGGAAGCTATATTTTCTTATGTCTCTCAAACATCTTCCTTTTCTCAATTTTCTGGTGTCCTAGTGTGTTGCTGGTGTTTCTTGCTTCTCTTAGTAGCATTTCCTCGTTATTTCCTTCTTCCATTCTAGTAGTGGGAGATGGTGACAGTGACGGGACTAAAAAAAATGGCGACTATGATAATTAGCGCCAGAAACATTTATACGTCGAAAATCCACGACAGGCGGGCGGGCAGCCAGCCAGCCAGCCGCCGGGAGGGCCTACCCACCACCCACCCAGCCGGGTAGTGGTCAACGCTACCTAAAAGTGACCATCCCCCCCCCCACACACACACACACACCCACACCCACCCACGCCACCGTGCCTCCCCCTACCCCCTCTATACCCACCCCTTTCGCGAGCGTCAGCTTGTTGGACGGAGGCCTGTGGCTACCACCGTGCCGGGGCGTCACCCTCCTGCCGGGGGATCGGTTAGGGGCGTCCTTTCGCACCGTGCCGGGGCGTCACCCTCCTGCCGGGGATCGGTTAGGGGCGTCCTTTCGCACCGTGCCGGAGCGTCACCCTCCAGCCGGGGATCGGTTAGGGGCGTCCTTTCGCATCGTGCCGGGGCGTCACCCTCCTGCCGGGTGAACTTAAGGCCTGAGTTTTGGAGCACGACATGCGTGTTTGGGCGGGAAAAAACTGGTGTGCATGCAGCTTGGTCCCCCACACCTTTTCGGCGTGCCCACGCCACCATGTCTCCCTCTACCCCCTCTATACCCACCCCTTTCGCGAGCGTCGGCTTTTTGGTCGGAGGCCTGTGGCTACCATTCCCCCCCTCCCTCCACCCAGGGAAATTTATTGAAGAAAAGTTGCTCATTTTATCACGAATGAGTCTGTGAAAAGTATAGTTTATAATCTTATAAGCAGAGAAAGAGAGAGGGGCGAGAACGGGGGGGGAAAAAAAAAAAAAAGTAGGACAGCGGAAGCAAGCCCTCGGCCTGGTGACCGACTTATTTATTGCCTCCGAGCAGCGACCACCACGCCAAGCCGTCCCTTGCTCCTTTTCAGTTCATCTGCGACAATCGAAGCTAAAGGGAGACGCGTGCGTGAGTAAAGTGGTGTATATACGTAACCGTTTCGTCTATGAAAAAAGGGCGTGGGGAACGTGCGCTATCGGTGTGATTTAAGTGGCGTATACACGCCTCCGATTTCCCATGCGCGTATTTTATATATGAAAATTGGACGACAGTCAGTCAAACCGACCAAAAGGGTGTGCTACGCGCCGAGCGTCGCCCTCCTGCCGGAATCGGTTAAGGGCACCCTTCGCTCCGTGTTGGGGAGCCACCACTATCTTTCACGCCATACCGGGGCGCGCCTCCCTCCTGCGACCATTGACGCCCCCCGGCGAACATGGGCGTGTGTTTGGGGGGGAAAACTGGCGTGCGCGCTGCTTAGCCCCCACCCCCGATCCCTCGCGAACGGCGGCGGCGGAGGTTTGAAGGGTGTGGGAGACGTCCGTGTGATTTGTGCATATTTTATATAAATGAGCTTGAAAAATCCGCGTGATTTGTGTATATTTTATATAAATGAACTCAAAAAAAAAAATGGAAGATACCAGCGATAGCAAGGATAATTGTTTGAGTTTCAAAAAAGAGATAAATGAGGAGATAGATAAACTCATGGACATTATTAACAGCAGTGGCGAAGGAGAAGAGGATATGGACGGTAATTGTTTGAGTTTCGATGAAGAGATAGATAAACTCATGGGCATTATTATCAACAGTGGCGAGGAGGAGGAGGACGGGGAGAAGGAGGAGGAGGAGGAGGAGGAGGAGGAGGAGGAGGAGGAGGAGGACGGGGAGGAGGAGGAGGAGGAGGAGGAGGAGGAGGAGGAGGAGGAGGAGGAGATGGATGATGATGTTTGCTTGAGTTTCGATGAAAAGAGAAAGGAGGAGTTAGATAAATTCGCAGACATTACTATCAGCAGCGGCGGAGAATGGGACGAAGAGGAGGAGGAAGAGGAGGAGGAGGAGGACGGAGAGGAGGAGGAGGAGGAGGAGGAGGAGGAGGAGGAGGAAGAGGAGGCGGGGGAGGAAGAGGGCGGAGATTGTGGTGACAATGCTATTAATGATGATGATGATGATGACAGGGGGTTTGGCGCGCATACCCCTGTCAGAGAAAGGGCGGAGGGGGAAAAGAGGGTGGAGGCTGACGCTCAGCAACGCGAGAGTGGAGACGCCCGTCCAGCCGCAAGTAAAGATGAGGTCAGCCAACAACGCGGGGGTGGAAGTGGGTGTCCCGCTGCCAGCGAGGAGGAGGAGGAGGAGGAAGGGAGCGTTGGTGACGGCAATATTGATAGTGACCCCCCGCCCGCTGATGAAGATAATGTTGAGAGACAGCGCGCTGAAGTCATCGGAAGGGAATACGCCTTTGAGGGCGATTTACTTTATTTAGAGTTTAGTATACCTCCAGATGACGCTAGCGATCCACAGAGCTTTCTTAGAAACAACAGAGTAGAATTTATTCAAATATTACGTGATGAGATAGAAGCCATGGATCATCCTCCCCCCCAGGTCAGGGCGTCTGCTGAAATGCGAATCCAACTTGTGAGATTGGGCGAGGAAGAGGATATTAGTCCGTTTTATATGGTTTTCCCATCAGAGCTCATTACCCAAGGCGAGGTACCGTGTTTTGTAGAAAACGTAGTTCAGTACATGGCGGAACGCTTGGAAAGACATTTGAATGAAGTAGAAGGCTCAGGTTTCATGATACTGGAAATTGACATGTTTAAAGTAATCTTAGGAAGAAAAGGGCATCGAGCGGCGATAGGCATACACGTCAATAAACCATTGGGCTTCCGGGGAGCTCGCACCATTTTTAACCCTTCGGGCGAGGAGGGTTACTGTCTTCTGCAATGTCTCGCGGCTCGCGCTCTTTTGGAAAAAGATCCTAAAATTCAGGACCTTCCTCGCAAAACAAAGGCACTGAGACGATGCAAGAAATTAGTGACTGTGCCAGATATAGATTTCCCTCTAGCGTGGGAAGATATTGCGCTAATCGAGCGGATGATAAGCTCTCCATTTATGTGTACGCAGTAGCCCCCATTGATGAGCATGATGATGATGATGATGAGGAGGAGGAGGAGGAGGAGCGCCAAAGAATGCGTCGGAAGAGCGGAAATAGTTGGGGTGGAACTAGGCATGAGATTTATGTAACCCGGAAAGGTGCAGCTAGTGGGACATATGTTTTTTTTATTATTACTGGATGGGCAACATTTTGCCCTCATAAAAAATTTCGCAAAATTCATGCCAGCATTTATAAGAGGCCATAAACGGCGCTTAAAAGGCCAGACGCTGAATCAGTACTCTAGATATTGTAAAAACTGCTTGACTGGATATTTTGACATAGCCGACCTTGAGGAACATGAAGTCAGTTGTCAGATTCAGCTGAAACTTGTATTCTCCTCCTCAAAATCAGTGTTGCAATTCATTGACAGCGGTAAAACATATCCACCATCACACATTGCCTTTTTTGATTTTGAGGCTATTCTTGACGACTCTGAATCCAACAGCCACGTTATCAATCAGCACAGAGCCATGGCGTACGCCTTCTGCATCTTGGATTCAACGGGCTCTGTAGTTTGCAAACAGAATTACTGCGGGAGAGATGCAGCGTCACACTTTCTCAAGAACCTAGCCTCCGCCTGGAGGAAAGTTAAAGAGGAAAGGAAAACATATAGCATGGTCCTAACCCCCGAGGCGGTAATTGATTTCAAACGTCAGACCACGTGTCAGATTTGTAAGAAAGTATTTCAGAATACAAAAGACAAACATCGCCATCACGATCATACCAGACCCGGCCCAAACTATC
Source organism: Eriocheir sinensis (assembly GCF_024679095.1). Lineage (NCBI taxonomy): Eukaryota > Metazoa > Arthropoda > Malacostraca > Decapoda > Varunidae > Eriocheir > Eriocheir sinensis. Next base: position 8,909,945 of record NC_066538.1, read on the forward strand.
TTGGTGCATTATGTAGAAGATGCAATACATTATGTATCAGTAACCGCTGTCAACTTCCTACATTTGCCTTTCACATGACTTATGATATATGCCTGATACTGAAAGAAGCCGACCGACAGAGTTTCCATAGGAAGAAAACTAACGTAATCACTAAAGCGGGCTTACGTTTTTTGAGGGTAGATGTGGACAATATAAGGTTTCTCGACGCGCGAGCCTTTCTTGAAAGCAGTCTGGCCCATCTCGGCGCAGAACATATTGCCTCGGGGGAATCTCTACCTGTCACTCGAGCGCTCATAAATCATTTCCCCGCACCAGCGCGTGAGCTCCTCCTCTCAGGAAAGCAATGTTTTCCTTACGAGTTCGTCACTGATTTTGACAAATAAGCGCGTCAGTCACAGACACTGAAGATTTTTATAGCAGGCTTAGAAGCCGGAGCGTAAGTGAGGAGGAGTACAGCCACGCGCAAGCAGTGTGGAACGCCCTGGGTTGTCAAACCTTAAAAGACTACGTGCTCGCGTACCTTCTAGTAGATGTAGGGTTGCTTGCTGACATTCTACAGAAATGGCGAAGCGTGTCGCATGAAACATATGGATTAGATATAACACATTATGTCTCTCTCCCCGGATACGCTTTCGACAGCTTCTTAAAATCAACAGAAGCCAAAATAGAACAGCCGAGCGATCCAGACTTGTATCATCTTGTAAGAGACAATGTAAGAGGGGGTTTTACTACAGTAGTCCAACCACAGGCAGTTGCAAATAACCATCACATTAATCCTGATTTCAACCCCGAACGAGACACCCCATCACACATTATCTATTTAGATAAGAATAGTCTGTATCCTACAGTAATGTGTAGGCCGCTTCCGGAGAGAAATTTAAAAAAATTATCGGTAGAAGAAAGAAAGGAGTGGTTAAGAACTCATGACATAACAAATGTGGAGACGGATGGAAGCGTGGGGTACTGGTTTCGCTGCGACTTACACCCAATTGAGCCCGATGTGGCTAGGTCAACGGGTGAGTTTCCCTTACACATCCACCACATGGACATAGATAGTGAGCAACACCTGTCTGAGCACAGCAACGCATTTATGGCGAAAACAGGATGTCAACTCCCTAGGGTGACGCGAAAGCCTGTTGGATCGCATTGCGCTCAGAATGGTGTCCTCACCACGCTACCCATGTTGCAGTTTTACTTGGGAAAGGGAGGTAAAATTGCAGAAATCCACGATATCTCTCAGTTTACCCAATCCACATTTCTTAAAGAGTTTATGGAGGGTAACATCAAAGCACGACGCGAGGCCAGCAGTAAAATCCTACAGAAAGCCTATAAAGTCATTTCAAATAGTATATTTGGTCGAACCCTTATGGATCCGGTCAAATATAGCATAAATACAGACATTGTAACCTCCAAGCCAGCACTACGGCGCAGGTTACGAGACCCATTATTCAAGAGACTCATATCTCTTAGTAACGACAGAGTCCTTGTTGTTCGAGGAAGGAAGAACATTCGCATCAACCAACCAAATTACATTGGTTATCAGATTTTGGAGCTTTCTAAGGTTGAAATGTACGACTTCTATTACCACACAATTCGAAAAGCCTGTGGCGCAGAGAATGTCTCATATATTTACGGCGACACAGATTCGGCCGCCGTGCGCATCTCTAACTTCCAAGACATTAGTGAATTTTATTCGCTTCCACTCATAAAATCCATAATGGATTTTAGTAACTTCCCCACCACCCACCCCGCCTGTGACACTTCCAAGAAAGGTCAAGCAGGGTATGTCAAGTCAGAAGTGGGCGCGGCCCATATAAAGGAAGTGCTTTGCCTGAAACCTAAGATGTACTCTATCAAATTGCATGATCCCTCAAGCGGCGAGGATGCAGAAATAAAAAAAAGCTAAAGGCGTACCTCACTATAGTTTGAGAAACTATAATCATGAAAAATACAGACAGGTACTGCAAGGGGCGGGGGTGGATAAGGCACGCCTCTATAGCATCCGCTGCCTGAAAGGTCAGGTATGCACTACCTCCATTGAGAAGGCAACTTTAAGTGCATTAGACAACAAAAGAGTGCATCTGCTCTCTGATGACAGCATGCCGGGTAATCCTTCTCGTGTTTTTACGAGAGCTTATGGCCACCCTGATTTACCTGAGAATCTGCGTCAAATACGGAGGACATCTCAAGCTGCTTCTACTAGTTGCGCCACTACTGCTACTGCTGCTAGTACTGCCACTACTACTACTACTACTACTAGTACTACTCATAATGTTGTCAGGGATACTTTAAGTGAAAGTGAAAGTAGTGATGAGGGTGTGTATAGTCATGGAACTAGACCAGTGGCGTGTAATCTATGGAGAAAAAGATATAGGAAATACAACGTAGAGAACGTTAATCAATCAAACAAAAGAAAGAGGAGAGAAACCAATGTCTTCCCATCGCGCCAGCTACCAGCAGCGTCAAGCCGTCAACATCATCTCCACGGTCGCCTTTATCCTCGCCCTCCCCACCCCCGAGAATGGCATGGAGATTCCCTCCCCTACCGGGCTGGGTTTCAGACAAAGGAGCTCACGCGAGTGGCTGTAACGGCGACAGAGCTCGCGCTAAAAGCAATCATTGATCTGTTACTTAAAAGCTAAGCCTAAACCATAACAAGCTCAGTCTTTATCGCAAACATGACGAGCGCGGATGAACATATACCTTAGTAGCCTAGGAAGTCGCGATCTTTATCCCGACAACGTGCCGGGTTCATTTAAAAATGAAATCATACCGTTAAATTTACACCCCGACCGAGATTATCAGGTTGCTTTACACGGTATTTTTATTCCTAGAGAAGTATACACCCTCCATCGAGAAGACAAAGAAGCCATAGTGGAAGTTTACACAGAAACGCTCAATGACACCTCAGGAAAACAGTTGCGGTACTTGTTGTGTTTGTAGTCTACCAGCACTTAATTACTCTTGACAGCACTACAACGTACCTGTAATATGTGGCAACTGGTTATATCCCATCCTCGTCGACGTGTCCGTGGTGTCGGTCTTGAGGGGGATGGATAGGCGTGGAGGCACACAGTATTTATTGAGTAAGCTCTACATTACACCCTGAATCTCAGAGCCTTGTGTCCTCGTGTGTATGTGTGTAGAATCCTCTAGGAGCTATATGTAGCTGAAACTTACATATGGTATACAATCCTAGTATATAAACATACAAAAGTATAAAGGTATCAAAACTTTTATAAAGGGATTTGGGTTCCTTGTTACTAGTAACTTACTACATAGTTTGTCTGGGCGCTTACAAAGAAAACTTAACATTAATGCATAACTTATAAATACTTAATACTATACTTAATCTACGTACATATCATTTCCTTCCCCCTGTCAGAAAGAAAGGAAACCTTACAGATTTAAGCGTTCTGGAGGAACTCCTCTCGTGCTCCGAGCTGGAAGAACTCTCCTATTTACATTTTCTGGAGGAGTAGAAGTATCACTAGAGTCACTAGACTGGTCAGGTACATCTATCTCTTTACTCTCCAATGGCATAGGCTCTTCATCGCTTTGGTCTCCTTCTATTTCTTGAGCTGGAGCCGTGTAAGGTCTAAGTTGGTCGACATGACGTTTCGATACGCGTCCACCAACGTTGACATCATAGTGCATTTGTCCTAGGTCTTTAGTAACTTGGCCTGGGACCCATTTCACATCTGTGTTGTAAGAACGAACCATTACCGGTGAAGAAGGTTAGAACTCATTCACAGTTTGTTGTTTGGCTACTTGTTGCCATTCGCGATTATTTTGCTGTATGTAGAAGTCTGGTTTTAGTAAGTCCAATTTATTCCTGACTCTTCTACCCATCAATAGCTGTGAAGGAGTTTGTCCGGTAACAGAATGTTCAGAAGTTCTATAGGACAATAGGAATTTGCTAACGTGAGCAATAACGTCTGCAGACGTTGCACTCCTACATATCATGCTATGCTTGAAGGTCTGCACAAAGCGTTCCGCTTCACCATTGGTGGCGGGATGGTAAGGTGCTGCCTTAGTAAGTTCTATTCCATTGACCTTTAGAAATTCTGAAAATTCACTGGAACAAAATTGTGGACCATTGTCCGTCACAATGCGAACTGGAAGTCCGTGGGTGGCAAAGACTGGCATTAAGGCTTTTTATAGTAGCTTGTGCTGTGGTTGAACTCATGGGTATTACCTCTGGCCATTTACTGTAGGCATCTACAATTACTAGAAATGAATGACCAAGGAAAGGACCTGCAAAGTCCAAATGCAATCTTTGCCAAGGGTGTCTTGGGTATTCCCAAGGATGCATGCGTGCTGGCTTGGGATCATTTTGAAATGCTGAGCAGTTTGGGCATTGTTTTACACATGACTCTATCATGACGTCTATTCCTGACCACCACACATACGTCCTTGCGATCGCCTTTGATTTTACAATACCATGATGGTCAGCATGGACCTCACTCAGGACTTTTTTCCTTAAACTTTCTGGGATAACCACTCTGGCTCCCCTTAGAATACATCTTTGTGCTTCTGACAGTTCTGACCATACCTTTAGATAGGGTTGAAATTCTGCCTGCTCTGGCACTGTGTTATAACCAGTAACTAATGACTGCAAAATACGTGACAACACTGGATCTTGTTTAGTGGCATGTCTTATTATTTTAGCTGTTATAGGTAAGTTATGACATTCTACCATGAGTACACTTCCATCATGTTCCTCTGGAGCCCTTTCCACTGGCAAACGTGATAAGGCATCCGCATTTCCCATTTTCTTGGTAGAACGATACTCTATCTCATAAGAGTAAGCTGCTAGTTTGACTGCCCACCTTTGCAATCTGGCGGCTACCAAGGTTGGTAAACCTGCCTTTTCACCCAGTATTGCAAGAAGAGGTTTGTGGTCTGTGACTAAGGTAAATTTGGCTTTCCCATATAAGTACATGTGAAACTTAGTTACACCATACACTAGTGCTAATCCCTCCTTTTCAATATGTGAATAATTTTTTTCTGCTTGATTAAGTGAACGAGAAGCAAATGCAATAGGTCTTTCTGACTCGTCCGGCATTACATGGGCAATTACTGCTCCTAAGCCATGAGACGATGCATCACATACAAGTTTTACAGGCAAATTTGGTTGGTAATGTGTGAGAAATCTAGATGAAGTTATCTCGCCCTTTATGTGGTTAACTGCACTGGTGCATTCTTCTGTCCATTTCCATTCTGTGTCTTGTTTCAGAAGGTTATATAGAGAGTGTGCTATGGTTGCTAAGTTTGGAATGAACCTGTTGTAAAAAGTAATTAACCCGAGAAATGATCTTAATTCACCAACATTCTCTGGTGTTTTGGCATCTCTAATAGCTCTTATTTTCCCTGGAGTCTTGTGAATGCCGTGTCCGTCCACTCTAAATCCCAAGTACTCTACTGAGGGTACGGCAAATTGACATTTGTCTTTGCGGATCCGCAATCCAGTTTTCCGCAAAGTTTCAAGGACTACTTGAAGTCGTTCCAAGTGTTGAGCTTCATCTTGCCCAGCTACTAGAATGTCATCGACAAAACAGAGTGTACCAGGCTTGCCTATGAACAACTTGTCCATTGTCTGTTGCCAAAGTGCTGGACTGCTAGCTACACTGTATGGTAATCTCCTAGGTCGGTACAAACCTAGGTGTGTGCTAAGAGTACATATTAGGGATGGGCAAGTACCGTTAATTTGAGTACCGGTAGTACCGGTACCGAAAACTCAAGTACCGTTAGTACCGGTACCGGTACCCAAAGGAGTTTTTTTTTCTTAATGACTTCTGATGAAATTCCCAAACAAATTTCCTGTAAAGAAAACTCTCTCTCTTCCTTCAACTTAATATCAACTAGAGTAGAAATGCAACGTTTAGGAGCCTTCTGATTAATGTAAAATCACTTAGGTTTAAGGACAGACCACCTAGTCTGTACCATGGGGTCTGTGTGGTCTAATTTTCTATGTAAATCTATGTAAATCTCTCTCTCTCTCTCTCTCTCTCTCTCTCTCTCTCTCTCTCTCTCTCTCTCTCTCTCTCTCTCTCTCTCTCTCTCTCTCTCTCTCTCTCTCTCTCTCTCTCTCTGAATGAAGTGAATATTTATTTTTTCGAAAAAAAAATAGCATGTATAGTTATTATGGATGTACTCGATCATAGTCTAATAACAATAAAAATATTTATTAGCAACCTAAAAAAGAAAAAGAATCGGACATGAAGAATTATCCAGTAACTCCAATAAATAAATAAAATAATAAAATAATGGAAACGGGAGCTGTGATGGAAACGGAAAGCAGGACAAAATGGTGGGAACTTGGGGAGACGGTCAGCGGGGCAGTGACTCAGCGTCTACACACAGGGCCCATACCGCGTGATACCACATGGAGGCGGGCGGGCGAGCGCCGAGCGTCACTAAGATCCAAACGGTACCGGTACTAGCGGCAATGCGCAGTGCCGAGTGATCATTAAGCTTCCCGGAACCCAAGTGATCATGATGCTTCGCGGTACCAGTACCGATACCAGTTATCGATACCAGGTACCGGCGAGTGATCATTAAGCTTCCCGGAACCCAAGTGATCATGATGCTTCGCGGTACCAGTACCGATACCAGTTATCGGTACCAGGTACCGGTACCTGGTACCGATACCAGTTATCGGTACCAGGTACCGGTACCTTGGGTTCCGGGAAGCTTATAGCATCTTCCATTTAGCGTAACCCGTTTCTGGGTCGTGATCTGTAGAGTCCCTCATAGAGTCCCGACAACCTAAGATTTGGACGCCATTATTGGCCCTGTGTTTTCGCCGCGCTTTTCAAACACTAGCACACGGTCTCGCGGCGAAGACAGGGCCAATAATGGCGTCCAAATCTTAGGCTGTCGGGACTCTATCTATCAAGGGACTCTACAGATCATGACCCAGAAACGGGTTACGCTAAATGGAAAAGGCTATTAATGATCACCCGGCACTGCGCATTGCCGCTAGTACCAGTACCGTTAGGATCTTAGTGACGCTCGGTGCTCGCCCGCCTCCATGTGGTATGGGCCCTGTGTGTAGACGCTGAGTCACTGCCCCGCTGACCGTCTCCCCAAGTTCCCACCATTTTGTCCTGCTTTCCGTTTCCATCACAGCTCCCGTTTCCATTATTTTATTTATTTATTGGAGTTACTCTCTCTCTCTCTCTCTCTCTCTCTCTCTCTCTCTCTCTCTCTCTCTCTCTCTCTCTCTCTCTCTCTCTCTCTCTCTCTCTCTCTCTCTCTCTCTCTCTCTCTCTCTCTCTCTCTCTCTCTCTCTCTCGCCTGCTACACCTCCAATATTTAATCATCTTATATAATTCATCATGCAATTCTTTATAGCCAGAAACTCTCGCCAAGGGATTCAAACTTTTTTCGTTAATGCTTTATTGGATAAATATGATCTCTCTCTCTCTCTCTCTCTCTCTCTCTCTCTCTCTCTCTCTCTCTCTCTCTCTCTCTCTCTCTCTCTCTCTCTCTCTCTCTCTCTCTCTCTCTCGCCTGCTACACCTCCAATATTTAATCATCTTTTATAATTCATCATACAATTCTTTATAGCCAAAAACTCTCGCCAAAGGATTCAAACTCTTTTTTCGTTAATGCTTTATTGGATAAATATGATCTCTCTCTCTCTCTCTCTCTCTCTCTCTCTCTCTCTCTCTCTCTCTCTCTCTCTCTCTCTCTCTCTCTCTCTCTCTCTCTCTCTCTCTCTCTCTCTCTCTCTCTCTCTCTCTCTCTCTCTCTCTCTCTCTCTCTCTCTCTCACCTCCAATATTTAATCATCTTATATAATCCATCGTGCAATTCTTTATAGCCAAAAACTCTCGCCAAGGGATTCAAACTCTTTTTTCGTTAATGCTTTATTGGATAAATATGATCTCTCTCTCTCTCTCTCTCTCTCTCTCTCTCTCTCTCTCTCTCTCTCTCTCTCTCTCTCTCTCTCTCTCTCTCTCTCTCTCTCTCTCTCTCTCTCTCTCTCTCTCTCTAAAAGTTAACGAGTCATACGAATTTAACAGTGGCAAGTAAAAAGAAAACGAAGTCTTGGGTTAAAAGTTAGTGAGTCCCACGAGTCTTTAGAAAACGCTAATATATATTGTTATTGTTATTAGACTATGATCGAGTACCCACTATCCATATCACCGAGATATCCACTTACTAAGTGGTGATCTCTCTCTCTCTCTCTGAATGAAGTGAATATTTATTTTTTCGATAAAAAAATAGCATGTACAGTTATTATGGATGTACTCGATCATAGTCTAATAACAATAACAATATTTATTAGCAACCTAAAAAAAAATCGGACATGAAGAATTATCAATAAATCCAATAAATAAATCCGAGCAACTGGTACCGGTACCGAGCAATCTGGTACCGGTACCGTACCGTTTAGCTGGTACCGTTAGTACCGGTACTGGTACCGGTACCTGCCCACCCCTAGTACATATTTCTTGGGAAGGTTCATCCATTTGGAGCTGTTGGAAGGCCTGTCTTAAGTCAATTTTTGAAAATACTTTGCAGCCTCCTAGAGCGGCAAACATGTTATCAGGTTTAGGAAGAGGGTGTTGAGCTATCTGCAACTGAGGGTTGACTGTAACCTTGTAATCTCCACAAAGTCTAATGCCTCCATCACTTTTCACTACAGGGACAATGGGGGTGCCCCAATCTGAGTAAGGGACTTTCTCCCAAGATCCATTATCTACAAGTCTCTGAATCTCTTGCTCTACCAATGGTTTTAATGGCAAGGGAATCTGTCTAGGGGGATGAAATTTTGGTTTGGCATTAGGTTTTAGTTGTAGACTAGCACATGCATTTATTACCGCTCCTACCCCGTCTTGGAACACTTCTTTGCTCTGTTCAAGTACTTGAGTTAAATCTTCCTTCAGCAACCTTGTTTTTACAGTACATATTTTTGACCAATCCAATGGAATGTGTTGAAGCCAATTTAAACCAAGAAGACTCCTTTCTTGTCCTTCCACTACTACAACTGGCAGATTTTTGTATTCCTTCTGTCCATAACAAACATCTACATCCATAGAACCAACAACCTTTATATCATTGCCACTATAGTCTTGAAGCTGTACTTTAGTGGGTGTAATTCTCACATTTGGAATAGACTTAGCCAGGGGGGTACCTCTTTGGCCGACTCGGTAAAGGAGTGGCTCTCCCGTCACGCTGGTCGCGGGTTCAATCCCAGGCAGCCGGCAAATACCCTCACTTTGTCTTGATTAATTTCTCGTGTGTTTCGATACACGCAGAGGACTTGTAGGAAAATAGAAAAACAGAAAAATAAAATCCCGGGGCATGACAGACTATCTCCACCTATATTGCGACATAATCCAGCCCACGCGATTTGCTAGCCAAACTGTGAACATTTTAGCCACTCTCCCTTACGGTGGGAGCAACAATTATTACTCAGTGCAAAGACCTCTGTATAAAAAGTTGGCGAAAAATGCTTTAGATTCAGTGGCGGTAGTGGTGACGGATCAGTATGGACGAAAAATATACTTTGAAGAAAACCGTTCGGCCACAATCGTGCTTCACATTACACCCACCCACCCTCTCTTTTAAAATCAGTGGGCCAGCAAAAAAACGCTCACTCATCGCGAGACTTTTGCCATGGAAGAGTGTTATGGGGAAGACCTTATCGATTTATTTCCCCGCGAGCGATGAGGGAGGATATTCGTGGCCGGTGCGTCAGGATCTGGGAAAACACAGTTAGTGACGCGATTTATGCGGAAATATTGTGACAAATTCTATCGAGTTCTTACTTGCGGTGCAACACATCATCCCATTCAAGACTTGCCAGAGCTGCAAAATAAAGTAATACTTAGTAAGGACATTATAGACCCAGAACAGGAAATTGATCTCTGTCAGAAAAATAAATCTATGTTAGTAGTATATGACGATAACTTTTTACGCGCTGCCAATGATGAAAGCGTCGCCAATGTTTTTATAAAAGGCAGACATCTTGGCCTTAGCTCCATACTCATTTCTCAGAACTTATTTATGCAGGGAAAGTATGCGCGAAGCATATCCCTCAATTGCACTCATTTCGTTTTGCTTAAACAAAGAGATCTTGGTCAAATTGAACTTCTAGGTCGTCAATTGTATGGTCGTGACAGAGCCAAGGCATTTCTCAGCATCTACAAGCGAGCTGTTGCGAAAAAACCTTACGGCTATCTCATGGCCGACGTGTGTATAACTACCCCCGAGGTCCTATCGCTGAGATCAAATATAACGAACGACGGCTCCTGTGAGGTTGTGTACTCGTGGAGAGAGTGAGCGATATGCTAGCCCCATCCAAGACACGTCTTTTAAAGTCACTTTATGAAGACCCTCAAGTACCTGGAGGCTTAAGTGGAGTGAGGCCTTTATTTTTAGCAGCGAGAGCCATTGAACCCGACGTTTCTATGCGCGATGTTGAACAGTTTATGGAAGGTTGCAGAACACACACATTACATAAGATACAACCCCATAAATTTAAGCGACGCGCTATTCTCAGTCCCAAACCGCGAGTTATCATAGCGGCAGATCTCGCGGACATGAAAGAATTGTCCCGCTTTAATAGAGGTCATAATTATATCTTAGTCTGCGCTGATGCATTTTCAAGGTACGCCAAAGCCCTGCCTCTTAAACGTAAAGATGCAAAGTCGATGGTAATGGCAATGAAGACATTGCTAGAGGAAGACGCTGCTTTCAGTGGGGTCTCTAGGCTCTGTGTTGACCGAGGCAAAGAGTTCTATAATTGTCCACTTCAAACCTATTTGCAAAGTAAAGACATAAAAATGTACAGCGTTTACTCCCAAGAGATAAAAAGCAGCCTTGCTGAGCGATTCATCAGAACTCTGAAAGGTCGAATATATAGGTATATGACGGCTCACAATAAACTCGAGTATATTTCCATCTTGCAGAAGGTACTCGAGAGCCTCACGCACGCCTCACGCACGTCTAGGAAAAACCCCAGCCGAAGTACATGCCATGAAGGACCCGCGAGGAATCATTCGTCAGTTTAAGAAAATGCATAATTATAAAAACAGAGAAAAGCGTCAAGGTAAAGCCAGTCGTGTGCTGAACATCGGGGACTACGTTCGACTCGTGAGCGCGGATAAAGCTTCTAAATTTAACCGAGGCTTTCATATCCAAAACACAGAAGAAATATTTAAAATTGCAAGCGTGGATTATCGACAATCCCCATTGGGTTTTACCTTGCAAGATTTATCCAATCAACCCATCCAAAGCTTGTTTTACAAAGAGGAGCTTATCAAAGTTCAGCTCCCGGACGTTTTCCCCATCATCATAAAAAAAAATCGAGAGTGGTGAACAGTCGCAAACAATTTTTTGTATCTTGGTTGGGTTATGATCCGAGTCAATACTGTTGGATAGACGCTCAAGATATTTCCTAATGACCTCGAATTCACCAACAAGAAGAAAAAAAAAAGCGCCTCCCCTCGCCTTTGTTCACAAGGATCTTGTTTTGTTGTTGGCTAAACTCTCCCCCGACAAGCGGAAAAAAGTAATTGCGGTGTTGAACAAGAAACATATAGATTGCTTGTCAGAAGTGTTTCTAAATTTCCTAAAAACTAATCTTACGCGAAATACAAAGATTGTGAAATCCCTGAACAAATATAAAAACACATAAGGAAACTCGCCAACAAGGGGGTAAGTACACTAAAAAAAAAAAAAAAAACTACTGCGAACACAGCGGGGCGGTGCTATACTCTCTGTGCTGTTACCTCTGGCAGCTAGTGTCATAACTGGTCTTTTAACAAAATGAAGGAATATTGTCTCATCCCGAAATCAACAGCAGAACAATTTTTACTCAAGTCTTCTACGGGGAGCCGTAACATAAAACGAAACAGAAAGACGGACGAGGAAAAAAAAGAAAAGAGAGTGCGGAAACCGTTGTCGGGTTTGATGGTCAAGGCGTCAACTGCATTAAAAAATATAAAGAGACGCGCGCTGCAAGATGTATTAACCCAAAACAACCACCCGCCATCTATAGCGGCCATAGGTCCTCGCACGATGTTCCCCACAAATACTATCGATTCGAAACCGGCCATAGATAATAGGATTGATGTTAGAATGAAAGCAACTCAAAGGGATTATGCCAAAGCTTTCTTAGCTCTCATGAAACATACTCCAGGAATTACATGGGATACAAACGGAAATCTTTTGAGTCCCATTAGTAATTTTAACGTCATTGATATATTGCAAACCTTAAGTGACGTCAACAGCAAGTTAGGTTTCAAAGCTGATGATATACCATTTATTAAAATGTTTTTCCACAACACAAACTTAGATCCCTCATTTATACGCAATAATAAGGCAAGGAAGCATCTGTTTGGAGGAGGAGGTCACAGTGGAGGAGGAGGTGGTGGGGGAGGAAGGAGAAGTGCCCCAATTCGGGCAAAGCCACGCCCTACGCCTTCTTCCTCCGCCCCCGCGCGGATGCCGGGTATGACGTGGGAGAATTATCGCGTATAAAAAAGATTTGTTTTGAGGTGGGATATAGACACTTGTGTGACCTCGCGGGAGAGAGAGACACTGGGCGTGAGTAAGAGCGATAATTAATATATTTTTTTTCTATAAACTTGTCATACTATCCCATCATTCCTGTGAAGGGGCGAATGACCGATCGCCAGTTCATTGACGACAGTGTGTGTTTAGTAGCCACCATCAACGCCAGCAGTTTTAAACTTAGCGGTATAGCCAAGGACTTGGCTGAAGTGTATGGCTATGCTAATCTCTTTGAAAATCGGAAACAACTTTATAATTTGAACGGAGTCGTTTGGAGTGACAGACCGAATGTGGGGTCGCTGGTAGTGAAGGAACCACCTGCGGAATCAAATTATCCCATTGTGGTGGGTATGGTGACTCAGTTTTGTCAGGGTGATTCTGTAAAATATAATGACGTGTCAAGATATTTTATTGAAAACAGCAGAGATATGCATTATGTGAACGGTTTAATGTCGGACACCAAGCAAAGCAGACGCGATAATTTTAAATATTGCCTCAATGAGCTAGGTGATTATGTAAAGCAGAAAAAAAACATTCGAAAAGTCATTTTTCCTACCGGCGTAGGACGAAGGGGAAAGATGGATCATGAATGGAACGTGGCCTACTTGAAGGAGCTAAGATCTTTTGCCCACCAACTAGATTTGAATAACGTTAAGGTAATGCTCTTGGGGCAGGAAGAGGGGACGAAGAATCTCCCCACGAAAGCCTCAACTGCCGGGGATGGGCGACAGACACAAACCACTGTGTAGCTATAAAAAATGACGTTTTATATTTTTTTAACTAGTGGTCATGCAGTCATCGTCGCGAACAGTGTTTCTTCCGCCTACGGAAGGTGAATTTTCAAGTCTTTTGAGTAGCTTTCCACATCAGGTGGGGGGGGGGGGGTTGGCAATATTCGAACTGTGCATTTCGCCCATCCTGCAAGACTACATCAAAGAGGTGGTGGTATTTTTAGTACGCTCGCAAACCTAGCCAAGAGTGTAATGCCCTTTCTATTCAGAACCGTTAAGCCCTCAACGCTTAAGTTTACTCAAGATGTTATCCAGGATGTGAGCAGTGGACAAAGAAGTGTGAGAGGCGCTTTAAAGAAAAGAGGTATTGAAGCCTTAAGTGACGTAGGTGCTAGAATTATTAAAGGAGGAAAAAAAAGAAGAGTTACATCGCGAAACAAGAAGAAAAAAAAATTAATAAAAGGAAAAGTGGTTGCAAGAGAAAGAACAGCGATGTGTTTGATATTATTTAGTAATGTGGAGGTGAGGTGGACACTCATGAAAAAAAAGGGGGGGGTGGGAACATTCTGACCTGCGCGCGCGTGGGCTTGCCATTTTTTTTTTTTTTTTTTTTTTTAGCGAGTGGTCTCTTATCAAGTTAACACGTCGCCCGCTCCCGCGACCAGTGTCTCCATTAGTATATAGCGGGCGACGAAAGCGAGGACAGCATGGCCTCCGCCGCTCCCTCCGTTCCGATTTCTGGTTATAAGAACATAAGAACATAAGAACGCAGGAGTCTGCAAGAGGCCGGTAGGCCTGTACGAGGCAGCTCCTTTGACCCTAAGCTCCCGTGTATCTAACCCCACCTAATATCGCTGTCCATGAATTTATCTAGTCTACTTTTGAATGTGACAATTGTATTGGCACTCACCACATGACTGCTAAGCCTGTTGAATCTGAATTTATCCAGTTTAAACCCGTTACTTCGTGTCCTACCCGGTTCTCTTACCAACAAAACCTTATGAATGTCTCCCTTATTAAAGCCCTTCATCCATTTATAAACCTCGATCCTCCACGCACCCTTCGCCTTTCTAGAGAATGCAAGTTTAACTGTTTGAGTCTTTCCTCGTATGGCAAGTTTCTCAACCCCTGAATCATCTTAGTCATCCTCCTCTGCACCGATTCTAACATTTTGATATCCATTCTATAGTAGGGAGACCAGAACTGAACCGCATAGTCAAGATGAGGTCTAACTAATGCTAAATATAGTTTGAGGAAGACTTCGGGGCTTCTGTTGCTTACGCTCCTTGAAATAAATCCCAGTACCCTATTAGCTCGATTTCTAGCTTGAATGCATTGTGCCCTTGGACGGAGATCAGAGCTCACTAAGACCCCTAAATCCCTCTCGCACCCAGACCTACTTATGAGAGTGTCATTTAAGCAATAGTTATGTGAGGGGTTGTTCCTACCTACACTCAGAATACTGCACTTCCCTACATTGAACTCCATCTGCCATTTATCCGCCCAGTCATATAATCTGTTGAGTTCACCTTGGAGAATACTAGCGTCCTGATCCTGATCCTGATGCGCTCAGTGTGGTTGACGAATTCCCTAGAATCAACAGACAACGCCAGGTTGAGAGCTCTATTGAGTCTAAAACTCTTGTCGACATTTTACCTGTAAATTTGTCCAGCCACGCCAGGTTAAAAGATAAGTACCTAGAGTTCCGCGTGCCGGGGGTGAAGGGGGCATTTATCGATCTTGCTAAATTAATTCTTGAGTTGAAATTAAGTGTCACTCAAGCTGATGGACAAACAAAAGTCGAGGAGGCTGTCAATGTCGAATTCTGCAATGGCACTGCTAATACCATGTTCAAATCAATTCAGGTGTATATAGGCGATCAAATGGTTGAAAGTAACCCATACTTTAATTACTGGTCATTCCTAAAAATGCTCACCACCTTCTCCACGTTAAAACTCAAATCATTCGGAGAAATAGGAAACCTCCTCAAAGATAACAGGTCGGGTGGAGCAGGCGTAGCTGAAACCTATGACGCCGCATATTTCACTAGCCTTGGGAGCAAATACAAGAGACATTTAAAAGATATCAAAGATCACGGTCTTCATCTCACCTTCCCATTAATGTCTGACATTACTTCTTGTGATCAGTATTTATGCGACGACATCCCTTTGAGAATAAGGCTTGAGTTAGCTAACGAAGCTTGGTGTTTGAACACTGACGGCGATGGGAGTGCTCTGCGTGCCCATATTGATTTTGCTAAACTTTGGGTCACCAGACTCCAACCCTACCCGTCAGCATTGCTTGCATTAAATAAAGAATTAGAGACAGGAAAAATAACGCGTACAATATTTAACAAGACGTTATATAAATCTCTGGTTCTCGGCAAACAGCAGACAAGTATTGTCTGTGACCAACCGTGGGGAAATGTCATTCCAGAGCGTTTATATATCGTTATGACTGACATGGGGGCTTTTTCGGGTGTATATAATAAAAATGGCTTGTATTTCAAGAATGCTGATTTGTCTGAACTAACAGTCTCTGTCAATGGTATGAATATGTATAAAAATACGGTTTCTTTTCCCCACGAGTGTACGCGAGTTTATTATGATATTTTAGATAGTTTAGGAGTAGAAAATGACACATTGCTTGATTACGATAGCCTTAGGAAAGGAAGGACAGTGTTTGTTTTTAGTTTGTTACCGGAAGACATACGAGGCACAGTGCCTCTTGAACACAGTGGAAACTTACGCATAAGTCTTCAGCTTAAAAAAGGCTTAGATGAAAATTTAGTAATTATCTGTTTTGGGGATACAAAGGGAGTGTTGTCAATCAACTCGGAGAGGCACGTGTCTTGCGACACTAGAGCATAATGAATAATCAACAAATTATGAAAGCTCTACAAGGAAGACTTTATCACAATAATATATATTTCTTAGGCTGTCTTCCCGCTGACGATGTAGCGAAATTAAATCTAAGGAGTGAGTCAGACAAGCCTATTGTCTTTATTGCTAATGTGTTAGGTGCATCTCAAGCTTCGAAAATGGGTCACTGGGTGGTGTTCTATGTCAGTGATAAGTGTATATATTTCTTCGACACATACGCCCTGACCCCATCATTATATTCTAAGTACTTTCGAAGTTTCTTAAATAATCATAAAGATTATCCTGTTTTTAAACTTGCCGCAAGATTACAGTCGGACAAAACTCTGGTGTGTGGCGTGTATTGCATTCAATTCGTATACTTATGTAATAAAATAGGCTTAGAGAGGACTAGTCAGTTTTTGAAAGATAATTATGATTTAGGAATTTTTTTGAAGAATGACAGAAAGGTGTTAACATATGCTTATAGAATGTTTAAAATGCCCCCATGTATAAAAACATTTTGTCAATCTAGTCAAGGACTGACTTACAAGCATTGTATTTCTAAGATATGTGGCTAACTTATTAAATGTTACATGATAATAATGTGTGTGTGTGTGTGTGTGTGTGTGTGTGTGTGTGTGTGTGTGTGTGTGTGTGTGTGTGTGTGTGTAAAAAAATGTTTTGTGAAGCCAGTTGCTGATTTTCGTTTAAGCTCTGTACATGTAAAATGTATAGCTAGTGTGTAAAAATGTTTTGTGAAGCCAGTCGCTGATTTTTCGTTTAAGCTCTGTACATGTAAATATATATAGCTATTGAGAACATGATTCTGGGAGGATAGAGAAGTAGCATGTAGCTTATTCATTTATGGCGTGTGCGTGTAATTATATGTAGTTATTAAGAACAGGATTCTCTTTTTTTTTTTTTTTCGTGCGACGTGACCGGGTGGGTGTGAGTTTGTTCACGCTTTCCTATTGTTCGGAAGAAGAATGGCTTGTGGTTTTGGGCATGTGTGCGCGTGTGTGCATACATGTGTGGGCGTGTCCCCTATAACCTGGGGTAGCCTCGGAAGAAGAAAAGGCTTGTGGTAGTGTGCGCATATGACCAAAATAACCCCCGGGTAGCTTAGTCAGTCCCCTAACGTTGCGAGAGGAGCATCATGGAGGAAGTCTTCGCCGTCATGAACTTACAACAACAACAACAACAACAACAACAACAGCCCCACGCTGCCGCTGCAACTCTTCATGCTGACGATGTTGACGATCAGATAATGGGTCAAGCCGCATTAGAAGTTGAAGCCATGGATAACACATCCCAAGCTGAAGCCGTGGATAACACATCACATCCTAGAAACGGAGGTGAGATATCCGCCTCTTGTATTTTTTTTTTCTGCGCGCACAAGCGTTGGTGTGTGTGTGTGTGTGTGTGTGTGTGTGTGTGTGTGTGTGTGTGTGTGTGTGTGTGTATTTCTTATTCGTTGTGTTTAAAAAATATATATATATTTCTTGTCATTTCAGCGGATGTTGGTGGTGGTGAGGTGGGGGATGTTCCAGAAACCCCCAAGTCTACCGGTGAACACATCACGGGCGAGTCATTGGGCAACAACAACAACAACAACCGCGGCGCGTTGGGAGGTGTCGGTAAAATGGGGCGACGCGTGCTGAGGGAGGGACTTCTGCGACTTCTGAAGGATGTGATTCCTCCATTACCAGTGTCTCATCTGAAGAACGACCCACCGGCCAGAGTAACGCATAGTAAGTATTTTTCATTCGTACAAGAGAGAGAGAGAGAGAGAGTGATTTTTTTGTCTAATAATGTTTCTCTATCTTTTCATAAGTCCACGGCAACAACAACAGACACGCCTCAGTGATGGTGTGTCTTGACTCTCCGTCGGGCGCTGAATCGCGAGAGCGGCGGCGAAGTCGTCTGCAGCAAAAAGATCATGAAATGCGTCAATCACGACTGGAAAAAAAAATGCAGCATATAGCGGAGGCATTCCGGCTGCTCCAACTGCAGCGAGCAGCAGGAAATGCACCAGAGGCGGCAAGATCGCGACCGGGGACAAGAACGGCGGCGAAGAATGACAAAGAATAATTTGCCGAAGTAGCAAGAACACCGGGACCCAAGACCGACTCAGAAGAGCCTCCACAAAGTTGGGAGAAAAATACTTCAGGTGGCCAAACGTGAGGCGGGTCGGGGAAAACCAATGAAAAAAAATCTCTCTGTGACCAAGAAACTCGTCTTTGAAGACCCGCCGGCGCGGCGTGCAGCGGCAACTGTGGCCGCTGAAGAAAATCTCGTGCCACAACCAGGCCCTTCCAATGTGGCTCGTGCGGACGAAACAAATGAAAGCTCCTCAAGCACAGTCCTTCCTTCAGCTTTCAATTCTTTGAATTTTTCTCATAGCATGGATGTGGATAATATTATAAATGTTCTTGATGAGAGTCCTATATTTAGTGCTTAACAAGCATTTTTTTATATATGTACTCGCGCTGTGTGTATTATTTTTTTATCTATATGTACTTGTGTTGTGTATTTTTTTCTTCATTTGTATATGTATTCGTGTTGTCATCTTTTTATGGGCTGTCTTTGGGCATGTACGACATAAGTTTGTAATATGTCTCTTTCAATTAGGATTTATTTTGGGGGAGGGAAAAAAAAGGGGGGGTTGGGTGGGTTTCCATTGTATTTCTTTGAGCATGTACGGTGTGAGTTTGTAATATGTCTTCTTTTTTATGGCGATTGTGTGTTTTGGTACTCTACCTTAGGCTTAGCGTGTATTTAGTTTGGATTAAGAAAGAACAAATTAGCCTGGATTAAGAAAGAACAAATAAAATAGACTAGATTAAGGTAATATAATAACTTGTCATATCAGTTTTTCCACTTATTTCAATAGAAAAATGTATAAAACCTACTTTTCCCGTTCCTACCCCCTCACTGAAAAGACAATCGATATAACTCCAGTCAATATGAAAATCAACAGTAACACACTGAAGATCAACAGTAACACACACACACACACACACACACACACACACACACACACACACACACACACACACACACACACACACACACACACACATGCTGGCAAACTGAAAAATCAATAGCGGGTAGAGGGAGAGGGAGGGGGAATGGTAACCTCGGACTGACCAACAAGTCACCGCTCGCGAGGGGTGGGGTATAGAGGGGGGGGACACGCACATACACACATACACACGCACATGCTGGCAAACTGGAAAAAAAAATCAATAGCGGGAGGGGTAGAGGGAGAGGGAGGGGGAATGGTAGCCACAGGCCTCCGCCCAACAAGTCACCGCTCGCGCTAACCGATCCCCGGCAGGAGGGTGACGCCCCGGCACGGTGCGAAAGGACGCCCTTAACCGATCCCCGGCAAGAGGGTGACGCCCCGGCACGGTGCAAAAGGACGCCCCTAACCGATCCCCCGGCAGGAGGGTGACGCCCCGGTACGGTGGTAGCCACAGGCCTCCACCCAACAAGCCGACGCTCGCGAAAGGGGTGGGTATAGAGGGGGTAGGGAGAGACACGGTGGCGTGGGCACGCCGGAAAGGTGGGGGTGGGGTGGGGGGGGGATGGTCACTTTTGGGTACCGTTGACCACTACCCGGCTGGGTGGGTGGTGGGTAGGCCCTCCCGGAGGCTGGCTGGCTGGCTGCCCGCCCGACTGTCGTGGATTTTCGACGTTTAAATTTTTGGACGTGTTTCTGGCGCTAATTATTTATCATAGTCGCCAATTTTTTTTAGTCCCGTCACTGTCACCATTCCCCACTACTCATTCTATTTCACTTTTTTTTTTTTTTTTTCGTTAGGGATATACCCCAAGGGAGGAAGGCGGTGCATGCCGCACAACCACCCAGACGGCTGGTAGAGAGATGCCCAATTCTTTCAAGGAGGAGGCCCAAAAACGGGGCTGAGGGTGTCGGAAAGAGACCCACCTTTCCACTCCCATGCCAACCGGCAGGTCTCGAACCCATACGCTCCAGCATAGCATACCACCAGAGCGCAAGGCGGAGATACTACCACGGGACCACGGGAGCCCCCTTCCACACCACAATTATAAATTAGTATTAAGTCTCCCTTTCTCTTCCTTGTTCCAATTTTGGCAGGTTCATTTCCTTTAACCTTTCTTCATATGACAATCCCTCCAGTTCTGGAACCATCTTTGTTGCCATCCTTTGTATTCTTTCTAGTTTTTTCACGTGTTTTTTCTTATGGGGAGACCACATAATTTTCGCATATTCCAACTTTGGACTAATCATAGTGGTAATCATCATTTTCATTATATCTTTATCCATGTAGTGGAATACTATTCCTATATTTCTTGCCATTCTATACGTATCTCCGAATATCCTATTTACATGACTCTCTGACTGTTGATTATCACTCCCAGATCTATCTCTGCTTGAACTTTTAATATTTCTCCATCTCCCATTCTATATGTCCATTTTAGTCTCCCTTCACTCTTTCCCATTTCCATTATATGACACTTCTTCACATTAAACTCCATCTCCCATTTCTTACTTCAATCCCAAATCTTATTTAGGTCCTCCTGTAGAATTTCACAGTCTTTACTATTTCTTATGTGTCTCAGCACTTTTGCACCGTCCGCAAACAAACTCATGTACATAACTATTTACTTTCTCCGGCATATCATTTATTTATACTAGGAAAAGTATTGGTGCCAGTACCGATCCTTGAGGCACCCCCCTATCTACATTTCTCCATTCTGACTTACCCCCTTTACCACTTTTTTTTTTCACACAAAGGAGACAGCTCAGGGGCACAAAAAAGGAAACAATAATATAAAAAAAAGCCCGTTACTCGCTGCTCCCCCCCAAAAAAAAAATCAAAAGAGGTGGCCGAAAGAAAGGTCAATTTCGGGAGGAGAGGTGTCCTAATACCCTCCTCTTGAAAGAGTTCAAGTCGTAGGCAGGAGGAAATACAGATGAAGGAAGATTGTTCCAGAGCTTACAAGCGTGAGGGATGAAAGAGTGAAGATGCTGGTTAACTCTTGCATAAGGGGTTTGGACAGTATAGGGATGAGCACGAGTAGAAAATCGTGTGCAGCGGGGCCGCGGGAGGGGGGGAGGCATGCAGTTAGCAAGTTCAGAAGAGCAGTCAGCGTGGAAATATCGATAGAAGATAGAAAGAGAGGCAACATCGCGACGGAATTTAAGAGGTAGAAGACTATCAGTAGGAGGAGGAGAGCTGATGAGACGAAGAGCCTTAGACTCCACTCTGTCCAGAAGAGCTGTGTGAGTGGAGCCCCCCCACACGTGAGATGCATACTCCATACGAGGGCGGACAAGGCCCCTGTATATGGATAGCAACTGCGCGGGGGAGAAGAACTGGCGGAGACAATACAGAACGCCCAACCTCGAGGAAGCGGATTTAGCGAAAGAGGAGATGTGAAGTTTCCACTTGAGATTTTGAGTTAAGGATAGATCGAGGATGTTTAGTGTTGAAGATGGTGACAGCTGAGTGTTGTCGAAGAATAGGGGATAGGTGTTTGGAAGATTATGTCGAGTTGATAGGTGGAGAAATTGAGTTTTTGAGGCACTGAAGGACACAAGGTTCCTTCTGCCCCAATCGGAAATGATAGCAAGGTTTGAGGTTAAGCGTTCTGCAGCCTCCAGTCTGAAGTCGTGTGCTTCTTGTTGGGATGGCCTTCTACTGAAAGAAGTTGAATAATGCAGAGTGGAGTCGTCGGCGTATGAGTGGACAGGACAGTTTGTTATGGAAAGAAGATCATTGATGAATAACAGGAAGAGAGTGGGTGATAGGACAGAGCCCTGTGGAACGCCACTGTTGATAGGTATAGGGGAAGAACAGTGACCGTCTACCCCCGCAAAGATAGAACGGCCGGAAAGGAAACTGGAGATAAAGGAACAGAGAGAGGGATAGAATCCGAAAGAGGGCAGTTTAGAAAGCAAAGACTAGTGCCAGACTCTATCGAAGACTTTCGATATATCTAGCGCAACAGAGAAAGTTTCACCGAAACGGCTAAGAGAGGATGACCAAGAGTCAGTTAAGAGAGGAAGAAGATCGCCAGTAGAACGCCCCTTGAGGAATCCATACTGTCGATTAGATGGAAGGTTAGAAGTGGAAAGGTGCTTTTGAATCTTCCGGTTAAGGATTAATTCAAAAGCTTTAGATAGACAGGAAAGTAAAACTATAGGGCGGTAGTTTGAGGGATTGGAACGGTCACCCTTCTTAGGCACAGGCTGTACAAAGGCATACTTCCAGCAGGAAGGAAAGGTAGATGTTGATAGGCAGAGACGAAAGAGTTTGACCAGGCAGGGTGTCAGCACGGAAGCACAGTTTTTAAGGACAATAGGAGGCACTCCATCAGCTCCATAAGCCTTCTGAGAGTTGAGGCCAGAGAGGGCATAGAAAACATCATTTGGAAGAATCTTAATAACAGGTATAAAGGAGTCAGAGGGGGGATGAGTAGGAGGAATATGCCCAGAATCGTCCAGGGTGGAGTTCTTACAGAAAGTTTGAGCGAAGAGTTCAGCCTTAGAGACAGATGAGACGGCAATGCTGCCGTCAGGGTTAAGGAGAGGAGGGAAAGAGGAAGAAGTGAAATTGGAGGAGATATTTTTGGCTAGATGGCAGAATTCACGGGAAGAATTAGAGGAACCAAGGTGCTGACATTTTCTATTGATAAAAGAAGTTTTGGGAAGTCGGAGTTTAGATTTGACACGATTCCGGGCTGAAATGTATAGGTCAAAGTTAGGCTCTGGAACCTTTTGTGAGCTGCTTCTCTATCTTTAATAGCACGAGAACAAGCATGATTAAACCAAGGCTTCTCAGCATGAGGAGTAGATAAAGAACGTGGAATGTATGCCTCCATTCCTGAGACAATCACCTCTGTGATGCGCTGGGCACTCACAGAGGGGTCTCTCTCCTAGGTCGTCCCACCGAGCTGAAGCAAAATGCGCCTCTTCGGCGGGTCCAGAGGATGTACAGGAGCGATAGGACAGGATACAGAAATAAGGTTATGATCGGAGGAGCCCAACGAAGAGAACAGTTTGACAGAGTAAGCAGAAGGATTAGAGGTAAGGAAGGGGTCTAGAATGTTGGGCCTGTCTCCAAGACGGCCGGGAATACGAGTAGGGTGCTGAACCAACTGCTCTAGGTCGTTGAGGAGAGCAAAGTTATAGGCTTGTTCACCAGGCTGGTCAGTGAAAGAGGATGAAAGCCAAAGCTGGTGGTGAACATTGAAATCTCCCAAGATGGAGATTTCAGCAAAGGGAGAGTGAGTCAAGATGTGCTCCACTTCAGAGTTCAAATAGCCAAAGAATTTTACATAGTTAGTAGAGTTAGGTGAGAGATAGACAGCACAGATGTATTTAGTAATAGAATGACAATGTAGTCTTAGCCAGATGGTGGAAAATTCAGAAGAGTCAAGGTCGTGGGCACGAGAGCAAGTGATGTCGTTGCGCACGTAGGCGCAACATCCAGCTTTGGATTGAAATTTAGGATAGAGATAGTAGGAAGGAACAGCGTAGAGGTTGCTGTCAGTAGCCTCAGAAACCTGTGTTTCGGTGAGCAAGAGAAGGTGAGGTTTAGAGGAGGAGAGATGGTGTTCCACAGAATGAAAATTAGAACGAAGACCGCGAATGTTGCAGAAATTGATAAGGAGGAGGTTCGAGAAGTTATCAGGACACCTCTCAAGTCGGCAGCCAGAAGGGGAGTCCTCCATGGGGGAATTTATGGTCCCCCCCCAGGCGGGGACTCCGAGGCTCTGTTGTTCATCGCCATTTTGAATTGAATTTTGGGAAAAGGTGTGTGTGTTGTGTAAATGTAGCGTGGTGTAGAAAGAGAGAGGAACTGTCTATAGAGAGCATGCTGAACTGCTCTCTGGTGTTGATGAGACAATAGGGAAACGGTTAGTGAGGACATGGGAAGGGTCTTTGAAGGGCTTCAGCACCCTCCTCGCTTCCCATATATCCTCACCGGGAGTAGCTCACGCCCGTTCGGTAGGTGTCTTCCTACCTACTCCTATCATGTTCTCATTTCTCTTCCCTTTAACCCGTAAAGGCCGACGATACCCCCCGCGTCTACCCCCCCACTGCCGCATTAATCGCCTTAAAATCAACTCTTGCAGAGTGACCTGGAAGCAATTTTAGCTGTTAGTATACATATAAATACATCAGCATGTGAAATATTTTTGCTTAGCTCCCCCTGGTTGCTTCAGAATAATTGCCGGTAGTTAGAGATTGTGTTGGCGCGTGCAACCCTCGATCCGAGCTGGGCTAGACTGCTGAGTAGAGATGGGAAAGTACCGTTAATTTAAGTACCGGTAGTACCGGTACCGAAAACTCAGGTACCGTTAGTACCGGTACCGGTACCGGTACCCAAAGGAGTATTTTTTTTATCTTAATGACTTCTGATGAAATTCCCAAATAAATTTCCTGTAAAGAAAACTCTCTCTCTCTCTCTCTCTCTCTCTCTCTCTCTCTCTCTCTCTCTCTCTCTCTCTCTCTCTCTCTCTCTCTCTCTCTCTAGCTCTCTCTCTCCTGAATGATGTGAATATTTATTTTTTCGATAAAAAAATAGCATGTATAGTTATTATGGATGTACTCGATAATAGTCTAATAACAATAATAATATATATTAGCAACCTAAAAAATAAAAAGAATCGGACATGAAGAATTATCCAGTAACTCAATTAAATAAATAAAATAATAAAATAATGGAAACGAGAGCTGTCATGGAAACGAAAAGCAGGGCAAAATGGTACCGGGTGCCGGCTGAATCGATTCTTTTCGGCACCCGGTACCGGTACCTGGTGCTGAGAAGAATCTTTTCAGCCGGCACCCGGTACCGGTACCCAGTGCCGGGAAGACTCATGATCACTCGGCACTGAGCATTACCGCTAGTGCCGGTACCGTTTGGATTTTAGTGACGCTCGGCGCTCGCCCGTCTCCATGCGGTATGGGCCCTGTGGAGATGCTTTAAGCCTTGTATGTTGTGCTCGCTGCTGAGTCACTGCCTCGCTGACCGTCTCCCCAAGTTCCCACCATTTTGTCCTGCTTTTCGTTTCCACCACAGCTCCCGTTTCCATTATTTTATTATTTTATTTATTTATTGGAGCTACTTGATAATTCTTCATGTCCGATTCTTTTTTAGGTTGCTAATATATATTGTTATTGTTATTAGACTATGATCGAGGCATAAGACACATCCAAATAATAATAAATTATTGAGGCCAGAAATAAATGAGAGAAAAAAGTCCACTGTGTGTGTGTGTGTGTGTGTGTGTGTGTGTGTGTGTGTGTCACACACACACACACACACACACACACACACACACAGTGGACTTATGCCTCTCATTTATGTCTGCCTCAATTAGGATTGTTCTTGTGTTGTACACTCTCTCTCTCTCTCTCTCTGAATGAAGTGAATATTTATTTTTTCGATAAAAAAATAGCATGTATAGGTATTATGGATGTACTCGATCATAGTCTAATAACAATAACAATATTTATTAGCAACCTAAAACAAAAAAAAATAATCGGACATGAAGAATTATCAATAAATCCAATAAAAAAATCCGAGCAATCTGGTACCGGTACCGAGCAATCTGGTACCGGTACCGTACCGTTTAGCTGGTACCGTTAGTACCGGTACTGGTACCGGTATCTGCCCAGCCCTACTGCTGAGGTGCCAGATTCGGTCCCTTGCAATTTTAGCTGTTAGCATACATATAAATACATCAGCATGTGAAATATTTTTGCTTAACTCACCCTGATTGCTTCAGAATAATCGCCGGTAGTTGGAGATTGTGGTGGCGCGTGCAACCCTCCGAGCTGGGCTAGACTGCTGAGGTGTCAGACTCGGTCCGTTGTGCGCCCAGGGCCTTTTCCCGGTCTATTATGGGCCTGTTTGTTTGTTTTTGGACCCTCTGTGACACTGGGGCAGTCACAGTGTGATTTTTTTCAGGTGTCGGAGGACTGGCCGCCTGCATTGGACCCCCGCATAACTGGCCTACGTGCATCATCTCCCGACATCATTGCAGCCTTTTTGGTCCCCCTTGGACGTTTAGGGGCACGTGCAGAAGCAGCAGCCGTTGCTACAGCTGCCGTAGCACTCATTGTTGGCGTGGCAGAGGTGATGGTCACTTTACCGGGGTCGGTCTATGGGACAGAGGTAGGGTGCGTGGGGGAGGTATTGATGGTCCGGGGCGACAGTGTAGACATAAGCCTACTTCTCAAGCCAAATTAGCAGCGTTACCAATGTTAGCGCAGTTATGATACGCGCGTAAAGTAGCTCTCCCATAAGGGATCTCTCGGCCTGCGGTGACGCAGTCCCATATGGGCCCTATCAGCCGGGACGGGTTAAGTAACTTTCCATCCAATTTTTCGTTTTCCCTTTCAATCCTCCTCTATTTTCCAGCTTCCATAATAGTCTTCTATGTGGAACTTTGTCGAAAACCTTTTTCAAGTCCAAATACACGCAGTCTACCCATCCATCCTTCTCCTGTGTTATGTCCGTCACTCTCGAGTAAAAGCTCAATAAGTTTGTTACACATGAACGCCCTTGTCTAAAGCCATACTGTTTTTCTGTAATTACATTATATTCTAGAAATTTTGTCCATTGTTTCTTTATTACTTTTTCACATATTTTACAAACTATACTGGTCAATGATGCTGGTCTATAGTTTAGAGGTTCTTCCTTTTTCCCACTTTTATATATAGGGACCACCTCAGCCCATTGCCATTCCTTAGGTACTTTACCAGTTGATATTGAGCACTTTATGATATCATATACACCAACCAGCTGATTTCTGCATTCTTTCGAAATAAAACCTGAAACTCCATCCGGGCCTTATTGCTTTTCTCTCTTCCAGCTCCTCCATTATTTTATATATCTCTTCTTTAGTTACTATTACTTCCTCCATTTGAACATTTATTTTATCATCTTGTTGTTGTTGTTGTTTTTGTTTTTTTACAGCAGAGGAGACAGTGCAAGGGCGTAAAAAAAAAAAAAAAAAAAAAAAAAAAAGCCCGCTACTTACTGCTCCTGAATAGAGTAGAGTAGCCAAAAAGGGAAATCAATTTCGGGAGGAGAGGTGTCCTGATACCCTCCTCTTGAAAGAATTCAAGTCGTAGGCAGGAGGAAATACAGATGAGGGAAGATCGTTCCAGAGTTTACCAGAGTAAGGAATGAAAGAGTGAAGATGCTGGTTAACTCTTGCATAAGGGATTTGGACAGTATAGGGATGAGCTTGATCAGAAAGTCGTGTGAGGTGAGGCCGCAGGAGGGGGGGGGAGGCATGCAGTTAACAAGTTCAGAAGAGCAGTCAGCGTGAAAATATCGATAGAAGATAGAAAGAGAGGCAACATCGCGACGGAATGTAAGAGGTAGAAGACTATCAGTAAAAAGAGGAAAGCTGATAACACGAAGAGCCTTAGACTCCACTCTGTCCAGAAAAGTTGTATGAGTGGAGCCCCCCCACACATGTGAGATGCATACTCCATACGAGGGCGGACAAAACCCCTGTATATGGATAGCAACTGTGCGGGGGAGAAGAACTGGTGGAGACGATACAGAACGCCCAACCTCGAGGAAGCGGATTTAGTGAGAGAAGAGATGTGAAGTTTCCAGTTAAGATTTTGAGTTAAGGATAGACCGAGGATATTTAGTGTTGAAGAAGGTGATAGCTGAGTGTTGTCGAAGAATAGGGGATAGGTGTTTGGAAGATTGTGTCGAGTTGATAGGTGGAGAAATTGAGTTTTTGAGGCATTGAAGGACACAAGGTTCCTTCTACCCCAATCGGAAATGATAGCAAGGTCTGAGGTTAAGCGTTCTGCAGCCTCCTGTCTGGAGTCATGTACTACCTGTTGTGATGGTCTTTTATTAAAAAAAGTTGAATAATGCAGAGTGGAGTCGTCGGCGTATGAGTGGACAGGACAGTTTGTTATGGAAAGAAGGTCATTGATGAATAACAGGAAGAGAACTCATTCTTGTTGAAGAATTTTTCTCTTGTGTTTCGAGAGAGGTCGCCTCACACCTCTCCAATAAACGTTATGATACTTTAGTGGAGGCAGCAACACGGGCAGACTATTTTTGTTCAAACAGGCCCGAGACACCACACCCTTACCAGTTTAAGTCCAGATCGGCTGGCGAGAAGTCAGTTCGCATTTCTCAGAAGGGTAAGCATTTTTCTGAGGGTTCAGGCAAGGCCTCTCCCTCCTTTTCTCCGCCCAAGGCCAAGGGCACGTTTTCCTGTACTCATTGTGGCAAGAGCAGTCACATCAAGGAGTACTGTTTTTCGCTTCACCCCAATCTGAGACCCAAGGCGCCTGGACCGCCTAATAAATTTGTTTCACGTGCTCATGCTTCTGAGGGGAAGCCTATTTCTTTAGTTTCGCGTTACCGTGAGACCCCTAGTGTTTTGCCTGGGGAGGCTGTTCAGTTCGAAGGCAAGGAGGACCCTATGGAGGGTTTCTACAAGCCATTTTTATCTAGGGGCTCCATAATGCATGACGGCGAGACTGTTCCCGTCACTGTTTTGAGAGACACGGATGCTCTCTTTTCGCTCGTGAAGGCTGATGTGGCGATCGGCCGGGAAACGGTCATGTTTGGTGTAGTTGAGTCATGTCCCTTCGTGGACATTTACCTGGACTCTAACTGTTTTTCTGGCTTGGCGACTGTCCTGTCCGGGAGGCTGATTTTGTTTTGGGGAACGATTTGGTGGGAAGTCGGGTGGAAATCGAGTCCTCCGCTTCTGTGTCGTGCGAGAGGCCGGAGGCCCCGCCGACAACGCCTGACATGGGGGCAACAACGCCCAAGGTTCCTCCCCGCTCAGCCGTTACGCCCTTCGCCGCTGCGGAGAAGCGAGACGCAGAGGAAGCAGCCACGCCCGAGCCAGACCATTTTTGCCAGGGAGACTTAAACATCTCCGGCATTTTTACTCCCCCTGTTTGCTCTAGTATCCCTCAGTTTACCAGCAGTAGCGCATCTAGAGGGAGGACGGCCTTGGTCGACGTCCAGAGGGAGGACGAGACAGTGATGTACCTCCAGGGGCAGAAGGAGGTGCAGCAGAGTGACGACGGGCCATTCAAGAGTGAGGCCTCTTTGAGGAGGCGGTTGCTGCCCGCTTCCCGCCCTGACACGCAGCTTGCTACTCAGGACAAGTGTCGGCAGGCTGGTATACTGTGCAAGCCAGTCACGGATTATTCTTTTGTGTTTGAGCTCCCGCGCCGCGCTCAGGCGGGCGGGGCATCATGTTTTGTTGAGTTTGGGAGTTTCACGGGCAAGTTATCCTCATTTTCCCAGTCAGGGCGCCGCCCAGCGCACCCACAGCATTATTTTTCCTGGCTCATTGTGTAATTTTCTGCCCCATTTTTCATTTTCCCTCCGAGATTTGCCCTCGGAGAGTGGCTCCTGTGCTTACGAGCACATTTTTGTCCATGTTGACGGCTCTTTTTCTCACATTTCCGAGAGCCTGTTTATTATTCCCGAGGAGCATCTTTGTCAGTCTGTTGAGGTGGGAGGCAATGCTCTAGTTTCACATCTTGTTTTCAGTCACCCCTTTTCATTTAACTTTCAAGGACCACTCAGTTTTTCAAAGAGCGGTTC
The DNA here is from genome assembly GCF_024679095.1 of Eriocheir sinensis. Classification (NCBI taxonomy): domain Eukaryota; kingdom Metazoa; phylum Arthropoda; class Malacostraca; order Decapoda; family Varunidae; genus Eriocheir; species Eriocheir sinensis. Next base: position 8,939,680 of record NC_066538.1, read on the forward strand.
AGGCACCACCTGTGTTTTGGCGACCCCAGAAGGTCGTCGCAAGCTGACGGGGAGCCGTGTCAGTTTCCTGGAGGAGCATGTGGGAGTGCCGCCTCCAGAAGACCCTCAGGCCCCAGGCAGTCTCGCTGGCCAGAGTTCTGTCGGGGTAAATGTAGGTCTGTTTGTTGGTGGTAGCGAGTGTTCTGAGTGCTAATTGGTTCACGGATAGAGATACTCATATCCGCCAGGGTTACTTTTTTCATAAAAACATACACAGGTCATTAAGACAAGCACAGCACATAGCATAGGTGTTTGTTTGTGTATGCGTTTGTGTAGATGTAGTGTAGTTTTAGAAACATTTAAGTGTTTGTGTATATGTGAAACAATGTGTAGAAGGAATGTATAGCAGGACGAGGACAGACAGTAGAAGGTAAACGAGTTACAATAGATAAACAATTGAGACGCAACACGGACAGCAGGAAGAGCGACGAGTGACAAGAGCACTTAGGGGACAAGGACGAAAACGTCTGTGCTGCGCACCATTTTCTTAGTGTCACCGGGGAGGAGGAGCACGCGGTTTGAGCAGTGACTGCCACAGATACTCCACCCCAATGACTTCAAAGAAGGAACGATATCTTCCTGGAGCGGGGATGATGCGACACAGACGGTGTTGCTTCGGCGACGGAAAGTTGGGGCGCCTGGTCTGGGGCCAGCAAGTATTTTTTTTTTTTTTTTTTTTTGTTTATTGCCATAATATACACACATTGATATATACATATAAATATAATTATAATTCTGGCAACGAATCTAGCCTGTCAAGCCGAAGCTTCCCGACAGACTGTATATTTATTTCATTGCACTATTAATATCTTTCTAAAGGTTGCAGATAGCTCCCAACCATAAAGCTAAATACAAATATACAATAAATAACAACATTAACTATAATACCAGATGAAGTTATAATAGTTATATCTAAAATGTTAACTATAATAACAACTACAACAGCATCAACAATAATAATAATAATAACAATAATAATAATAATAATAATAATAATAATAACAATAATAATAATAATAATAATAATAATAATAATAATAATAATAATAATAATAACAATAATAAAAATAATATGGACAATAGTACTATGCAATTCACTGATTAGATTTAATAATGTAAATTTGTGTTCATGTTTCAGGAATAAATTATAATTTTAACCGTGATTGTTTTGGATTGCAAATAAGTGTGTTTTTACTGACTTTTTAAATAGAGAGAAATTATTACTATTAAGGAGATTTTTTATTTCTACTGGCAAAGAATTCCAAACTTGAGGTCCTGAGCATAAAATACTATTTCTGAAAAGAACTGTCCTGAACTGTGGAGAGATAAGGTTTATATTGTTCCTGCGCGTATTATGCAATGTATTAATAACTTGAAAAGGATGAGTTCCATGCATCAGTGCGAGGTTTTTATAAATAAATAATAGTAGAAAATAACAATGAATGTTTTTAAGATTAAGAAATCTATGTGTGGAAAATACGTTATGTGTGGAATCAAACTTGTTCATATAAAACATACACCTAAATATCTTATTTTGAGAAACCTGAAGATTTTTAAGAAAGGAAGGCCACGTACACGCCCACACAGATACACAATAAATGAGATGCGGGTAACAAAGTGTATAATAAATACTGATAAGTGCTTCTTGTGTAAGGCTATTTCTTATTCGATACAGTATGCCACATATCCTAGATAGTTTATTTGCAACAGAATTAATTTGGTATTTCCAATTGATATTTTGATCTATGAAAACGCCCAAAAACTTAGTATAAGAAACTCGTTCAAGTACTTTTCCTTCAAGTGTTATAGGTGGCATGTTAGTAGTGACTGATCGGTTTTGAAAGATAATGTATTTTGTTTTAGTGATATTTAACCTTAACTTATTATGTTTAAGCCACATATTAATTGAATTGAGCTCATTATTAATGTTTATATGCAAACTATTTATATTTTTATCATCTAATAGTAAATTAGTGTCGTCAGCATAAATGGTATACTTAAATTTATTACTAGCATTGACAATATCATTAATATAGATGAGAAAAAGTATAGGTCCTAGGATAGATCCTTGCGGTACACCCTTGTTGATAGGCTTGAAAGAAGAATATTTAGAATTACAGTAAACAGCTTGAAATCGATTTGTTAAATAATTTTTGAATAATTCTAAAGGAACTCCCCGAATCCCAAAATTACTAAGTTTACTTAAAAGAATTTTATGACATAGCGAATCAAAAGCCTTAGAAAGATCTAAAAAAATTCCAACTAAATAATGTTTCTTTTCCAGATATTTATACACATTATTGGTAAACTGAAATATGGCCGACTCAGTAGAGCGCCCTGGTCTAAAACCATGCTGACAATTCGAAAATAAATTATTTTTCTCAATGAAATTTACAAGACGAGTGCATATCACTTTTTCAAAGACTTTACTGAACACAGGAAGAACTGATATAGGTCTGTAGTTATTGACATCATCTCTATTATCTGACTTAAATAATGGAATAATTTTAGCTTTCTTAAGTTCGTCCGGAAAAACTCCTTTCTTTAATGTGAGGTTAACTATGTGTGTTAATGGCAAGGAAATTATGCTGGCAGTTTGTCTTACGACCAAGGGAGAAATTTCATCAAAACCAGATGATGTACCTTTTAATGTCTTAAGAAAGAAGGCAATCGGCTTCCAGGCGTTGTCGACGAACTGTTGTAGGACAGCACCAGTCCCAGTGTCGGAGGCGTCTGTTGCTATGGAGATCTCCGCGTCATGGGCAGGGAAGGACAGCATGACTGTGTCGCTGAGGGCCTTCTTAGCAGCGAGAAAGGCGGCGTCAGCGTCCGGAGTCCAGACGAGAGTGACAGACTGGCCACGCTTGCAGGGCTTCACCATGGCGTAGAGGGGCTGGAGCAGGAGGGAGCAGTGTGGGACGAAGCGGTTGTAGAAGTTAACCATACCCAGGAATTCCTTGAGTTGGCGCTGGGTGGACGGCTTCGGGAACTGCTGAATGGCTTCAGTCCTCGAGTTGAGTGGAGCGATGCCCTCTGGAGCCAAGGAAGGTAAGGGAAGTAACACCGAGCTCAGACTTGTCCACGTTGATCTGTACTCCGTAGTCTTGCAAGCGGGTGAGAACTTGGTGAAGGTGCTGTTTGTGAGAAGCTTCATCCGGGCTAGCGATGAGTAGATCGTCTATGTAGGCGAAGCAGAAGGGTAAGCCGCGGAGAACTTCGTCGATGAAGCGTTGAAAGGTCTGGGCCGCATTCATGAGTCCAAACGGCATCCTGACGTATTCAAAGAGACCGAAGGGCGTGATGACGGCAGTCTTCGGTATGTCGTCAGGATGGACTGGAATCTGGTGAAAGGCCTTGACGAGGTCCGCACGTGAGAAGATGGTGGAACCAGCAAGTTGGGACGAGAATTCCTGGATGTTTGGCACCGGGTATCTGTCCATCTTAGTGCGCGAGTTAAGGGCACGGTAGTCTCCACAGGGACGTATGTCGCCGTTCTTCTTGGGGACGACGTGGAGGGCTGATAACCAGTTGCTGCTGCTGGGCCGTACAATACCTTGCCGCAACAGAAACTCGAACTCGGCCTTGGCTTGATGGTAGCGTTCAGGAGCTGAGCGACGGGCCTTGGCGTGTACTGGAGGTCCTGTAGTCTCGATGTGATGTGTAACGTGGTGTTTGACGGGCACGCTGGCTGAATAGGGCTGTGTCAGCGTGGGGAAGGACTTGAGCAGGGCAGCGAACTGGTGGTCCTTGTGAACGACGGCGAGTTGCGAGCTATCACCTGGTGTTAGTTGTGCATTGGAGAAGATGGAAGTGAGCGGGTCAACCAACCTCCGTCCTTTGACGTTGACTAAGAGGTTGAAGTGCCTATGGAAGTCTGCTCCGAGGATTGCCTGCGAGACGTTCCCGACGTAGAAGGTCCATTCGAAGCAACGTCGTAGGTAAAGGTCCACTTGCATGGTGTGTCGCGTGTAGACAGGTATTTTGGTACCGTTGGCGGCGTACAGGTGCAAGAGTGGAGGTAGAGTTCGCTGACTGGCGGTTGCTGGGATAATACTGACGTCAGCGCCGGTGTCAATCAGGAACTTGGTGTTGGAACGGTAGTCATGAAGGTGGAGCAGCGCCGAGGGTTGGTGACGAGCGCTATGCTGCACTAGTGCTCGCCCTTGGAGTTTAACGCCTTGTAAATGCACGGGGTGGTACACCTCGTGGCTTTCTCGCCGAAGTTATGGTGGTACCAACAGAGTCCTGGGCTCCTCGAACGGGAGCGGCGCTGGCGTCGGTGAGGAGTGGGGGAGCGAGAGCGGCGGCGGTCTAGCCGCTCCTCAAGCGTGGTGACTTTCGTCGCGAGCAGAGAGACTTGTTTGACGAGTTCGTCAAATTGAGTGGTCCCTTGGGAAGCGACGGAAGACACTGAAGAAGCTAGCGGTCCAGGTAGAGTCGCCATGAATTCGTCTGCTAACTTGGCGATGGCGTCAGGCTTCAGGGCGTCCTTAACGCTGAAGAGGCTGCGCTGGACAGCAGGGGGCAGACGTTGGTAAAACAGCTGTTTGAACAAATCGGGGTCGAAAGACTGGTACTTGTCACCGAGCAGTTGCTTCATGCGGGTAGTAGGTCTGTCGGTTTCTCATTAACCCAGCTCTTCTTTGGAGAGAAGTTCGCGGAGGCGGGTGGCGACAGAAGACTGAAGGCGTTAGAGTAGGGCAGTCTTCAGGTCTTCATAGGCATGGTCGGAGTTGGAGGCTGAGGCGATGACGTCGAAGACTTGTGGAAGGACGTCGGCGGGCAGGAGGCTAACAGCGTGAGTAAACTGAGTAAGGCTGTTAGTAATTTTGGAGGTCTTGAATCCGCACTCCAAAATCGCGAACCATACAGACGGGTCCTGTGAGCAGAAGGGCGGCGCTTTGAAGGACACCACCGCCTCAGCGGAAGAGTTGTTGTCGTCAAGCATGGTGAAGTTGAACGGTGTGGAGCAGATTGGCAAAGGCGCTGGCGTAAAACAGGCCAGGGGCCACGGCAGTTCGTGAGAGTAGAACGACCTGCGTGTACTATAGGCGTTGGCGCGTGCTAGGGACCTCAGCGGCTCGGGGAGCGAACCAGCGTCCAAGAAGGCACTATAACACAACACTGCACGCTTAGTAGGTAACACTGACACTAACTGTTGCTGGGGACTTGCTGCACTGAACTGTTGGAGACACTGCACTGTACATGAGGATCCACAGGAGAAGGGTAATCCAAAACGGCGGTGATAAATACAAAAGGAGATGAGTAATCTAGGGGGCAGCTAGTAATCCCAGGGGGGTGTCACACTGTGTCTGCGTGTACACTGAGTCTGTGTGGCGTGTACACTGAGTTTGTGTGGCACTGTGTCAGTAATGTGTCGCACTGTGTTTGAGTGTTCACTGAGTGTGTAGTGTCACACGGTGTGCGTGTCTCAGTCGCCGTACCAGCGGAAGGGCAGGGAGGAGGAGGGGTGGGTGGGTGGGAGAGCGCTGGGAGGAGCACCAGGGGGCACAGAATGTGCCTGGTGAAGGGGGCACAAAGGGTGTCTGGAGGAGGCGCTGAAGGCGCCTGGGGACGGGGCACAGGCGGTGCTTGGAGGTCGCACAGAGGGTGCCTGGAGGAGGCGCTGAAGGTGCCTGGAGGAAGTGCTGAAGGCGCCTGGAGACGGGGCACAGAAGGTGCTTGGAGGGGGCACAGAGGGTGCCTGGGGGAGGGCGGGGGAGAAACCCTGAAGGTGGAAACTACGCCCACGGCGTAATGCTTCTCCTGACCTGGGACTCAGCGTCACGAACCCCAAGCGGAGGTGAGGATTTTTGCCCCAGGAGAGGGCAGACGAATGGACAACTTACCCTGCCCAGGTCCTCCACTCTGGGAGAGAGTACCCTTAACATGGCACCGGTTATAAGCCACCTTGAACCTTAGCAACACTCCGGGGTCACCAATTGTTGGTGGTAGCGAGTGTTCTGAGTGCTAATTGGTTCACGGATAGAGAAACTCGTATCCGCCAGGGTTACTTTATTCATAAAAACATACATAGGTCATTAAGACAAGCACAGCACATAGAATAGGTGTTTGTTTGTGTATCCGTTTGTGTAGTAGTAGCATAGCTGGGCACGATAACAGAAAACCTTATTCCCGATAACCGATAACTGATAATGGAAAACCTTAACGGTGATAACCGGTATTCGTTAACTGGAGACACAAATATAGGCGATAACCGATAACCGATACCCGATATAAATCCACAATTCCGATACTAGCTAGCGATAAGTCCGATAGGCGAAAACGACACTATACTGATATTTCAAATAGAAAACAAAGGTGAATTCAAATTTTCATCATCTGGATTTTATAAAACTTACAAAACCTGAAAACCACACGTTGACTCATACATATGGACAGTAATACTAAAAACGCCTAAGCCGGTATTGTGTTATTTGGCGTCCCCAGCGTCAAAAGCTGGCGCTTTTTTTTACAAACACTGGTCTCTCGTGAACTGCGCATGCTCAGACCAGCAAGCGTAGACCTGTACAGTCTCACAAAGCATTTTAACCGTAATTAAGAATTGCTGGAAGGCTGAATCAGACATACAGTATCACTACCACCATCCCCGCTGTTTCTAGAACGACACTCTGAACGAGTTGTATCTATACGTACAGAGTGTCGTTCTAGAAACGGCAAGGATGGTGGTACTGTATGTCTGATTCAGCCTTCCAGCAACTCTGTTAAAAAGCTTTGTGAGACTGTACAGGGCTACGCTTACTGGTCTGAACATGCTCAGTTCACGAGAGACCAGTGTTTGTAAACAAAAGCGCCAGCTTTTGACGATGGAACACCAGATAACAAAACACCGTGAGCCTTCAATACCATGGCATGCTCACAAACGAATATGAAATATCAAATTTGAGGCAGTGAATAATCATTTTGGGGGCAAAGTTAAATAATTTTTCTCTTTGATATATTGATTTTATAGTCTAACATAAAAGAAATAACTTAGTGTTTTAATGTTGATGATCTAAGTATGAAATCCCTTCACCGAAGATATTTCATACTCCGAAGTTTTTTCAAACTAAACCGGGCGCCCGGGCCACGCATGCGCAGTAGGGAGGAGACCTTTTTTTTCTGAGGCGGAAAAAAGTAGCGAGTATCGCTAGTTTGGTTACAAAAGTAACGAAGATACCGATATATATTTAAATAAGTAGCGGATGGCCGATAACCCGATTTTGTCATCAGCGATAAAGTATCGCGATAACTTATTGCGATAACGCCCAGCTATGAGTAGTAGTGTAGTTTTAGAAACATTTAAATGTTGGTGTATATGTGAAACAATGTGTAGAAGGAATGTATAGCAGGACGAGGACAGACAGTAGAAGGTAAACGAGTAACAATAGATAAACAATTGAGACGCAACACGGACAGCAGGAGGAGCGTCGAGAGACAAGAGCACTTAGGGGACAAGGACGAAAACGTCTGTGATGCGCACCATTTTCTTAGTGTCACCGGGGAGGAGGAACACGCGGTTTGAGTGGTGACTGCTACATATTTGCTTCAGGGGAAGCGCGGCTGGCTCACCGCGTCGTTTCAACCCGAGGGTGGACCGCGTCAGGAGGCCCCTGGCTGACCGGCGTAAATACCAGGCCCCTTTGTTGGCGCCGGTTCTCTTTCGAGGCCGGAAGGACCACAGGGACCCCATCTCCCCTGATATGGACGCCAGAGACGCCCCGCCATTGTGCCAGGCGATACTCAGGCTCCGTCCCCGTCATGTGCTGGCCGTGAGGAGGGAAATCGAGTCCTTACTCCGGCCAGGCCTCAAAGTGAGAGGCGCAAGTGGTGGTGTCCGCTCGAGTTTTGCTGTTTTCAAGACAGAGGGCCTGGTCCACCCCTGCATTTTGTCTAAGTCAGTTTGACAGCGAAGGGCGCCTACCTTACCTCTCAGGATTTGACACCTTTGTTGATAGGGTAGGTTAGAGTTAGTTTTCAAATTTATTATGATTTTTTGTTTGATTATTTGTGTTGTTATTTTCATTATTTTCACCTCTGTCTGTCTGATTTATTTGCCTTTGAGTTCATTTTTGAGGAGTTTTATGATTTCATGATAGTTGTGTGTACAGTTTGAGGGGGATTATCATATTTTTGTGTCACATGATTTTGACTTTAGTTATATTGAGGTTATAATACGTTGGTTGTCCAGTTTATTGTGAGAGATTTTTGAGTGTTTACTATAATTTTGCAATTGTATGATTTATTATAAATTTTGTTGTTTCCCGTCACAGCACACGGCGGGCCACTATGTGACACCCCCGTGTCTGGTCTTGCTGGGGGGGACTGTTACGGCCGGGCTTCTCCCGACCTTCATTTTTTTATTCTTTTACCGACACGGTGGGGTCACCCACTTGGCCTGCTGTGTGACCCTTTGTTCGGTGGCATTTTTCACCCACGCCGACCCAGCATGAACTGGATATTTCCGGTTGGGGGAGCGGAATCTCCCACTCGCCGCCTGTGTTCCTTGTCCCGGCCTCACCTTCCCACGCTCGGGCTTGTAGCGACCCGGGGTCAACGTTACCAACGTGCTGTTCTTCCATTTATGTATTTCCTGCCCATCATTTAATATCGTAACATATTATGTATATAATCTTTTTTATGTTTAGGTTAGGATTTATTTATTGTATTTAAAATATTGTTATGCCGGACGTGTTACTTGGGTTCCGTGTCGCCGTCAGGAGACTCCGTGTGAGGGAGATATGTAAACGCTTTCCACAGCTTCTGTAGTTTAATATTCTTCCTTAGTAGTACACTTCACTCTGACTCTTCACTTAACACTAGCTTACTATGACTGGGACTGCTCTCTCTCGCCCTCTTCTCCTATATATATCCAGAATAGTACAGTCTAGAATGTTACAGTATATTTTAGATCATACAAGAACATGTAGCTAAAGTATGTGCGAGTTGGCAACACTTCCCGCCTGTCGCCTGGCTGCCGCGCCCCTGGACGAGGCTTTGCTCCCCGCCCTCCTGCTCGCTTCTCCTGGAGCCTTCTAGAGGCCTATGGACGCCGGGGGAAGCTTCCAGCACAACACTATCCCCCCCTCTTAATTGTGATCGTCCCGATCACACACTTAACTATATACAAACATAAGAGAATTAATCAAAAACATAATAATCGTCGTATCGCTGTGGACGCCTGCGTTGTCTCTGTCTTCTGCTCGGTGCCTCCTGCGCGTCTGTCTCCTGGTGCACCTCGTCGTCGTCCGCTTCTTGGGGTGTCCCTGGAACATCTGCCGAAGTCGGGAGATTATCTCCCTCGGCTGAAAGGTCCAGAAGGCCTATGTCGTCGTCGATCTCCTCTCGGTCCTGGACGTCCCTTACGTTTTCGTCGGCTGCTGGGTGTCTGCAGTTGTTCCAGGTGTAGTTTCCCGGACCGTGGTACCTCCATAGGCGGTTGACGTGGACAACTTTCGGCTTGGTCCTTTCCGTTCTCCGGACTCGGTAAGTCACGTCGGAGAGACGTTCTAGCACAGTGTAAGGGCCTTCCCAGGGGCTCTGTAACTTCGGAGACTGTCCTTTCTTCCTCTGCGGGTTGTAAAGCCAGACTTGGTCTCCTTCCTTGAATTCAACGTGGCTTGCCCTCATATTATAACCGCGCTTCATGGCCTCCCCGGAGAACTTCAAGGCACCTCGGACTTGATGGTGCACCTCTTCCAGCCGTTCCTCTAGTTGACGGGCAAAACTGGAGGCGTCCCTTGGAAGGCTTTCCCCAGGAGGCCTTCCTGTCAGTAGGTCCACCGGCAATCGCAGCTCACGTCCAAACATCAGCTTTGCCGGTGAATACCCCGTAGTCTCGTGGGCGGCAGACCTGTAGGCCATGAGAAGCGCAGGCAGCTTCTGATCCCATGAAGACTGATCATTGTTGCACTGCTTGGCCAACTCCTGGCCCAACGTCCAATTAAACCTCTCCACCATTCCATCTGACTGTGGGTGCAGAGTGGTGGTCCGGGTCTTCTTGATACCCAGAAGCTTGCAGCACTCAGCAAGGACTGTTGACTCAAAATTCCTTCCCTGGTCGGAATGGAGCTCGTTAGGCACACCGAAGCGACAAAAGAACTCCTCCACCAAAACCTTGGCGATGGTAGTGGCTTCCTGGTCAGGGATGGCGTAGGCTTCCGGCCACTTGGTGAAGTAATCCATTGTGACGCAGATGTACCTATTTCCGTTCGTCGTCAGAGGTAAGGGTCCTGCTATATCCACTGCCACCCGTTCCATGGAGGCTCCAACCTGGTATAGTTGCAATGGGGCACGGTGACGCTTCTTGGGGCCCTTCTTTGCACAGCACACCTCACACGCGTGACACCATTCTTCCACGTCCTTCCTCATGCCAACCCAGTAGAACCTTTGGCGCAGGCGACTCAGTGTCTTCTTTACCCCAAGGTGTCCGCTGGTGATGCTGTCGTGCATTTCTTTCAAGACGCCTTCCCGGGACTTCACAGGTAGCACCGTGGACCAGTAGTGGTCAAGACCATCATGAGAGACCCAGCGTCGCTGCAACACCCCGCCGTCCATCTGAAGAGTGTCCCACTGAGTCCAGTAATTCTTGGTGGTAGGGCTTTCTCTCGAGATTACTTCCCACCCAGGTCGCGTTGACGACTGACTCAGCCACTCCATAATTGGTCTCAGATCTCGGTCCTCCCGTTGCAGTTTTCCCAAGTCTTCCCATGGCACCTCCGCTGTCTGTTCCACTGTAGTGCGGCGGCACATATTCTGGACGCTTTCCCTCTGGAGGCAATGTTGACACTCAGGTAGGCAGGGGCGCCGGCTCAAGCTCTCCGCATTACCGTGTGTTAGCCCAGAAGGGTAGGCGGTGGCCGAACTGGTAGCGTACTGGACCCACATTCTCCGCGTGATGGACGACGCGGGTTCGAATCCTGACGCTACCACTCGGATTTTTCAGTCACCGCCGAGTGGCTTAAAACTACCCACATGCTGTCCTGAAGACCACCCATCAACCCGGACTCTAGAGGAAGCCGTCCAAGCGAATCAAGAACGAGTTCCGGGGGGCAGCATGAGCCAATGCAAGATGGCGCCACTATAAACACTCGCCTGCGCCAGAACGGGCTGGGCCGACCATCAGGCCCCACCTGGAAGAAGCCTTGGGCCGACCATCAGGCCCCACCGGGAAGATGCCTACCGGCACAATAGGCAACAACGTAAAAAAAAAAAAAAAAAAAAAAGATCGGTGCACAATAGTGTAGTGATGCTGCTCTAGTTTACCTATCCAGCGAGCAAGCTGGCCCTCAGGGTTTTTCAGTGACTTCAACCACCGCAATGCAGCGTGATCCGTGCGGATGGTGAAAGTTGCACCGTACAGGTGAGCATGGAAAAAGTCAAGGCTCTTGACTACTGCCAGGAGTTCTTTCCGGGTCACGCAATAGTTTTTCTCGGCTGGGGTGAGCTTCTTGCTGAAGTAGGCCACAACCCGTTCCATGTCGGCACATGCCTGGGACAGCACTCCACCAATCCCCTCATCACTGGCATCACAATCCAGTATAAAAGGCTTAGAGGGGTCTGGGTAGGTGAGTACGGGCGAGCTGATGAGGGCCTCCTTGAACTTTTCAAAGGCAACCTGAGTTTCCGCTGTCCACTCAAACTTGCGCCCCTTCTTCGTCAGGAGGTGCAGTGGTGCAGCAATCGTAGCGAAGCCTTTCACAAACCTGCGGTAGTATGAGCGCAACCCGAGGAAGCTCCGCAGCTCCTTCACGTTGGTGGGTGTCGGCCAGTCCCTCACCGCAGCCACCTTCTCAGGATCAGTGCGTACTCCAGCCTCGCTCACGATGTATCCCAAGTATTGGACCTCCCTTTGGAATAGGCAGCATTTCTTCGGGCTGAGCTTAAGGTGTGCAGCTCTAAACCGGGCGAAAACCTCTGATAGCCTTTCCATCTCCTGCTCGAAGGTCTGGCCAAAGACAATCACGTCGTCGAGGTAGATGAGTGCCGTCTTCCAGTGAAGTCCCTCCAGCACCCTCTCCATCAGCCGCTCGAACGTGGCCGGCGCGTTGCACAGGCCAAAGGGCATGACCTTAAACTGCCACAGGCCTTGACCGTAGGAGAAGGCTGTTTTCTCTTTGTCCTGCTCCACCATTTTGACTTGGTGATACCCAGACTTCATATCCAGTGTTGAAAACCACTTGGAGCCCACCAAAGCATCGAGCGTGTCGTCGATCCGTGGGAGTGGGTATGAATCCTTGATGGTGAGATAGTTGAGGGCTCGGTAGTCCACGCAGCACCTGAGGGAACCGTCCTTTTTTCTGACGAGCACTACAGCAGACGCCCACGGGCTGCTGGACCGCTCGATTAACCCCTGTTGCCGGAGATCATCCATTACCTCGTCCATCGCCTTGCGACGGGCTGGTGCCATCCTTCGAGGACCTTGCTTCACTGGGCGGTGGCTACCTGTGTAGATGTGGTGCTCTACCAGGTCCGTACACCCCAAGTCCAGGTCTCCTGTGGACAACACATCTGCATTCCTCACGAGAAGCTCCCTGAGCTGTTCCACTTGGGGCTCCTCTAGACACTTGGAGCTCCTGTCAAACAGGTCGCGCAGGTAGTCGGGCAGCTCCTCCTGGGGCTTCGTCAGGGTTCTCCTGCATACACAGGTTCTTGGTTTCTGGTCGATCTCTTGGCACAACCCCACCATGGTCCCTTGTTTTATTTTCTTTGGGCTGAAGGAGACATTGGCCACGACGACAGGCACTTCCGCTGCAGTAGGGTCTGCCAAAGTACTGCCTACAATCACCCCGTTTTCTACCGGACATCGACTTCCGCTCTCTACCACACACAGACTAGCCGGGGGGGCACCCGTAATTTGACAGGGTAACAGCATCTCTGACCTCGGAGGAATAATGGTGGTACGCTTGACTGTCACTGGCAGGCCCTCCTTGTGCACAGTCGTCAGTGGCACCCTCCTTCCTCCTACAGTCAGTTGCTTAGCGCGGAAGTCCAGCTCGCACCTGTGGGAGACAAGATAATCCATACCTAGGATGCAGGGGTCGTCCATGTCAGCCACGTACACAGAGAGGGACTCTTCCTTTCCTCCGAGCTCAAACTTCACGTCCACTGGGCCTCTGAGCTCTGCATAGTGTCCAGTGACTCCGCACAGTCGATGCGACGTCTTAGGAAGCCGACGATGACTCACCACGTACGTCAGGCCGCACCAGTGTGCGTTCCGAGCCTGTGTCGACGACCACAGGCCACAACACTCCGTCAACCTTGCCCTCCACTTGGCAGCTCGTTATGGTGGTTCTCCTGCACGTTGATATCTTCGGGGCAAGTACAGGACAGACTGGTCGTTGCCCCCGTGAACCAGTCCTTCTTAGTTTCCCGAGTGGTGGTCCCTCGTTGGGGGCACATTTTTCCCGACACTCATTCTTCCAGTGCCCCTTTTCTCCATAGGTCCAGCACTTGGGTCCTTCCCTGGGCTTCTTCTTAGTGCCACCTTCATATTCCTTCTTCCTCTTATAGCATTCGTTCTCCTTGTGCCCAACCTTCTCGCAGTACCAGTACGTTCCTTGGAACCTGTCTGTGTCGCTGGCAGCGCCCTTTCGTGCCCTAAAGCCAGAATTCGAGTCGTCCCTGAAGCTTGACAAGGTAGACCTAACAAAGGACTCATACTCCATGGCACGTGCCAGCGCTTCCTGCATTGATGTTGGCTTAGCTTGGTTCACTTGTATCTTCAGCTGAGGGCTGTCCAGGGCATCGATGAATTGATCACGCAGCAAAACCGTCAGCAGGTCAGGGGTGGCACCTGGGTATGCCTTGTGCGCCATGCTCTCAAGGTCCTGAGCGAGTTCCTGAAGAGACTCGCCACGCCTCCTGTTGCGGGTTCTGAACCTAACCCTGAAGAGCTCGTTCTGGTGCTTGGTCCCATATCGTTGCTCCAGCGCCTGTGCCAGCCCGCTGTAGCTGCCCTTTGTCGCATTGTCGAGCTGAGCAAGGACCTCCAGCGCCGCCCCTTTCAGGCTAGTGGCCAGCTGAACCGCGCACTCTTGGTCATCCCATCCATTCCGAGCTGCCAACAGCTCAAACTGAGCGCGGTAAGCCTCCCAGGAGACCTTGCCATCAAACTCCTGAGGCTTCTTTCTAACAGGCGACCCCAGCAGACTCATGGGGCTGGCGGAACTTCTCGCGGGGGTAAACTCAGGCGTAACAGGGCTCAAACTACCCCGGACTTGCGTAGGAGAAGCATCTTGGGTACAACTAGCCCCTGCAGGCACTGGCTGTCCGTTTCCAGCCAAACAGTCTTCAAGGGCCTTCACTCTGTCACTTACTTCTAATATTTCTTTGTGTGTCGTCTCCCGTACCACCTCCATCTCTTGTTGAAGATTTGTGTGTTCTTTCTCCACTTCTATCAGGCGTTGTCCCAAGTTCGTGGTCACATCAGTCATTTCTCTTCGCACTGACTCACTTCCATCTTGTACTGCTTTTAGCTGTAGCTGTAATCCTGTGAAGCGATCTTCTAGCTGTTCTTTGAGTTCTTGGAGTGTTCCTTCTTGTTGATGCTGTGCTCTTTCTTGTTGTTTTTTGAGTTCTTGGTGTGGTTTATCTTGTTGTTCTTTGAGTTCTTGGTGTGCTTTTTCTTGTTGTTTTTTGAGTTCTTGGTGTGCTTTTTCTTGTTGTTCTTTGAGTTCTTGGTGTGCTCTTTCTTGTTTCTCCCCCTGTAGTCTTAAGGCTTCCAAAAGTTCAGTCAACATGTCGTCCCTCTGGGCAGCTTGGGAACGAGTCTCCATGGCGAAAAAACAAATAGCTACACTCCTGACACCAGTGTTATGCCGGACGTGTTACTTGGGTTCCGTGTCGCCGTCAGGAGACTCCGTGGGAGGGAGATATTATGTAAACGCTTTGCACAGCTTCTGTAGTTTAATATTCTTCCTTAGTAGTACACTTCACTCTGACTCTTCACTTAACACTAGCTTACTATGACTGGGACTGCCCTCTCTCGCCCTCTTCTCTTATATATATCCAGAACAGTACAGTCTAGAATGTTACAGTATATTTTAGATCATACAAGAACATGTAGCTAAAGTATGTGCGAGTTGGCAACACTTCCCGCCTGTCGCCTGGCCGCGCCCCGCGGGGCGCGGACGAGGCTTTGCTCCCCGCCCTCCTGCTCGCTTCTCCTGGAGCCTTCTAGAGGCCTATGGACGCCGGGGGAAGCTTCCAGCACAACAATATTTATTTTGAGCGGTCGTGGGGGAGTTTTTGTCCCGCACCGCCGGAGACGTCTGGCAGCCCGCTCGCGGGCGGCGAGGCGGCAGTCACCCCAATATAAGGAGTGACCCGAGGTCACTCCTCAGTGGACCGCCAGCACTCCTCGGGCGAGCAGCCGGGTGGCCCTTCTGCAGAGGCGAGGGTGACCCCTCTGCGGTTATAGTCGACTGCTGGGCTGCTCGCTCGTGCACCGCTACGGGCTGCTCCCTGGGCGCCTGCCCGGAGGGCCCGTGCCTCCGTCGCTGCTCGCCGGCTGTTACCCGTGGCTGTGGCGGCGGCGGAGGCGTCCCTAGACCCGCAACGAGCTTGCATTGCTTGCCCACCCCTTACAGGGCCGCCATTTGGCCAAGGCCCTGTCCCCCTTTTATGGGGGTTAATCTTAAAGGAAGGAAGGAAGGAAGGTCACTCCTCCCTCCCGACCCTGTTCTCGCAACCGTTCACGTCGAGATAGGAGGGAGGCCGGCTCCTCTCTCTCCCTTTTTGTGTCCCTGCAGCGCCTTCTGCAGTTTTTCCATGCCTGCAAGCGTATGTGTTTCTTTTACGGGAGAGAGCGAGTCGTTAGTGTTTTAAGGTAAGGTTTTTATTTTGTGTGTGTGCCATTTTTAAGTGTGTTCGTATTCATCACGCTGTTGCCCCTTTGTGTTCAATGCTGCCCCTCGTCCACGTGTTTTCAATAGTGTTTTGTGCTTTCGTTATGTTATTTGATTCATGTTTTTAAAGGAGTGTTTGCTAAGGCAATCTTGGGTTTTTAATTTATTTTAGTAATTAATGTAAATATTAACTTTTTGTAAATATATTATCTTTGTATTCATTTTGCGTTTCCGTTCACCATTTCCTTTGTTTTAAGCTATTCATTTTCCTCTTTTTGTTGTTCGGTTAAGGGGAAAAGAACCTAGTGTTTTGAGGCCTAACCAACCCAGTTTTTGTTTCGTCTTTGTTTCTTTTTTGTAACTTTCCCAAGACCCCTGACCACACCAGTGTTACGACACTGGTGACGTATATATATATATATATATATATATATATATATATATATATATATATATATATATATATATATATATATATATATATATATATATATATATATATATATATATATATATATATATATATATATATATATATATATATATATATATATATATATATATATATATATATATAAACGATATGCCAAGGGTATAAAAAGATATATGAGCCTTTATGCAGATAATGCAAAGTTAATAAGAAAAGTGAGGACGGAGGAAGATTGTGAGGAGCTGCAAAAAGACCTGGACAGAGTTTATAGATGGAGCCAGATGGAATTTAATGCAAGCAAGTGCCTTGTTATGGAAATGGGGAAAAGTAAAAAGAGACCAAGGAAAACATACAGGATGGGAGAAGAAAACTTAAAGGCAGTACATGAAGAAAAAGATTTGGGAGGAACGATGCAAGACACATTATCCCCAGGAAAGCACATAAACAAGCTGTTTGGAGAAACCTACAGGATGATGCAAAATATAAGGGTATCATTCCATTTTATGGACAAAGAAATGATAAAGAAAGTAATAACAGCATTGATAAGACCAAAACTTGAACATGCTGCAGTTGTATGGTCGCCTCACAAAAACAAGGATATCAGAAAGTTGGAAAGGATACAGAGAATTGCAACTAAAATGGTCCCAGAGCTCTCGCATATGACAAATGAAGACAGCTTGAAGGAGATGGACTTGACAACACTGTAACAAAGAAGGGAGAGAGGAGATCTGATCACGCTGTATAAGTTGGTTAATAGGTTTGATGAGGTAGATAGAGATTATCTCTTCTTAACTGCGAGAACGCTGGGGCTGAGAGGAGATAGGAAGAAACTTAATTAATAAAGGAATTTGTTTGAGTGACTTTAAAAGTATTGTTTTCCACATAGAAGTGTTAACACATGGAACAGCTTGCGGGAAGAGGTGGTGGAGGCGAACAGTGTCCAACTAATAAAGGAAAGGCTGGATAAATGTAGATATGGAGACGGGACTATTAGAGCTTAGCTCGGGCCCGGTAGACTACAAATAGTAAATACACGTGCGCGCGCAGTGGAACGCCAGCAATCGTCGAGCGAGCAACACTCCTGCTGGCCTCTGGGCCACCTGTAGACTGTTGAGTTGCTTGCTCGGCCCAGCTACCTGCTGCCATGAGCACCCATTCCCGCCGGCACGCCAGCCGGCGGGTTTTACCCGTCCACGCCCGAGTCTAGCATCGACTCGACACTGCGCTACGGGCCCCCGCATACGGCAAAGGCCCGTCTCCCTTAAGGGGAGATATCTATCACCACCTCGCGC
>NC_066538.1:8959888-9025365 GCF_024679095.1 Eriocheir sinensis
TTAGTAGTAGTAATAGTTGTAGTAGTAGTTGTGTTTTTTTTTATATATCCCCGCCTATAGCGCCGGTAGGCTTTCTTCAGGGGCCAAATGGTCGGTCCAAGCCCGTCATGGCGCAGGTAAAAAAAAATTATAGTGGCGCCAGTTATGCTTGGCTCATGCTGCCCCCCGAACTCATTCTTGATTCACTTGGACGGTTTCTTCTAGAGTTCGGGTGGTCTTCAGGACAGCATGTGGGTAGTCTTAGGCCACTCGGCGGTGACTGAAAAACCCCAGGTGGTAGCGTGGGATTCGAACCGACGTTGTCCATGGCGTGGTGAATGTGAGCCCTGCACGCTAACCACTCAGCCACCGTCTACCCAGTAGTTGTAGTAGTAGTAGTAGTAGTAGTTGTAGTAATTGTAGAAAAATAGTAGTAGTAGTAGTAGCAGTAGTAGTAGTAGTAGTAGTAGTAGTAGTAGTAGTAGTAGTAGTAGTAGTAGTAGTAGTAGTAGTAGTAGTAGTAGTAGTAGTAGTAGAATAAAAGTAGTAGTGGTGGTGGTGGTGGTGGTAGCAGGCATATATAACAAAACAAATGAAATAAAAAAGAAAATATAAGAGAACACGACAGAACATAACAAGGGCGAGGATATTTATATAGCTATTGCTCCTTCTTAATAATGGTCCTCTCTTTCACACCCTCTTCATTTTCTCTCTCTCTCTCTCTCTCTCTCTCTCTCTCTCTCTCTCTCTCTCTCTCTCTCTCTCTCTCTCTCTCTCTCTCTCTCTCTCTCTCTCTCTCTCTCAGACAGACAAACAGACAGGCAGAGAGAGAGAGAGAGAGAGAGAGAGAGAGAGAGAGAGAGAGAGAGAGAGAGAGAGATGCTCGACAGATAAAGAGACGCTGAGAGCAGTACGTGTCGCCTGCCACCTGTTTATTATGTTGGTGCCGTCATTCCGGGAAAAGAGGGAGGGGAAAAGGCTGAGGAGGGGTAGGAGGAGGGGAAGGAGGAGGAGAGGAAAAGGAAAGAAGAAAAGGATGTATTATAAAGCGGGAAAATAATGGGGGAAACTTTGATGGTGATTGAAGAAGCGTAGCAGAAGTGAATGAGAGAAAGAAGGAGATATTATGAGGTAGGAGAAACTCAGATAAGTGAAATTTTACTATAGGTGAAGGAGGAGAGAGAAGAGAGCCAAGAAGATTTGGATAGACATTATTAGTAAAATATTATTCGGAAAAAAAGTGAAGAAACTGGAAGCGTGAGATTTCGATTTTAGGAGAACGAGGCGTAAGAAATGAGAGAAGAAGGAAGAAGATAAAAGAAAAAAAAAAGACGATGGGAACAAAAAATGGATGGAGACTTGGAGGAATTGAAAGGGAACTTTGAAAAGGAAAGGGGTAGGAAAGCTGGGAAAGAAGCGAGGAAGATGGAAGAAAATTATAAGAGGGAGAGAAGGTAAGGAAGCTTGGACGGAAAGGAGTATGTAAGGGGGATCTTATGAGAAAGATAAGGGAACAATGGAAGGGAAGAAGGAGTGGAAGGAAGGAGGAGGGCAGTGAGGCGCCGTCATGGGAGACATCGGGTGTTGAGCGAAGCAGGTAAGTCTGGGAGGCGAGGCAGGTGTAGGGGCAGGTGTGGAGCTCAGTACACACACACACACACACACACACACACACACACACACACACACACACACACACACTACTCCGATAGCTCAGTCAGTTAAAGCGCTGTGCTACCAGACTTCACGGCGTGGCAGGCAGAAGTTCGAGCCCCGCTCAGGCCGGTTTTTTCCGCTAATTATGAGTGGTTACTGTCCCCCCTTGAGCAACGGGGATAGGGTGTGTGGTGTGTGAGGTCCTGGCAGTACCCAGAGATCGACTAATGAGCCTTGCTCTGATCGGGAGAGTACTTACTGGCGATTGCGAGTCCAACTCGGGATCAGGCCGTGGTGACACACACACACACACACACACACACACACACACACACACACACACACACACACACACACACACACACACACACACACACACACACACACATTATATTTGAAGCTGATATTGAGACAGTGGAAGAGTTAAGAAAAAAATCAATGGATGTATTAGTGGATCCAACATGGGAAATGTTCCCACCTTGTGAGCAAAGATAATATATCAAAACTGGCAATAACTCCAGAATGCCAGGTTTTGACACATTATTGTTGGAATGGCAGGGGAAATTATTATCAGAGCTAAACATAAACATAATATGTGTAAAAGTAAAGACAGTTATAGTGACATGATTCCCAGAAGTACAGTTTATTAAAGTTAATCAAATAGGGTAAAACATAAAGAAAGAAAAGATATTGTTAGAAAATTAAGAGAAACTAAAAATAAAGATCCAAAATCTTACTGGCAATTATTAAAGGCTAAGAAAGGACCTGATATGCAGATTTTGTAGATAATTTCAAAGCATTATCTGAGACCTGTCGTACTAAAGGCGGTGTCACACTCTCCGTTTTCCTCCAACCGTTAGGCCTACGCGAAACCGCGGTTGCCCGTACGCCCAACCGGGAGCGAGTTGTCGGTTGTCCGTACGGATGGAAAACGGTTGAGGATACGAGCAACCGCGCAGTAATATGTAAACAAACAGACGACAGTAGTGGCTTTGGAGTAGGAGACGAGTTGTAGAAGACATGGCCTACCAGGATAATCGTAAAGTGGATTAGCAGATCTGCTTTGTCTACAAGATAAGAGAACATCCCGTGCTGTGGGACCACACACATGCATGAAAACTTCCCAAAAGAGAATTAAAAAAGATGCGAATAGGTCATGATTGCTGCTGCTCTTCGCTCTTTATGGTATTTTGCTTGCATGGATAGAGTGGGGCAACCATTTCCAATAGTTAATAAAAAACTCTTCTTTCTCCATTCGATGAAAACTGTAAAAGGACTCCCGGTCTTCATAGCACACTTATCTGATGAGGTTTGTGAAAACACTCCGGTTCTCCTGTCTTTAAAGCCATGATCGTACCCACAACCGCTTTTTCCTTCCATTAAACTGTAGCAACAAGTCCATAACATAAATAACAGCAGCACAAGCTGCAGCAGCACTTACTTTTGCAAACGATGCCATATGGATACAGAGCGACTGGTTTGTTTACGTTGTGGATACGAGCAACCTAGAGCTGCCGGTTGTCTATATATAGGCAATGTGCCAATGCGGTTGGAGGAAAGTCCCAGTGTGACACCGCCTTTAAGGTGTATGAGTGACCCGATTTTGTATATATATATATATATATATATATATATATATATATATATATATATATATATATATATATATATATATATATATATATATATATATATACACACAGACGGCAGAAGGCTGTTCCAGAGTTTACCAGTGAAAAGGATGAAAGAATGAAGATGCTGGTTTACTCTTGCAGAAGGGATTTGGACAATATAGGGATGAGCTAAAGTAGAAAGTCCAGTGCACCGGGCCGCGGGAGGGGGAAAGGCATGCAGTTAGCAAATTCAGAAGAGCAGTCAGTATGGGAATATCAACAGAAGATAGAAAGAGATGCAACATGGCGGCGGAATTAAGAGGTAGAAGACTGTCAGTAAAAGGAGGGGAGTTGATGAGATAAATAGACTTAGATTCTACTCTGTCCAAAAGAGCTGTGTGTGTGTGGAGCCCCTCCACACAAAATAGAGGAGATATGAGGTTTCCTGTTAAGATTTGGAGTTAAGGATAGACCGAGGATGTTTAGTGTAGAAGGTGACAGATGAGTGTTATCGAAGAATAAGGGATAGGTGTTTGGAAGATTGTGTTGCGTTGACAGGTGGAGAATTTGAGTTTTTGAGGCACTGAAGGACATCAAGTTCCTTTTGCCCCATTCGGAAATGATAGCAAGGTCTGAGGTTAAGCGTTCTGCAGCCTCCAATCTAGAGTCTAGTAGTACCTGTTGGAAGGGTCTACTGTTGAAAGAAATTGAATAATGCAGAATAGAGTCATCGGCGCACGAGTGGATAGGACAGTTTGTTTTGGTAAGATCATTAATGAACAACAGAGAGTGGGAAATAAAACAGAGCCCTGTGGGACCCCACTTTTGATAGGTTTAGGGGAAGAACAGTGACCGTCTATCACAGCAGAAATATAACGGCCGGAAGGGAAACTGGAAAGCGAGGGATAGAATCCGTAGGAGGGTAGCTTAGAAACCAAAGATTTGTGCCAGACTCTGTCATAGGCTTTCGAAATGTAAATAGTGAGTGATACTGTCGTGTCTGAAATTAATATATCAAAGTGAGCTCTGATCTCCGTCCAAGGGCACAATGCATTCAAGCTAGAAATCGAGCTAATAGGGTACTGGGATTTATTTCAAGGAGCGTAAGCAACAGAAGCCCCGAAGTCTTCCTCAAACTATATTTAGCACTAGTTAGACCTCATCTTGACTATGCGGTTCAGTTCTGGTCACCCTACTATAGAATGGATATCAAAATGTTAGAATCGGTGCAGAGGAGGATGACTAAGATGATTCAGGGGTTGAGAAACTTGCCATACGAGGAAAGACTCAAACAGTTAAACTTGCATTCTCTAGAAAGGCGAAGGGTGCGTGGAGACATGATCGAGGTTTATAAATGGATGAAGGGTTTTAATAAGGGAGACATTCATAAGGTTTTGTTGGTAAAAGAACCGGGTAGGACACGAAGTAATGGGTTTAAACTGGATAAATTCAGATTCAACAGGGACATAGGCAAAAATTGGTTTACTAACAGGGTGGTGGATGAGTGGAATAGGCTTAGCAGTCATGTGGTGAGTGCCAATACAATTGTCACATTCAAAAATAGACTAGATAAATTCATGGACAGCGATATTAGGTGGGGTTAGATACACGGGAGCTTAGGGTCAAAGGAGCTGCCTCGTACAGGCCTACCGGCCTCTTGCAGACTCCTGCGTTCTTATGTTCTTATGTTCTTAATTGATAGTGTCATTACTGAGGAAGAAGTTAAGAAATGTATCAACTATTTAAAAAAACAACTAGGTAGTGGGCATTGATTGCATTGAGAATGAATATATTAAATATACTTAGGGTTTCATGTGTCCATTATATGTGAAATTATCTAACAAGATCCTTGATTAAGGTGTACAATTAGAAAAATGGTTAGTGGGTTGTATAATTCCAATGTATAAGAACAAAGGTGTATGTAATGAAGTAAACAATTATCGAGGAATCACCCTTTCGAGTTATATGAACAAATTATTTACATCTCTAATAAATGATAGGTTAGAAGCATCCTGCAATGCAACAAATACAATCAATAAAAACTGGGCAGGATTTAGGATAGGATACTCTACTGTAGATCTGCACTGCACTGTATTGTAGATATTTATGCTCAGATGTCTGAGTGATTTGTTTTCATGGAAGAAAAAGATATTCTGTTTGTTTACAGATCACACACAAAAAAATCATTTCATACTGGTTTGGCGAGAGGGACTATGGTACAGCTTGTCAAACTTGGCATTATTGGGAAAGTATATAATCTGACTGAGAATATGTAGGTAACAATATAAAGTCATGTGTTTTGTACCAGCAGGAAACTTCAGATTTTTTGTCAGCCATAAAGGAGTGAGACAGATGACTGGCTTTATATAAACGTACCTGAAAGTTCTTGTACTGATGTATGCAGACGATACTGTTATATGTGTGGACAATTGGGATGAGTTAAAACATGCTATTACGTCATTAGAAAAGTATTGTAATAATTGGAAGTTCGAAGTTAATTGTGATAAAAAAAAAGGTTTTTATATTTGGAAAGTTGAAAGACTCATATTGGAGGCTATGATTTTAGATTTAATCGCGATAGATAGCTTGGAGTTTTATTGAACTGTGATGGCAGACTTAGAAGTTGGTGATGAATGCCATGTCATTCTAGAATGTAGTTAGTACAGTCACTGAGATCATGAAATTTCACTAGCAAGGGAAAGTTATTTGTCTGAATACTTTCGGAATAGACCAAATGTGTACAGGTTTGTATTGTTATTGCAGAGCAAAAATACAATACTTTTGTATATATTAATGTCATTCTTGAATGAAATATTCCTTTTTTTTTAGATACTTCAGAATAAAGTTCAAAATATTTAGAATATATAGGCACTGTGTACTAATTCATAACTAGGAGCTGTGCTCCATACTTTTGTAACAAGAGTGTGAACAATGAAATTATGTTCAGTTTCAGTTTTAGTTTTACACACACACACACACACACACACACACACACACACACACACACACACACACACACACACACACACACACACGAGGTCAGTTGACTTACATATCATTTAAGCTCATGAAAATCAATTATTATTCTCCATTTCTCATCTCTATTCATAAATCAATCTCATCTACATTTGAAAATCAAATGTACTAGCACTAACTGCGTGCCTGCTTAGTGTGCTCCATTCTTGCACTCCAATCAGAACTCCATGAGTCTGACTACAATATGTTTCTTTATTATTTTGTGTGTTTATGCTTATAAATAACTGCATAGAAACCACCAGCACCTCTTGTTAAATCTTGATTAGAGGCTCATTCTGAAAATACTTTAAAACTGGATGAAGGGTGTGGAGACAGCCTCGAGGGGTGAGGAGCACCCACGGGAGGGACTTGACGCTGAGGCATGACAGAGCTCTGAGGCCAGCGTTACCACTTGGCAGGTCTCCCAAACCCGCGACGCACTCTCTCTCTCTCTCTCTCTCTCTCTCTCTCTCAGGGAGCTTGACGTTGAGTTATTTAACGCCTGGGACAATTTCTACGCCCAGAGTGAACTCTTCCACAGGGACGGAATACACCTGTCCCCCATCGGGGCAGCCAGAACCAGAAGGCTCCTAAACGACGCAGTACGTGACACCCGATCAAAAAACCGCTCTCGGCCACGTCCCTCCACCCCGCCCGTGTAAATAGACGCCATACATCGCAACAAACGCGTAACCACGAACCCGCAAGTACCACCACCTCTATTACCAAGCCTCAAGATAACTTGAAAGTCCTTAGTTTCAATGCGCGTAGCCTAAAAAACAAGTTTGATGAACTGAGATGTCTCGCTTTGACAGAAAATTTTGACGTAATTGCTATAACCGAAGCATTTATCGACACCACAAATATTGATTTAAGTACAGAATACGACACAGATGGCTACAGACTCTTCAACAAAGATCGTGTAAACCGCAGAGGTGGTGGCGTCGCCCTTCTTGTCAAAAGCTATTTGCAACCCATTGACAGAACACCAAGAGACAGTAACGTTGAACATTTGTGCGTAGGAGTAAACATTGCAAAAGTTAATCTAAATATATCTGTCACCTACAGGCCTCCGGGACAATTACTCGAAGTTGTGGAAATGTACAGCGTTTTAAGGCAGTAACTTAAAAACAGCGACTCACTGATATTAGGAGACTTTAACCTCCCCCATATCGACTGGACGACACTGTCACGTACAGAAGGCGAGTCACAAAGAATGATCGAATTTTTAGAAGAAAATTATCAAAGCCAAATGGTTTCTGAACCAACTCGACAAAATAACATACTAGACCTTATTATAACGACCCAAGATAACCTAGTCAGTAATGTCACGGTAGGAGAACACTTCGGTTCTTGCGATTATAAATTAGTGAGCGTCGACATTAGAGCTCAAACATCAGTGACTGAAAATAAAGTAAAGGTGCCCAAATTCAAAAGAGCTAACTTCGTAGAAATCCGACAAAAACTAACAGAAATACAACTATCAGATGACGCAAGGTACAGGAAGCCTGGCTAAGCTTTAAAAATCATTTACTCACTCAGCAGAACACATTCGTCCCTTTGTATGAAAAGCGAAGTAACACTAATAATGTTTAATAGCAAAATTAAACACTCAGTCAAGGAGAGAAAATTGTTTTACAGGCTAAAGAAAGAACAAAGCACGCCCGAAAGCATTAGACTTTATTCTGATGCCAGGCGACGAGTAAAAAGATTGGTATGTCAGGCAAAGCGTAGATATGAAGAAAATATTGCAGCCAACTGTAAAAATAATCCGAAATCCTTCTTCAGTTACATAAACAACAGAAAGGCGATCAGAAATGGAATTGGACCTCTAACAAACAGTGACGGTGCACTAGTGACTGACAGCCAACACATTGCAAACCTTTTAAACAATTACTTTTCTTCGGTGTTTAATACTAACAGTCTTCCCACCACCACCACCAACACCAGTACTAATGTAAAATTCGAGCATGCATTGCCTAACTTTGAAATAACAACCGATGAAGTCCTTAAAGCTCTCCAATCACTTAAAACAAATAAAAGTCCTGGACCTGACAAAGTATATCCTATACTGCTTAAAGAGACAAAGAGCGAAATACTCTCCTCCCTCACAACCGTATTCAATATGTCCTTGCGACAAGGAATCGTCCCTTCGGATTGGAAAAAGGCTAACGTGACACCAATTTTTAAGAAAGGAGACAAAAAATTACCAGGTAATTACAGGCCCATTAGTCTAACTTCAGTTGTAGGTAAGCTACTTGAGAGTATAATTAGAGATAAAATTGTGAGTTACCTTGAAAGCCACTCATTAATTGGGGATTCACAACATGGCTTCCGTAACAAAAGATCCTGCCTATCAAACCTATTGACCTTTTATAACGACCTCTTCTCAGTTTATGACGTAACCAAATCATTAGACATAGTCTATCTTGATTTCCAGAAAGCGTTTGATAAAGTCCCACACCATAAATTACTTTACAAATAAAAGAAAATAGGTATTGACGGTCAATTACACCAATGGATCGTGAATTGGTTGAGCAACAGACAACAAAGAGTTGTGATTGACGGATTTAACCCGGAGTGGGTGGCGGTCACTAGTGGCGTCCCTCAGGGCTCGGTTCTTGGCCCAGTGCTCTTCATTATTTACATCAACGATGTGGATGTTGGACTCAATAATCGCATTAGTATATTTGCAGACGACACAAAGATTGATAACTCGGTTCTCACTGACGAAGACAGGCAAAGCCTCCAAGAGGATTTGCACAAAATTTCAGCTTGGTCGAAAAGATGGGAGATGCCCTTAAACGTAGACAAGTGCCAGGTCCTTCAAGTTGGAACAAGGAATAAGAAGTTCGATTACGAAATGCGCGGCGTTAAACTCAAAAGCGCTCAATGTGATAAGGACCTGGGGGTCAAAATCGCGTCAAACCTTAAATTCTCACAGCAATGCATCGATACAGCAAATAAAGCGAACAGAATGTTGGGCTTCATTAAAAAGAAACTTTTTATTCAAGAATAAAGATGTAATACTTCTGCTCTACAATAGTATAGTCAGACCCCACTTGGAATATGCGGTACAATTTTGGTCTCCCCACCATGCAAAGGACATTGATAAATTAGGAGGTGTTCAGCGTCGGGCAACAAAAATGATCCCTTCCTTCCGCAACAAATCCTACGAAGAAAGGCTTTCCACCCTTAACATGTTCTCTCTTGAGAAACGTCGCCTCCGAGGAAAACTGATCGAATGTTTTAAAATACTTAATGGTTTCACGAATGTGGACAGATCAGAATTGTTTATGATCGATGAAACTGCGAACGAGGAACAATGGCATAAAGCTCAAATGTAGACAAGTAAATTCAGACTGCACCAAATTTTTCTTCACCAACGTTGTAGTGCGAGAATAGAATAAGCTCCCTCATTCAGTGGTCCAGTGTAACACGACTGACTCCTTTAAAAACAAGCTCGACCATCACTTCCTTGAACTTAATATTGACTAGAGTTGATATGCAACGTTTTGGAGTCATCTAATTAATATAGAATCACTTAGGTTTAAGGACAGACCACCTAGTCTGGACCATGGGGTCTGTGTGGTCTGATTTTCTATGTAATTCTCTCTCTCTCTCTCTCTCTCTCTCTCTCTCTCTCTCTCTCTCTCTCTCTCTCTCTCTCTCTCTCTCTCTCTCTCTCTCTCTCTCTCTCTCTCTCTCTCTCTCTCTCTCTCTCTCTCTCTCTCTCTGGAAACTATACTTCTTTTATGGTTGAATGATTTAAATTTTTGCTGTTATTTCTGAATTTTCTGTACATTTATCATGTCTAATTTTACTTTAAGTAATTTATTATTGTTTTACATATGGTACCAGATGACTTTGCTAAGTTTTGTTGCTGCAGATGTGCGAGACATCTTTTTCTCCTGGATGATCCAGATAATTATTATCTAAAAAGCATAACTGATCACTTTCTATTTTATATTCTAAGATATTCTAATTACCGTGCGCAAGTATAGAAAGGGGTGCATTGTGAGGTCCCAAAACATAATGCTGCGCACGAGCCATATGAGCCTAGAGCCGATTCTGAGTGTTTGAGTTTGGGAACTTTTTGGTAGTTACGTAGTTCACTTGATAACATGTCAGTGACACACCTAATATTTGTCAACAGACCTTCGAAAGCGATCGGTAGGGATCGTTCGCGTTTGAGCATCGCCCTTCAGCGGTTGAGGGAAAGTTAGTCGATGTGAGAGAACCTTCAGCTTTCAAGCATACGGCTGCGCCTCCGGCGGCACTTCTGTAGCCGGTCTTTTGGCATCCGTCTCCCAGAGAGATTGTTCTTTCCTACGTTCCGTACCTACACTCTTGTTATGAGTTATCGAAAGAAAAATTACTGTCGTTCCTCCATGGAAGGTCAGAATCTTCGACTGATTTGGTGACATGTGTTTACTTAGTTTGTTTGGACACTGATTGAGCGGGTCCTGATACCCACTGCAGCTGCACACAAACCACCAAGCAACCCGTCATTACCTCGGGTCAGCACAAGCGATGATGAATAACAGTCTGCATATAATAGAGAGAGAGAGAGAGAGAGAGAGTGTTGAAGAATCGCACGTATACGTGCACGATGGTAACGGTAAGATAAATGAAGAAATCTAACAGGAAATCATTGAATGGTCTACAAAAGTACAACAGTGGAGCAGACATCTAAACAGTTTGATTAATCCGATCAAAAGAGAAAGTTTTGCCAGTCTGTTTACTAAGTAAAAAGGACAAATGGGCAGAACCAAACGTATCTAAAACGGTGTGCGAAATATGGTGGGAAGGATGTGGAACATGATAAAAAAAAGATGAACTAGGCTGGTTGACTTAAAAAAAGGACGGATGGGTAAAACTAACTTCTGACCTTGCACATATTTCTGAATGGGGCACGAGAAACTTGGTGTCCTCAGTGTCTCAAAAAATCAATGATTTTACCTGACGACTGGACACAACCTTTAAAAAATCTATCCTCTATTCTTCGATAGCCTTCAGCTGTTTTCTTCTTCTCCATCAAACTCTCCCGGTCTATCCTATCCTATCTCATCTCCTGCTAAACCATCCTCGAAGTTAGGCGTTGTGTATCATCTCCGGCAATATTTTCGCCCCGTCTTATGATCTTGTCCACTCCTGTTTAGTCCATGCAAGTGCTGAAAAGTAATGGAACAAGGACGCACCCTTACCTCACTCCTGAATTAAGAAGCTGGAAACGCATCCCCTGCACTTCTCAGGCTTCTCAGTCCTAAGGTAAAGGCCAGTCATTAGGTCAGTAATTCTTGCAGGAGTCCCACGGATCCGCAGAATCTCTTAAAATAACCCACGATGCACTGAGTCAAATGCCTCATTGAGATTGACATAGGCTGCGAGCAACCCCTGTCGAAACTCAAATCGGCGTTCCACAAGGACGCGAAGTGCCAGTATCCGGTCAAGTGTTGGATGTACCGGGTATTAACCCAGATCGCTCAGGACTCTGAAACCTTTGCATATGAGACTGAATTCGGATCAGCAGCATATGAGCCAGCACCTCGCCCGGCACAGTGAGCAGTGTTTACCACGGTAATTGTTGCAGTCCTGTCAGTCCCCTTTCCCTTTCCAGATAGGGGCAACCAACCCCTTTTCCAGTCAAGAGGAATGGCACCGGGCTGCCGCACACAGCACACAGCACTGCATGCAACCCGTGGATCATACCTTCACCCTCGGCTTTCAGTATCTCCTCACTTATATTATAGATTCAAGCTGCCTTTCCCCCCTTCAACTTCCTCACAGCCTCTCTCATTTACGCCAGAGAGGGTAGACTTTCGTCTCTTGGTGGATCAGCAACTTCCATCTACAAACCAGCCAGAAGTGGCAAGCGAAAATTTTGTTTTGTTTTTTGGGGTCACTACAATCCCACAGCTAGGTTCTCCAAACCCCTTATGTAAGTGCTTTCAAGTATCTACATGCTTTCATTCATGTCAATGGTAAACTCTGAAACAGCCTTTCTTGGTCTGTATTTTCTCCTTCTTACGACTTGAACGCTCTGAAGAGGAGAACATCAAGTCACCTTTCCAACTGATTTAAAATATGCAGTTAGGGTCTTCTCTTCACTTTTTGGGAGCAGTACTTCTGAAGATTATTTTCTCATATTTTTTGCCATTGACTGCCTCCTTTTCTGTTAAATAAAATGCATACGAAGTGCTTATGATGGCCGACTGTATGGCATCCTACACCTTTTCCTTAAGATCATAATGTTTTTAATCCAGATGGAAATGAGTGATGGGCGGTCTCCTCACACCTGTCTTCTATTTCCTAGCCCTCATTTTGTACCATGTATAGGCCGTGTGTTCCTGCCTCATCCCGGAGAGGTGACTGAAATACTTCTTTCAGCACTACATTCATTTGTTTCCCAATGGCGTGGGGAGAGGGATCTTCGGGACGAACCTTAGTTAGACATGGCGCCCAAGTGTGTTTTTTAGCTTAGCATCGATGCTGTCACCCTAAAAATGTAAACCTAGACTGCTTTGAACAGCGAACACCCGATGAGAACAATGTGTTTCGGACCGTGCCGCTGCCCTCCCTCCCTCACGATAAGATGGCGCCCAAGTGTGTTTTTTAGCTTAGCATCGATGCTGTCACCCTAAAAATGTAAACCTAGACTGCTTTGAACAGCGAACACCCGATGAGAACAATGTGACGAGCGGGCTACTGGCGGCGGGTGGCTTATCACAGCGTGCTGGCAATGACGAACACACCGACCTCCTCTGTGTGTTTCGGGCCGTGCCGCTGCCCTCCCTCCCTCACGATAAGATAGTGCCGCCACAACGCCAGGCTCGTGCACCACTTACAGCAGCAAGCTTTTTGTTTACATGTGTTGAATAACTGATGGTTTGTGCCAACCTTATCCTGTGTGTGTGTGTGTGTGTGTGTGTGTGTGTGTGTGTGTGTGTGTGTGTGTGTGTGTGTATAAACTTAGCTTAGTGCTTGTGGCTTAATCAGCGAAATAAGAGCGGTAATCAGGGAAAGAGTAGGAGGGAGGAAGAGGCAGAGATAGCGAGAGGGAAGGAGGAAGGGAAGGGGTCGGGGGCAGGGAAGAGATACAGATGGTGCTGTGACAGGTGGTTGCATTGTCAGGTATCTGCCACGCCTCTATATATACGGTGTTATCAGAAAAAACGGCCGCCCAGCGTTACTCCGTGGCCATCACTCCGGCTGACAGCATTGTGTCGAAAGCTGAGGAACACTACTCGAATACCTCCTGCCCACGCTGCTCAGCTCGGTCTCCTTGGTCTAGGGTAAGTGTGTACAGACAGTCACTTCTAGTCCATAATAATATTTTGCCCCACCGAGGTATGTCAAGGAAAAAATATTTAAATATTAAAGAGTTGCTATTTGCAGTCAATGTGGGTAAGCGTCTTCCTTACCCTTTTATTATGTTTTTGTTTGTGTGCAGCTTTTTCCATGTTATTTTTTCATTATATTGTTGGTCAGTTTGTCTCTCATTTTAAGGATAAAAAGAAAAAAACTGTAGGCAAGAAACCCAACGTTCAGCAATGGGTAAAGCGACAAAAAAGAAGAGTCGAAATGTTCAGTTTAGATTCCCAGTCAAGGGAACGTTGAGAATACCTAACGCCACTGAACGCGAGGCAAGGATAGAGGTCGGGAAGGAGGCCTGATTCATAGAATAAATTTAGACATGGGGTAGGTACTGAAGGAGTCCAGGTTTCTCCGTTTGGGTTTGAAAATTATTGATTGATTGATAGTTTATTGTTGCAAGTAAACAACAGAGGAGAAGGGAGGAACATGCCATCCCAACCCCCAGGCAGTACATAATATGACTATACAACTAGTAATACATGTGGAGGTAGCACCATGAAACTAAAAAGACACAATGGTAGGAGACAATTGCTAAAAAAATAAAGGCCTTGATTTAGTCAGGGGAGTAGACATAAGGGACTGAACATAAATTATGAACTACAATCTAGGGACAAATACAGGATACTCACTAAGCACAGCTGAAAGAACATTGTTGTTAATGAACCAGCCCACCAGCTCAGGCACGTCCCAGTGGCCCTGTGGGCGATAAGCACTAATAGTAGGACATTGCAGGAAATAGTGATTGAGCGTGTGACCCCCTGGTCTGGCAAACAAGCTGCAAGGTACAGGGTCAGCCCCACTGACCTCCCAGTAATATCTGTAGCCCAGCCTCAGCCGCATCACCATCAGATCATAGGATGCACTAAACCTACCATAAGTGTGGGTGCAGATACTTGATACCTGGGCATAATAAATGCTGGAGGGACTACCTTCCTGACACTTCAAGGCAAGCTGATTAATGACAGACTCACTAACAAGGAATCTAAGTCTACTCTTAACATAATTATAGGTGTACTCAACACCTGGGTGTACAGTGTGATCATCAGAGGCAGAACGAGCAAGTCTGTCTGCCTTTTCATTATGGGGCAGCCCAACATGTGAGGGCACCCAGATGAACTGTGCAGTAGCGCCACAGCGCTCCAGCAGGCTAAGGGCACTAAGGCACTTAGTGACTATATTACAGTCAGAGGGGGAGGAAGACAGGAGTGCATACAAGGTACACTGGCTGTCAACAAACAGGTACACAGTTTTCCTGAGAGCTACAGTGATATGGAGGGCCTCGAGTATGCCATAGAGTTCCGCCCTTGTGGAAGACAGATGATCAGGAAGCCTCTTAGAAACCTCAGTGTCAGTTTATTCAGAGGGGGTGGTATAGTCCCTAATAAATAATCCACAGCCAGTCTTGGTGCCATTGACAGATCCATCACAAAACACATGGACAGCCTTGGTACGGGGATATGCAGACAATTTGGTCAGAAAATGGTCCTGCAGGACTTGAGGAATCCAAGAATCTTTAGGTTTATCTAATTTTTCTATATCAACACTGACTCTAAGAGGTTTCCAAGCGGGAGAACAAGGGCTGCTTATGAGGGCACGGGACGGCTCAAGGACACCAAGGTCAGATAAGAGCTCGTGAAGCTTTCTAAAGTACGATTTGGCCGGAATGTTAGGGTCGGGCTGAAAGGTACCAAGAGCCTGCCTAAGCTGAGTGTCCCCATGACAAATCATGCGGCAGACTGTGCGGCAAGTAATTTCCTGGATTCTGCAGACAACCCTGGGCAGTTCCAACTCAGCTCGGAGGACTTCAAGCTTTGCCGTCTTGGAACAACCAAGAATGATCCGCATTGCCTCTTTTTGTATGAGCTCCAAGGGCTTCAGCTGAGAAGGGCTGCAATGCACCAGGCGCAGCATGATCAATCAGAGACCGGATGACAGAGATATAGAACATCCTGAGAATGGGAATTCCTGCCCCAAGACCCCTGTTTGCTAATACACGTAATGGGGCAAGGCGAGGTAGACATATTGCGTACAGAGTCAACGCAATGGGTATACTTCTTAAAACTAAGTTGCACTCTTAAATCCTTATAACATTGTACTCGGTCTAATGCGACAGTGTTGATGCTCGGTGAACGACATATTTTGAGACTCGTCTGATATTTAGTTTTTGAGGCATTGACAGCCAGACCCATATGTAGACAAAGGTCCTCAAGGTGCTGCAGGGCTGTGGTCAGGGTTCCAGGGGAATCACATTGAATGAGGATGTCGTCGGCATGAATGACAATTTCAGTGCCCCGAGGAAAGGAGTGCCGGGCAATCTTATCCATAAGGATATTGAATAACATGGGGTTAAGGACTTCACCTTGAGGGATGCCCAGGTCAAAGGACTCTTCAGTTGATACTGCACCCTGGAACCATACCCTAGCCCGTCTGTCGTACAAATACTCCCTAATCCACCCTAAAAGTTTCCCTTTCACACCTTCATGATGAGTTCCTCCATGATAACATCTTTGTTGGGCCTATCAAAAGCACCCTTGAGGTCTACAAAAGCTCTGCAGATGACAGTGTCATTACTCAGACATTTGACAAAACAATTGGCAGTGGAGCGACCCTTCATAAACCCATGGAGATTACGGGACATCAAGTCATCAACCTTATAAATCAGACGTTGTAGGATGACTCTTTCCATTAGCTTGCATAAACAACTGGTGAGAGAAATTGGACGAAAAGTGCCGTCACCCTTAGGTATGGGAACAATGAGAGCAGATTTCCATGAAGGAGGAAAAACATTGGAGGAATAATAGATCAAGAATGGCCGGGGTTATCAGGCAGGGCAAGGACATCATAGGTTAAGCCATCCTGACCAGGGGCCGTCGACTTGCCAGGCCTTACAGCGCGAAGGAGCTCATCCAAAGTAATAGGAATACAAGTGTCGTCTACCAGGGCCATATTATGATATACAAAGGCCATGCGCCGGAGCTGATGGCAGGCAAGAGCATCTCTATGGGCGGTAGGCAGCCCAGTCACTGCAGAGGCACGTGTCCATGTTTGCAATAGTGTCTGTGCCCTCCCAGCAGGATCAGGTTCCCTAACGGGATGGTCAGGTTTGCCCTTGACCCTATTGACATGGAGCCAAATCCCCTGCAGGGTCTGAGTCTTACGCAGCTGCCCCAAGAAGTCACCCCAGAAGCGCTGCAGAGCCTGTTTACGAAGGTCAGTGAGGCATCGAGCAACAGAGACCATTGCATCCCTGACATAGTCGGTGGGATCACGCTGCCACAGCCTCTGGTAGGAGGCAAGAGATTTATGGCAAGAAAGTATGACAGGATCCTTAGCATAAGAGGAAGAGCAATGAGTGACGGCATGTACCCTGGGAGCCCTTGAGGGGGGACACAAAGCCTTCAATAATTTCAACAAGGCCCTGATACAAGAAGTAACATCAGAAAAGGTGGTTTTGGCGACAGTGTACCAAGACTCAACACATGAAACAAGCCTGGGCACTCAGGCAGCAGGAACAGTGTAATAGCCACAAAAGACCAAGGGAGAGTAGTTGCCAGAGCAAAGTGGTCGCTGAGTAAAGTAGGCAACAAGTAGTCTCAATAGAGCACGGGGACATATTAGACAGGGCTACATAGTCTATTCTGCCACCCTGTAAGCGTTACAGTTTCTGTGGCGTCAAGAAAAACTTTCCATCGAACCCCGTTTACATTGGTGGTCAAGTGACTGCCTAGGTCCTTATGACGAGCATTGAGATCCCCCATTAGCAATGCTTTTTCTTCCAAGAAGCAACCTGGGAGGTTGTCAGCACGAAAGGCACGAGTATGGACATACAAATTTATACAGAACAGGGGACCATTAGGAACATGCAAACACACAATAAGAAACTCAATACCCCCATTAACCCCATCTCATGAAAAATAACAGGAAGTCCGTGTTTGACATAAGTTGTTAACCCTCTACTGCTACCATCTCCAGGCCCTAGAGAATGAGTCACATAACCTCTCAACTGTGGCACCTTGGGCCTCACCTCCTGTATGGCAATGATCTCGGGTTTCTGTGTTATAGCATACGAGTGGAGATCAGTGTACCGGGTACGCAGGACGTTAACGTTCCAGGTCAGGAAGCGATAGGTTGTGCAGGCCATTATGAGGATGAGGAGATACCCAGGAGCTGCTGCTGAATGCCATCCATTTTTTGTGAAGAGGGCCTGCATTGTAGAATATATTCCCCTTACCGCAGCCTCCAGCGAATCCAGCCGAGAGTGAACTGCGGTCAGGCCAGTCACCCACTGTCTGGGCACCGCTGCCGTAGGTGGGCGAAGCTATATGCGTCCCTGTAGCCATCACAGGAGAAACAGGACTGAGAGGAGTACTGGCTGCTACCTGATGCTGGGGATCGGCTGCCGGCGAGAGCGGCAGAGAACAGGACTCACCAGCAGCAGCAGCCACAGGAGCCGGGCCAGGAGGGGGATATGGAGCAGGGGGGACAGGGCGAGCTTCCACAGCAGTGAGGCGCTCAGAAACTTGAGCCAGGACAGCTGAGAGATTGGCTATTTCCTTTTGGAGGGTGAGCAGGAGACTAGTAGAGAGGTCAGCAGCAGGAGTAGAGACTAGGTGACCCCCAGCGGGGACTCCAGGGGTAGGTGAGGACTCACAGCCAGAGCCAGCGCAGTACCGACACCGAGGCAACGATCTACACCGCCAGTCCTTATGACCCCAGCGACTGAAGCGGTGGCAGAGGTCAGGCTCATGTCTGTAAGGAATGACCTGCTTCCTGCCCAGGCCACAGATCCACACTTCCTCAGGGACGTCGCCCTGCACCCATCCAAGTAGTTGTGGGCGTGCCACCTGACCCACAAACCGCCTCCTCAGTGACAGAAAGCCCGGAGGATTGGCTAAGCAGTTGACCGACACATAGGTGGGCACACCATGAACAAGAACAGTTTTCGGAAATTCCTCTAACGGGACCATGACCTCCCCATGAAAACCCTCCGTCACAAGCTGATCGTACACAGGCCCATTATCCAGCGTGACGTAAGGAACGTTCCTACCTTCCTTGAGCAGCGGGTTGGCCTCTCGGTGCTGTTTGGGGAGTCCCATGAACCACAGGTGCCTGGCAGCCGTCATCTCCTGACCTGTGATAAGAGGCCACAACAAACTCCGCCGTTTCTTGTTCACCTGTCCCTGGGTAGCAGAACACCTGCAGCTTCTGACGTATCCATACCGTGGGCCTGAACCTCTTCCGGGGCAGGAGGAACACAAAGGAACACAAAAGAAGAGCAAACAACAGCAGACCTGCTGGTCCTTACGAGGTTGTTTGTGATAAGCTACACTAACTATCTAATCAAAGGTGGAAGATGAAAGGACAGCAAAGGCGAAGGCTCCTCCCCAGCCCCCCAGCCCTGCAGCCAAAGCTGGCAGGAAAGGAAAAAGAACCATGCAGCATGGAAAAACTGCATGGAAAAAAAGAACGAGACCACTTCTTCTGGGGCGGAAGGACTCAGAGGCTAAGGTTGCGGGGAGGCGCGTCCGTGCGTGATTTTTTTTACATGGCGCTGGCGGAAGGCGAGGAGGCTGAGGTGGCGACGCTGGCAGAACTGCTGGTCGTGCTGTTGGCAGGACTCCGGGACCGGTCTCTGGGTTCATTCCCAGAGAGGAAGTAAGCATGCTCCTGTACAAGCCGCCTGGAACGAGCAAGGCGACGTTTCCGAGCTTTGTTAGGCATAACAAAGGCAGAGTGGAGAGCGGCGACGTAAACCAACCAACCCGTAAACGGGCAGCAAGAGAACTAGGTTTGAAAATGGTAAGTCAGATTATCAGGTAAGACGTCATTGGGGAATCTTTATAAAAGATTTAAAAAAAACTGAATCTGAAAATGGGACAAGGAAGGAATATTCTCTGAACCATGAATTTTGCTCCGCAGTGAAATGAGAAAATAAAAATGAACGTTGCGAAGCGTACACTTATGAGGTGGAAAAGGGATTAATTCTTTTTCTTATGTGCTGCCTATGATGCCGGTAGGCTCTCCGGAGGGGCCTGGGATGCCCCCAGCCCGCTGGTGGCGCAGGTGAATTTTATTTTTTGAGTGGCTGCCGTTACTAGTAATTGGCCCATGCTGCTCCCCGGTGCTCCTCTTGACCGAAGTCGCTGGATTCAGGGTTCATTAAAGATCTGGACAGCATCTTGGTAATTTTTAGCCACTCGGTGATGGTTGAAAATTGTTTATGTGAGCACGCTAATCACTCGGCCAACGACTCCCTGCAGAAGCTTAGATCCTTGGTGTATGATAAAAAGCTACAATAGGGGAAAATCAGGGTTCCAATATATGACACTGTTGACTGGGCGCAAAGAAGGTGCGGTATTAACAGATTTACGGGGCAGGGGAGGGGCGGGGGCGAAAGTGCGTCGTCCAGCATGGCAAATGATGGAATGTTATTTTTTTCTCTAATATATAATATCCCCTTCAAATAATATCTACTAACAGCTGGAAACTATGTAGCAAACGAAATAGTATTGAGGAGTAGGAGGAAGAGGACAATTAAGGACGAAAATATTGTCTTTTCCTTATAGCTTTCATTTGATACTATCACTTTTATCATAGAAACTAAGGGAAGAGTGCTTCTTCAAACACGAAAAACTTGCGTTTTGAGAAAACGGGGTTTTCTCAAACACTGCCCAACTGGGGGAGCAGCACACAAGTAAACGCTCTCGTCAAGGGATGACGCCATATCAGGAGTAGTGTTATATATTTTAGAGAAACATCGCTAAAATAAAGCAAACAAAAATCTATATAATGTGTAATGATATAAACAAAGCCGTAAAATAGAAAACTGGGGTATGAAGAGGGAGAACTGCTCGACTAGATACCCTTGATCCTTTTTTTCGGGGGACAGGAAAAATTTCGTTGTAGAAACCTGAAACTTTCGCAAAGTATGGAGAAATGATAGAGGAGTCTTGTTAATTTTTTTTTTTTTCTCTCTTCGAAGTTTTCGGATTTTACAGGCGGAGGGTCCCCTCTTGCGGTATATATATATATATATATATATATATATATTGTCTGATCCTGGGCTTTTGTTTATTTGAAGGGATTGGAGAGGATTGATGACCTCATCGGTAGTTTTTTCAAAGTTAAATAATGCATGAACGAGATTTACGTTAGTGCTATTGTTGTCGCTGGTGATGGTGGTATTTGTGAGAAGACTGCATGCTAGTATTAAATACCGAAGAAATATAATTATTCAATAAGCTAGCAACGCGTTGGTTTTCAGTCACTAGTTCGCCGGCACTGTCGGATAAGGGTCCATTTCCACTTTTGATCGCCTTTCTGTTGTTTATGTAGCTGAAGAATGATTATGGATTATTTTTACAGTTGGTTGCAATGTTTTCTTCATATCTGCGCTTTGCCTGATATATGAGACCACGCGTCGCCTGACGCGTCGCCTGACTTCATGATAAAGATAAAGATAATATTTTCGGGCATGTGTTGCTCTTTCTTTAGTCTATAAGACAAGTTGTGCACTAGTGTGCTACACACACGCATATACAGATAAGACTGAAATATTTTTCTTGTATTGATAATGATTTATTTCATATAGTGTGTAATTTGTGCACTACTATTATATTTTGTTTATCTATATGTCGCCGGATGAAATAGAATTATTATTATTAATATTATTGTTATTAGTAGTAGCAGTAGTAGTAGTAGTAGTAGTAGTAGTATAATTAATTATTATTGTTATTTTTTTTTACAGCAGAGGAAACAGCTCAAGGGCAAAAAAAGAGGAAACAATAATTTTAAAAAAGCCCGCTATTTGCTGCTCCTATAAAGCGTTCAGGGGAGTGGCCGAAAGATAGGTCAATATCGGGAGTAGAAGTGTCCTGATACCCTTCTCTTGAAAGAATAGGAAATACAGATGAAGGAAGATTGTTACAGAGTTTACCTGCGTGAGGGATGATCAAACTAATATTTAGAGGCACACATCGAGTACTTTCAATTCTCTTGTCGCATAACCCACTTTGCGGACTTTTTCAAGTCATGAACATTTCTCAGTCGGCTGAACCATTCGGTCAAATTATATGGATGATTGATTTGTTCGCCTGGCTCAGTCGACTGCGGAGTGATCACTCCACGACCTGCTACTGACTGGCTACCGCACCACTGAATGAAAAATAATATTAAAGAAAGTTTAACTGAGAAAACCGTCCTTTTCAATGGCGTATGTTTTTTTTTTAATTTAAATGATTTGCCATTTTCCTACTGTCACTTTGTCATTTCTGATTATATTCATAACTATATTTGTTCACTCTTCACTGAAACCAAGGAATGTAGACCTATTGTATTTTCATTCATGTTACGGAGGGGATTTTGTAGCTATAATCATAAGGCTTCGAGCGTCATCACAGAGGAAATAAAATGTGTCAACTATGAGTCCTGTTAGGAGTCCTCTTTCCTATAAATATGTTACTGGAAACAATATGACTATGTAACAAAGATAAAATCTAAATTGAATGATAATAAACCTCAGCACATGTAGTTGAGCCAAATTTTAAAACATTCTTTCTCGATTTTTTATTGGCCCTTGCGGTCTTATGATTCTAAAGGCTTCAACAGATTTTCTTTGTTTTGTTTTGTTTTCTTGTTTTACAAATTTGTCATCCTTCCGATGAGGAACCTTGTTTACTTGATTAACATTTCACGGTAAACAAGACGAGGAGCATAAATCTTTTGGAGATAAAACTGTTTGTTTCTACAAAATTAATAACTTTAAAATATCCTCTGTTCACAACTAGTACATTTTTTGACATCTTTTAGTATTTCCAGTCAGCACATTCCGGCAGTTGTGTAGTCACCACGCAGTTCTTTCTTTTTCCCCACGGTGATACTTAACTTGTGTAATGTGTTACTCCATTAAACTTTGGGAAGGCGGTGGCTGAGTCGACAGAGTGACGGCGCCGCGTTCAGGAGGACGGGAGTTCAATTCCCGCCCGGTGCCACCAAGCTGGGATTTTTCAGCCGCCGCCGAGTGGCTTAAAACTACCCACATGCTGTCCAGAAGACCACCTATCCACCCGGACTCTAGATTCTAGGATTAAAGATGAGCTCCGGGAGGGCAGCATGAGCCAATGCATGATGGCGCCACTATAAACATTCGCCTCCGCCAGAACAGGCTGAGCCGACCATCAGGCCCCACCGGGAAGAAGCCTACCGGCGCAATATGCCGCGACGTAAAAATTTTTTTTAAAAATGCCATCATAATATAATGGAAAGGGGCGCGGGGTGACCAAGCGATTACCAAAATACTATGCTAAAAGATTACTAAAAAACAAAACCGTATGTTGTCAGAAAACGTGCTCATCTAAAGAAGCTTTTGTACTATCGTTCCTCTCTTTTTTTCAAAATCAAATAAAAAGTGAGTATGAAGACATCACGGCCGCTGCAGTAATCCACCATTCACCACTGCTAAAAAAAATGCCTCAGTCTCAGAACGTCTTGTGTCTCTCAAGTACTTCGAATGAAATCTTTATTTATATTTTGTTCGTTTTACTTGGGATGCATACAGACGACACCGCTGCAGAGAGAGAGAGAGAGACAGACAGACAGACAGACAGACAGAGAGAGAGACAGACAGACAGACAGACAGAGAGAGAGAGAGAGAGAGAGAGAGAGAGAGAGAGATTTACGTAGATTTACATAGATATTCAGACTACACAAACACTATGGTCCAGACTAGGTGGTCTGACCTTAAACCTAAGTGAAATTATACTAATTAAATGGCACCAAAACTTTGCATTTCTACTTTAGTAGATTTTTTTCTCGGAAATACAATGGAATCACGAAGTAATAACGCCTGAAGCAAATAAAATCACTCACCATAGCCATAGAACATGCAGAACATACCTTCTGAGGGTACGTTCTGCGTGTCATCCAGTCACCAGAGCGTGTGGCAGGTTGGGAGATGCGGCATTGCCAGACGTCTGTCTGTCGTCAGCAGCAAGCGTCAGGCAGTGGCTTACTCGTACCCATAGGTGGGCGTTATCGCGATAAGTTATCGCGATACTTTATCGCTGATAACAAAATCGGGTTATCGGCCATCCGCTACTTATTTAAATATATATTGATATCTACGTTACTTTTGTAACCAAACTAGCGATAATCGTTACTTTTTTCCGCCTCTCAGAAAAAAAAAAAACGTTGTCTCCTCCCTACTGGGTATGCGTGGCCCGGGCGCCCGGTGTTGTATGAAAAAGCTTCGGAGTATGAAATATCTTCGGTGAAGAGATTTCATACTTAGATCATCAACATTAAAACACTAGGTTATTTTTTTTTATGTTAGACTCAAAAATCAATATATCAAAGAGAAAAATCATTTAACTTTGCCCCCCAAAAGATTATTCACTGCCTCAGATTTGATATTCCATCTTCGTTTGTGACCATGCCATGGTATTGAAGGCACCCGGCGTTTGTTATTTGGTGTCCCATCGTCAAAAGCTGGCACTTTTGTTTACAAACACTGGTCTCTCGTGAACTACGTATGTTCAGACCAGTAAGCGTAGCCCTGTTCAGTCTCACAAAGCTTTTTAACACATTAAGAGTTGCTGGAAGGCTGAATCAGACATACAGTACCACCATCCTCGCTGTTTCTAGAAGGACTCTCTGTACATATAAATACAACTCGTACAGAGTGTCGTTCTAGAAACAGCGGGGATGGTGGTAGTGGTACTGTATGTCTGATTCAGCCTTCCAGCAACTCTTAATTACGGTTAAAAAGCTTTGTGAGACAGTACATGTCTAGGCTTGCTGGTCTGAGCATGCCCAGTTCACGAGAGACCAGTGTTTGTAAACAAAAGCGCCAGCGACGCCAAATAATACAACACCGGTTCAGGCGTTTCTAGTAGTACCGTCCATATGTACGTGTCAACGTGTGATTTTAGGTTTTATAAGTTTTCTAAAATACAGATAATGAAAATTTGAATTCATCTATGTTTTTTTTATTTGAAATATCAATATAGTATTGTTTTCGCCTATCGGACTTATCGCTAGCTAGTATCGGAATTGTGGATTTATATCGGCCATCGGTTATCGGTTATCGCCTATATTTGTGTCTCCAGTTAACGAATATCGGTTATCACGAGAAAGGTTTTCCATTATCAGTTATCGGTTATCGGGAATAAGGTTTTCTGTTATCGTGCCCAGCTATGCTCGTACCCCAACCAACAAGAAACGTTTGCACAAAGTTGTTCTTAGGGTCTATTTTCGTCCGACTAAATGTTACGTCATCAATACGTAACAATTACGTTTTGATTTTCTGACAAAACTGTGACGTTTACACGATGTAGTTTCTTGGTGATTTTCGGACTGATGATTTTCTGACTAAACTTTGACGTTTATACGACGTTCTTCCTTGGTTGCTGCTAGGTCCAACAGAGAAATTTTCAAACATATTAGCTGAAAACACATTATGTTGTTATTATAAACCATCGATTCACTGGACACAAGGTGAATAATCAGTGAACCCCACACTATGGACCGGAAACTTGCCCCAGCCCTGTCATCAAGCCGCGAATTTTGGAAAATCAACCGCTTTGGTGCGAATCGCCATAACTCCCTTATTTAATTATTATTACAGAAATGTTTTTTGGTATCAATCGACGGCAAAATGAAAGGGCTATATTTTGTATGCATCTCACGTGTGGGGGGGCTCCACTCACACAGCTCTTCTGGACAGAGTGGAGTCTAAGGCTCTTCGTCTCATCAGCTCTCCTCCTCCTACTGATAGTCTTCTACCTCTTAAATTCCGTAGCGATGTTGCCTCTCTTTCTATCTTCTATCGATATTTCCATGCTGACTGCTCTTCTGAACTTGCTAACTGCATGCCTCCCCCCCTCCCGCGGCCCCGCTGCACACGACTTTCTACTCATGCTCATCCCTATACTGTCCAAACCCCTTATGCAAGAGTTAACCAGCATCTTCACTCTTTCATCCCTCACGCTGGTAAACTCTGGAACAATCTTCCTTTATCTGTCTCCTTTGTTGTAAAAAAAAAAAAAAAGCGACCGGGCTCAAAAACCGACTCGAAAGGGTATAAAATCGAATAAATTCACAGAAAACGGCTTTGAAAAAAAACTATTTTTGAGTTTCCAACCTTCAAACCACTCATTTTGGGGGAATTTTAAAAACTTATTTAACAAATAATTTAGCCCTACCAATGTGCTTTCCAATATGATGCATAACTTTTCCCTACTCCCAGTAGTTTCGTCGCTAGAGCTCAAAACATTCCCTTTTGAGAGCGATTTTGACCCTTTTGAGAGCGATTTTGACGAACTCCAGACACTTTGCCGTTTTTGTCTAGTGTGGCATTGCTGTTGCCTCTAGAAGGCTGCACTTTGGCATGTAGCCCCTCTTGGCAATGTAGTTTGACCAGTTCGAAGGATTTTTTGATAGCTCGATTCCAAGTTTATCGTCGAGCCGTCACAAAATAGCCTGTTTTTCGGCCCTTTTGCCGCGATTTGGACACGTGCTAGTTTTTTGCTTATAACTTTTTATTTATTAGTGCTTTCCACTTTTTTTCTGATTATTAATCTGTATTAATAAAGCTTTCATTTGCCACCAGGCACACCTTCCTAGCTTCAGTAGTTTTTGCTCGAGCTTGACCAGAATTCGCGAGGAAAATTCACCGGAATCTGACTCATTTCACCCGCCACGACGAAAAACC
The DNA here is from genome assembly GCF_024679095.1 of Eriocheir sinensis. NCBI lineage: Eukaryota > Metazoa > Arthropoda > Malacostraca > Decapoda > Varunidae > Eriocheir > Eriocheir sinensis. The sequence continues at coordinate 8,986,238 of NC_066538.1, forward strand.
TTCCTGACGCCACAAAAAATTAATATATTTGCATAAAAATTCACATATGAACACTTCAGTATGTTGACTATCTTGCATTTAAATAATTTTAAGATATCTATATAAAAAGTTACTATTTTTATTTAATCATTTCACTCTATAAATCAACTTATAATAAGCGCCTTATTATAAATGTTTTTATTTTATTTTTTTATTTAGTATTCAACCCTATTTCTTCCCATTTATGAATAATACATTTAATTTGCTTTTTTTATATCAAATATATATATATATATATATATATATATATATATATATATATATATATATATATATATATATATAAACAAACCCGTACTTTCTGAATAGAAATCAGCGCATACCAACCATGCCACCTGATGAGCTAATAGACTTCACGCCAGAGGTTGCATTTAAGCACCCAACCTGACGCCACCCTCTTACGAGGAATGAAAGGTAAAGAAGTCCCCACGCTCAGGGCAGTCGGAAAAATTTTAATCAATCCCAGACGACACAACTATATATATATATATATATATATATATATATATATATATATATATATATATATATATATATATATATATATATATATATATATATATATATATCAAGGAACTGTCTTTAACCGACAGAAAAACATCTCAACAAACCACTTGTGCCAGGAATCGAACCCGTACTTTCTGAATAGAAATCAAGGCGCATACCATCCATGCCACTTAATGAGCTAAAAGACTCCATGCCAGAGGTTGCATTTAAGCAGCCAACCTGACGCCCCCACCCTCTTACGAGGAATGAAAGGTAAAGAAGTCCCGCTCACGCTCGGGGCAGTCGGAAAGAATTTTAATTAAATGCAACCTCTGGCGTGAAGTCTTTTAGCTCATCAGGTGGCATGGTTGGTATGCGCCTTGATTTATTTTCAGAAAGTACGGGTTCGATTCCTGGCACAAGTGGTTTGTTGAGATGTTTTTCTGTCGGTTAAAGACAGTTATATATATATATATATATATATATATATATATATATATATATATATATATCTATATATATATATATATATATATATATATATATATATATATATATATATATATATATATATATATATATATATATATATATATATATATTCGAGTCGGGTTTTTAGCCCGGTCGCTTATTACAAAATATAGCCCTTTCATTTTGCCGTCGATTGATACCAAAAACATTTCCGTAGCCCCAGAAATAAGGGAGTTGTGGCGATTCGCACCAAAACGGTTGATTTTCCAAAATTCGCCGCTTAATGACGAGGGCGCCGCAAAATCAAAAGAGTTCGCCGTCCATTACTTGAGAGGTCACTGGAATAATAGATAATTTATGTAATGGGTCCCATTCAGACACGTGTGCAGACAAATTGCATTTATTCTTATTAGTTCTTATGTTAAAAATGGCAGAGGTGGGCAAGTGCGGTACTTAGTGCGGTAGTGCGGTAGTACCGCATCACAAAAAAGTACCGCACTACCGCACTACCGCAAAATTTCTGAAAATACCGCACTACCGCGGATCGCACTAAAAAATCCTGCGGTACTTTTTTGCGGTACCTTGAAAACTATCGAAGACGACATTTGCAGCGCGGCATACTCACAGAAATGTTTTATTTTTATTTTTACAGTAGATCGGACTCAATCAGTCAATCGGTATCAGTCATCAGAATCAGTTGAAATGCCAGAATTTTCTCTTTTCTCTACTCTCACACGACCACTGCGTGTAACGAAACACACGAGAAATTAATCCAGATAAGGAAATGTTTGGCGGCGCCGGGAATCGAACCCGCGACCAGCGAGACGGGAGAGCCATTCCATAACCAGTCGGCCAAAGAGGTACCCCCCTCGCAGAGTAAGTTATGGGAGGCTCGCCCATCAGGCTTAGTCGCCGCACTACACGGCTCCCCCTTCCAATGTAGATTAATTTCTGTGTTGAGATTTCCCATTTTCTATGAACTTCGGAGAGCATGGGCCATCACTCTACCTGTTACCCACTCGGGGTGACACAACAGAACCACAGGAGAGGATGCCACCGCCTAGCCACCAGTGAAATGCCAGAATTTTCTCTTTTCTACACTCCCACACGGCCACTGCATGTAACGAAACACACGAGAAATTAATCCAGACAAGGAAAGGTTTGCCGGCACCGGGGATCGAACCCGCGACCAGCGAGACGGAAGAGCTACTCCTTAACCAGTCGGCCAAAGAGGTACCCCCCTGGCGGAGGGAGTTATGGGAGGCTCGCCCATCAGGCTTAGTCGCCGCGGTACTACACAGTGATTCAATCATCCTGACTTTTCAGTTATTGTTTAAAATTAAATACTAAATAGACAGACTAAACTACTACACTGCGAGTCTTCTTAACCCGCGCGGTGCCGGCCATTTCAACCCCGGACCCGTCCGTGGTGCCGGCCGATTTTTCATTGTACTATTTTAAGCATGTTTCCTTTGTTTGGATAGCCAGGATAGGCACTGAAGTATTTTTTTTTTATTTTGACTACCGCTACCGCAGTACCGCACACCGCGTACTGCACTGGGAAAAAAAAACTGGGACCGCATTACCACAATCGCACTACTCCGGAAAAAGTACCGCACTACCGCAACCGCACTACTGATTTTTCAGTACCGCGCCCACCTCTGAAAAATGGTGTATTAGTCTACATGTTTAACAGTATTCAGTGATATAATATATTTTTCACTCTAATAAATATTAATGAGAGGAGTAACTTGAGATAGAAATTCGTTTAGTGGTAACAACTGAGGCTGACTCCCGCCCCGCGCCGTCTCGAACTCAGCCAGCAGCACTCCCAGACAGTGATGCCGTTTTTTACTGACTTACCAGATTTGGTACTTTTGGGATGTACAAAGTACGGCTTCCACTAGATGTGGTACTAAACAGAGATGGTATTTCATGTTCTATACATTGTAGAAATAAAATTAATAGTGTCGTAAGTCGTTACATTTATGTCCTGTCATGTACTTCGTTAGTGTTCACTTTCAGTAACCCAAGAGGAGATAGATTTACATTTTTATAGGCATGTAAACCAGTAAATAATGTTATAATTACTCAATCTGGTACGTTTTGTTCTCATTTGGTACTTTTTACTGGTGCAATCTGGTACTACTTTTTAAAACAGAGTGGCAACACCGCTCCCAGAGTCCCAGCAGTCGTTGAGTGGCCATGGCGTGCAGCGTGTAGGGAACAGAGACGCGCCATCCTGCCGCTGAGTTTATTCAACATAGTGAGGAGAGTGTTAGGGAGATGTCGACCACTCCCACAGTTGGATTCGTGTTATAATCATGTAAGCTGAACAATGTAACTGATGATAATAAACTGATATTGATGTAAAATCAAGAAAAAAATATATGTAGTAGGTGAGCAACTGAGCATGCTGGGTTTTTTTTCCGAAGTGGTGAAATGGAAATCTTGCAAAATATACTCAATAGGACGGTGTTTATGTGTGTGTGTGTGTGTGTGTGTGTGTTGCCAGCCAGCAAACTAGAAGGACGTCCGGCTCGTGAGCTCCGATCCCCTGAACAGGAGTGTGTGGGGAAATGGCTGATTTGGAGAATGCTGAGGCAGTGCGGGCCTTGGCTCCTGGAGAGATAAATAAAATGACCAATGCTCAGTTAAAGAAAGCACTGGCCACACTGGTTAACGACACTCAACCTGACAACAACATCCTGCTAGAAGAAATTCGGGCTCAAGGGGAAGAAGTGAAGGAAATCACGACCATGGAGCGCCACGTCAGCGAGGTGTCAGAGAAGCTTGAAGAGGCTTTCCGGATAATAGAACGGCAACAATTATTCCTGGAGTCACTCGACAACAAGGACAGGCGGCTGAACATGGTAATAACTGGGCTGGGGGAGGACGCAGACGACATCGGCAGAACGGATGAAGAAAAAGTGCAGGTGATAGAAACAACCGGATATCAAGAAGTTTTTGCTATTGCATCATGGGAGATCAAGCGTCTTGGACAACCGAACCCTACCAAAAAACGGCCAGTTCTTGTAGTTGTGGAAAACGAACGTCAGCGTAATGGCATTTTACGGCAGGCAAGAAATCTCAAATCTACAGCAGGCCAGGAAGGAAATGGCACGTCTAAGGTCACGGGAGAGAGAAGAGAAAGCTAAACCTAAAAATGCAGGAGTAAATATTGTGTATGATTGGAGGAAACGTGTATTACTGCGTGATGGTAATGTGATCGATAGGTTCTGTCCATATTTTTTTTAAGTGAAAGTAAACACTGTGAATTCCTGAAATTGTGTTTATGGAACATATGTGGAGTAAAGGAAAAACTCCAAGACCCTGACACGCTACAGTTTTTACTACAGTTTCACATCGTGTGGTTGTTAGAAGTGAAAAATACACATCAGATAAGTGTGCCGGGATTTAATGTGTATTATAGAAGGTCAAAGAAAGGTTCCTGTAGAGGGGGTGTAATGATGTTGGTCAAATGTGTACTGACCCAGTACGTAACCAAAGTTGATACGGCTGAGGAAGACATGATTTGGGTAAAATTATCACTGTGTTCCGGAGTCTCATTAGGAGGAGTGTACATACCACCTGAAGATTCTCCACACTATGATCCGTCTCTGTTCGGAGCCATAAACGCTCGGTGTGTCAAAGACAGTGTGATAGTACTAGGTGACTTTAACGCACGTGTTGGTGTACCGATAATTACTGATGGGGACGGGAACGATTACGTCTACAACGATGTGAAAGATGCTGCAGTGAACAGTCATGGGGGAGTGTTACTAAGCATCTGTGAGAATACTAAGATCTGATGGTAGTAGCAAACCATTTGAACCATAATGGACGAAGGCTAGGGGTGATTTATCATTCAAACGAAGACGATCATGAATATCTGAAATAGATCTCTGTATTGTAAAATCCAACCTAATCACTGCCATTCGATATGTGGATGTGAAACAAGGTATCACTGGTTCGGATCACGCTCCTTTGTGTAGCAGTGAATACCCACGGAAAGAAACACATGACACCCAAGATGCTTCTGAAACGTGCCGAAAGTTTGAGTAAGCATTATTATAAATCTCTCGAACACAAAACATTGCAGTAGACCCCCAGATACAAAACAGTGGACTTGAACGCTTTCACTGAGGCCTTGGAGAATACGAACCCGCCAGATCTCACAGATATCACCCGTGACGACGTTACGGGGAAGGTAACTGAGGGTTGCAGCGTATTAGAGAACAAGGCACGTGAGTAAAATGCGGGTGTCTCGAGGCGAAAGGACTTGGAATACGACTCAGCCACGTTGGAAAAGGTTATTGGAATCAAACGACTCTAAGATAACATGGAAGGCGATTAACTGGTCTGGAAAAGTGAATACAAATGAACTCAAACAGCCAGAGGACGAACAGTTCCGAGCAAATTTCGAACAGCTGCTGAATCAGGGTCAGGAGAGCGAGGAAACACATGAGCTGGAACTTGAGTCAAGTCCTTCGGATACCCTTACTAGACAGTCCCTTTACCGTCGAAGAGCTCGATAAAGCGGTCAACGAGATGAATACGAATAGGAGTTATGTTGGCATTTGTCCAGGTCTTATTAAGGTATTACCGGTTAATTGGTTTATGTTTTTACTGAATGTTTTAAACTTCATTTTTCTCAATGTGTGCTATCCTGTAGCTTGGGGTTTTAGCAGGCTGTTTGTCTTATTCAAGAGTGGAGATAGACTGGACTGTGGGAATTACAGAGGCATTAGTGTAATAAACACATCGGCAAAAATTTATATTTTGTTACTGAATAGACTTAAACTGTGGATTAATATAGATAAATATCAGGCAGAGGCTCAAAAAGGTCGAAGTTGTTTAGAACAAATTATGGCGCTGCGACTCTTATGTGACTTTGCAAAGTCAAGACATGAAAAACTGTACGTCTTGTTTGTAGATTTTAGCAAAGCTTATGGCAGGGTCCCCCGGAATGGTTTAATTTCTGTTCTAAGATCGCGTGGGTGCGGCAAGGTGATGTTAAGAGCGATTCAGGCTATGTACTCGTGTACCAAGAATATGCTGAAGACTGCCACAATCACAGCGACAACCGGAGTGCGACAAGGGGCGCCGTCGAGTTGTCTGTTTTTTATGTATATGGATCAAGTAGTATGAATGTTAAAACGGAATGTAGACCCCGACGGATACTTAGGCGACCTGCACACATTACTCCTGATGGACGACATGGTCATCCTTGCCACGTCGAGGGAAAAGTGCTTACAGAAACTTGCTGATGTACTCAATTATTGCCGGGAGTATATGATGGTTCTCAATGAAAAGAAAAAGAAATTTTTCGTAATACACGGCAGTGGAAGAGACACTAACAAGGTGTTAAGATTGAGTATTCACGCACGTATCTTTACTTAGGAGCGTGGTTCAGTGACGACGCTAACATGAAAACGATAATGTCCCTTCATGAAAAATCTAACGAAGCACAGATAAATAAATTTGCTATCTTTTGTTCCGCTAACACGGATATGCCATATATATATATATATATATATATATATATATATATATATATATATATATATATATATATATATATATATATATATATATATATATATATATATATATATATATATATATATATATATATATATATATATATATATATATATATATATATATATATATATATATATATATATATATATATATATATATATATATATATATATATATATATATATATATATATATATATATATATATATATATATATATATATATATATATATATATATATATATATATATATATATATATATATATATATATATATATATATATATCGGATCAAACACACTAATAGCCCAGTACAACAAAGCAGTTAAATGTTTACTTAGTGTCAGAAAAAATACTAGTATTAACTTATGTTTTATTGAATCTGGAATACATCCAATTCAAGACTTTATCAAGAAGCGCAGAAGAAACTTCTAAGAATCAAAGATTAGATCCTCTAACGAAGAAGAACCATTTACTATTGCGTACACCTTGTGCAGAAAGGCAAATACACCTGGCTATAGGGTTGTTGTCCAGGCGATGCAATATGATATTACAGCTGACCCACTCGACAAAATTAGAAGGATCATCAGAGAAAACACAGAAGAGGCTACCAAATACAATACATACAGAACCCAGTTGAACCCAAACTTAACACAGCACCCGATGTACACGACTGAAACATATGTGCCAGATTACAAGCGCCAAGCACTGACCAGATTACGTCTGATGTCCCATAACCTGAAAATCGAAACGGGCAGGTGGAGTAGGACACCTGCCGAGATGCGCCTTTGTGAATGTGGTGAAAATGCCGTACAAAGCGAAGAACATCTTCTCTTGCGATGTCCCATGTCGAACGGATGTCGTGAGAGGTACGCTATCTTGAATTTTTCAAGCTTAAGCACTTTGATGGATGTACCGAATAACTTAGAGAAACTGTGTGAGTACGTTTACGATGTCATGAGAGTATATGTATGAATAGTTGCTGCCGTATGGTGTCTTATGAGTTACTTTTATTGAATAGGAGTTTTATGTTGCATTTTTCTTTTCGTTTTCCCTTTTATTTCATATAATTATTGGGTGTTCTTTAATGTTGTATGCTTCCTTTACATGGTTATGGCTTATTTTATTATTTTAGGAAAGTTCGTTTTGTCTTTTAGTACATAAAAAAAAAAAAAAGATACCATAATATGGCGTTTAACAATTTTCGATGTTGATTAAGGGAAATGTGGTACTTGCAGTTATTGTTTTCTTGTCAGGTAAAACCAAGAGTGTACTTTGTAGGTGATATTCTCCCATTGAGTTTCGATATAAATAAGAGTTTAGTTTGCACTGCTAGTCTTTCTTGGGACTTGCTGATTTTTATGATCATAATTTTTCAGGACTACAAATCAGTAAAATATTTAAAAGCAATGTATAAATTTTTGTGGTCAATAAACTAACAAACTAACTAACTGTGTGTGTGTGTTGGGGGGGGGGGACTCAAGCCGGTATGTTTAGGGGACATTTTTTCGGCTAAATGTATGTTTATCTTGACAAGGAGTTTAAGTGGACATTTTAGGTGGACACCCCTCAGACAGCGTCAGTAGCTTCCTGAGGCTATAGTCTTAATGCCCTGACAAATTTTGAAGATGTGCTCATAAACATGCATTTTGTCGCGTGTGTTAATTAGAGGAGTTCCGTACCCCAAAAATTGTCAGTGATCACTAGCTACTTTATCTAAAACTGAGTCAACTCCTCTTGAAGCTATGAGGACTCGCACACTTTAAAATCTCTCACGCGATAAATCATGATGCACTGTGCCTATAGTCTACCTACAAGACATTGATCCCAAGTGTTTATGCTAACATTTTTCAGGTGAAGTGGTGAGAAACACTCTACCATTTAGTTATTACAAGCTAAATACTCGCACCTAAGCTTACACCATTCTCGCATTTTTTTTTTCTAATCTCCTGCCGCATGTATAGCTTGAACCATTTTTCCAGTAGATTTCACGGAGACTAATGTTTAATCTGGAAAGTACCGAACAGAATCTAGTCAGTAGAACTCGCGGTAAAGAGATATTTAAAAGGCCGAAACCCGCACAGTACCGAAAGGAGCCGCTGAGTGGCCGAACTCACTCTCACCAAGACTTACTAACACAAAGGGCTGTAGCTATTTAGGACATTGGGGAGAAAGAAACAGTGGAACACCTAATGGACCGTATTGGCTATACAGGCAGCGCCACATGTGGCCACTCAACTCCAAGGTGAATTTTCCATAGAGTTCAAGTTATGGACTAGTGTGCGTCTGAGGCTGTCTCAGGGATACACAGCCATGATACCACCGTCGCCCCAAGCCGATGATTGCACACACTTCACTCCTACCCGATTTCATTTTTTTTTTTTCCATGTTAAACAGTAGAGTCAGGAAATCGGGTAGGAGTAAAGTGTGTTCAGTCGTTGGCTTGGAGCGGTGGCGGCACCAAGGCCTTGTATCATGGAGGCAGCCTTAGACGCACTCTAGTACATAACTTGAGTTCTATGGAAGTACTGCTTTGACAGTTCACTGAGTGGCCACGTGTGGCGCTGCCTGAATATAGCCAATACGGTCCATTGTAGAATGTAGCAACTACGAAAGGCAGAGAGGGGAGTTAGTACCGGAAGAAGTAATGGTGATGAGCCGATAAAAAGCGATACAGGTCAAAAGAAGAAGAAGAAGGTTTGTTTTGGTTTGGAATGCCAAGCCGCATAAATCTATCTCCAAGGTATAAATACATAATGAACATGTTAAGTCTGTGTTCGTGATTTATTAATTGCTTTAGTGTATCAAGGGCCTAAATTTGATAGTACAAAAGTTTTTGGAGACCAAAAAAACAGGCTGCTGTGCAACCGAAGTTTCATAATTTAATTTACCTTAATACCGCAAGTGAGTCAAAGATTATTGAAGAAAAATGTTCTTATTATTCATAACTTTGTTTTGAATTACATTGGGATAAGCAAAAAAAATTTTTATAGTAGACCCACTTTTCTGTACCAAATTATGCTTTCCAGATAATCTGGCTTTTTTTTTTTCGAGGAACGGAACTCGTCGAATTTGACACGGTCTCCCACTGATCTGGGTGACCTCTGGTGGCTGTTAACGGAACTCTGCGCGTGTGTGTTTGTGTCTACGTAAACATGCTTTTATTCTTTTTCTTGGCCGATATTGAATTGAAATGGTATTCAAGTTGCGCTGTGTGTTTGTGGGTAGGTGGTGGCAGTTAGATCCTCACGCGTGTGTGTTTTTGTCTACGTAACCCTTTCTTGGCCGATACTGAATTTTAATGTCATCTAAGCGGCGGTGTGTGTCTGTGGGTAGTGGTGGCAATTAGATCTTCACGCGTGTGTTTGTGTCTACGTAAACATGTTTTTTTCCCTTTCTTTGCCGATACTGAATTCAACCCTTAATTAAACGACGGCCACCGTTTATCTAATCAAACACGTTTCGTTCCGCACTGACGGCCATCATTTATTTAATCACCACCACTACCACCACCACCATCACCACCACCACCACCACATCCTTTGACACATCCTTGAGTAGTATTAGCGACATTGTAGAAAGTGATATAGTACAAATTATCGATAATATTAAAGTAAACAAAACGTCCGGCCCGGATAAAATATCCCCGCGTATTCTTAAAAAGGCAAAACATCACATCAGCAAGCCCCTCTTGAACATATTTTCAAAGTCGCTAAACACAGGAAATGTACCACTAGAATGGAAACTCGCTAACGTAACTCCTATCTTTAAAAAAGGCGACAAGTCCCAACCAGGCAATTATCGACCGATCAGTCTAACGTCAATCGTGTGCAAAATTTTTTAGTGTACGTAAATGACACTGACGAGGGGCTATCGTGTAAAATATCGAAATTTTGCAGACGATACAAAAATAGCCTGCAGAGTCACTACGACAGTGGATAAAGAACACTTCCAAGCTGATCTCGAACGTTTAAGTAGTTGGGCACGAACATGGCAAATGGATTTCAATATTGAAAAGTGCAAGGTTATGCATATCGGAATCAACAACGATCGTATTAATTATCAAATTAACGGAGTGCAACTCTCTGAACCCAACAAAGAAAAAAATCTTGGAGCGATAATTTCGAACGATCTTTTAAACCGAGTCAACATTGCACAGAAGTAGTAAAAACTACCAACAAACTGATCGGATTTATTGGTCGTACATTTGAACACAAATCAGAAAAAGTAATATTGACACTACAGTTCGTTAGTTCGCCCATATCTTGAGTATTGCGTTCGCCACCACCAGCACCACCACAATCACCATCACCACCACCATCTCCACCATTACCACCACTGCCATCACTACCACCATCATCACCACCACCACCACCACCACCACCATCATCATCACCACCATCATCATCACCACCATCACCATCACCACCACCATCACCACCACCATCACCATCACCACCATCACCATCACCACCATCACCACCACCATCACCACCATCACCACCACCATCACCACCACCACCACCACTACCATCACTACCACCAGCATCACCACCACCACCACCACCACTACCACCACCACCATCACCACCACCATAACCATCACCATCACTACGATCACCACCACCACCGTCACCACCACCACCACCATCACCACTACCATCACAACCACCACCATCACAACCACCACCACCATCATCACCACCGTCACCACCACCACCATCACCACCGTCACCATCACCACCACCACCATCACCACCACCACCACCACCTCCACAACCCCTGCTCCTGGAGATGGGACATTTTCTTGCATATCAAAATGAAACATATTTTGTTCCAGATGTGAATAAACAAATAGAATAGGCTTGCATCAGACTGATCTGAAGACTCCCTCCTCAAATATACCTCTTCTTGCCTCCTTTCTCTCCCTCCACCATCAACGGCCCCCGCGACACTGTGAAGTTTTTTTTTTTTTTTTTTAATATAAAATAACAGGATACGTGGATCAAAATAAAAGATCCATATTCGAAATGCAAGAAATGTTCCCATTTCTTAGCGAAAAAAACATTACATTTGTCAGTCCTGTAATAAATATTTAGTTTGTTTTTGGGTTGCACAATAATTACATTTGTACAAGTAATGCCATACCTAAAATTATTGCTTTTTCGTAGGGGAAAAGCACCGCATGATTTATTCCCAGCTAACTACAATGAAGAAAGTATTTCAAACTGTACATGGACACGATCCAAAGGAGGGGAAAGACTGCTTTATTAAGCGAAGATTGAAAGAGTGAGAGTTGATATACCGAATGATATCATGAACTTCTTTGCCAGCATTTCTGTGTTCTTAGAATGAGGAAGTGAAATCGTGATTTCAGAATAAATAAGAAAAAAAGGCAAGACCATGAAAACATGAAAATATCAAATTGATAGTAGCTTATGTACAACAAATATAGATATGATAACCTGTATCTATATTAGCCTATATAGTTTGTGTAATAAATTTAATATAATGTAATAGTAATTGTATATTTATTTCCCTGTCAGAAACAAAGATACTAAAATCATGCTAACATACTGGAGTTAATCTAAGATAGACGTAGTTATCATTTAAGAGAGGTGGGGAGGGGAGATCGTGTGGCTCAGGTGACGTCACTGCGCCGAGGGAGCGTAAACGGGTCCACCAGCGGTCTGACCCACTGTGGTGTCATCTGTCATCCCGTATCGTAAAACATCCCATCCTTAAATTCGCATCGCGGAACCCAATCTTTACTATCACAGAGGAACTAGGTGAAGCATCTGAGTGTAAAAAAAGTACCAATGAGGACGACATCACCTGGAAACATATCACACTACATTACCTGGAAACATATTACATGACATCATCTTAAAATATATTACGCGACAGCACCTAAAAACATATTACACAACATTACCTGTAAACATATTACATGACATACTTAGAAACATGTTACACGACATTACCTAGAAACGTATTACACATCACCTTGACACATATCGCACGACATCACCTGGAAACGTATTACACGACATCACCTCGAAACATATTGCACGACGTCACCTGGAAACATATCACTCAACATTACCTGGAAATATATTACACGACATAACCTGGAAACCCATCACACGACATTACCAGCAAACATATTACACGTCATTACCTAGAAACATTTCACACGACATCACCTGGAAACATATTACACGATATCACCTGGAAATATATTACACGACATCACCTGGAAACATCACATGACATTGCAATATCATCATCATCATCATTTCGTTAAACGTCCGTTTTCACCATTCATGACCGGTTGGACGGTTTATGGCTTGTAAATCGAAACATTTTGTTACTGGCGCTAGATTTTCCAGGTGCCCGCACTTGCAAACCAAACCACCTATTCATGTGGTGGCCCTAGCCTTTGCCTGAACGAAAAAGGTAAACCCTACAAGGAAGCAGGGGGCTATGACGTTTACCACCCGCTATTTTACTCATAGCTGGGACTGGATGGCCATTGACTCTGATAAACATGAGTTCATCTGCCCATAGAATGGTCTTGTTTTTAATCCATCTGGGGGTCCAGCACACCCTCCTCACTGGTGCAAAACAAAACCAGTGGGGCTGCCGGTTTAGTCGCCGACTACCCGACCATGCCGCTGGTTGTAATGGCTTACATATTTCCAATAGCAGAGCCATACCTTAACTGCCGTGAGCAGACACATATCACACGACATTAACTGGAAACATATCACACGACATTAACTGGAAACATATCACACGACATTACCTGGAAACATATCACAACACAGTTCATGGAAACATATCACACGACATTACCTGGAAACATATCACACGACATTACCTGGAAACATATCACACGACATCACTTGGAGACATATCACACGACATTACCTGGATACATATCACAACACATTTCATGGAAACATATCACACGACATTACCTGGAAACATATCACACGACATCACTTGGAGACATATCACACGACATTACCTGGATACATATCACAACACATTTCATGGAAACATATCACACGACATTACCTGGAAACATATCACATGACATCACCTGGAGACATATCACACGACATTACCTGTATAAGTTTAGCAGGTTTGGAGTTAAAGTCTTTGCTTAAATTGTCCTTTTACTGGTTTTGTGGTTTACACGGAGCGTGTGATGCGAACTCTATCGAGACGAAATGATGACTGCCCTCGGCAGCCGCACAAGCTATGTGCGTCATCGTTCGTTCATGAGGTTGCCTAGTCTAAGAGGATTTATACAGATAGAGGGAGAAGAAGTGGAAACGGATAGATATTTAGGAGTAATATTTACATGTTTACAATGCTCGGTCAGGCTAGCGTGGCGCCCACGCCACGATGAAAGTAAAACTCTATGTACAAGGATGGCCGGGCCAAATGAGGTATAGAAAGTATGAAGACGAGAAAGGAAGTACACAGTATAAGGGAATGGGAAAAAAAAATAATGAATGGGTTACAGGATTATAAGCCCATAAGGGACAAATAGCAGTTAAATGTAAGTTAAACAATTGTCACATGGGTACATTACCTAGAGTAATGGTGTATAAACAAATAAAGACAAGTGCACAAAAAAAAATTCCTAATATCTAAACTCCCGGGAGAATGAGCTATTAACGAAATATAATATGAGAAATTATATATATAGAAAATACTATCATGATCATGTATTAAATGGTATGGTTATACATACATGGTTTAGTTAAGTTAAAATATGGAAACAAAAAAAAAATGGTGGTATATGGATATATAGGTGTATATAGAAATGGCAAATAGATACATATCACAGAGGACTTGCATGTTATTTAGTTATTGTAAAGAAATTATCCTGTCCTCGGGTTAGGGATAAATGGCATATGAAGATATTTATGCTCAAGGAGAAAAAGATATTATAGGACAATGGGAACATGGTCTATGCCGTTGCTGGCTGTAAGGTGCGCTGGAGGATGGCTCGACTCAGGAAGGCGTAGCGGCGGTGGAAGACACAGATGAGTAGGGTAGCTAGGATCACAGTGAGCGTGAGTACTGTAGTCAGTGACGCGAGGATGGGGTATACAGTGTCGGGGCGAAGGTCTGGCCATATGGTGAGAGATGAAATGGGTTGTAGGGTGATGTTTGGTGCAATGAGTTTGGGTAAGGTGTCTCCTAGTGGGTGTAAGGGTTTGAGTTGTAGGGGAGTTGTTGGTGCCGGCAAGTTGAAGGGTTTGAGGTTGTAGGTATGAAAGGTTTGGTTGAGCAATAGATGGTTAGATTGTTTAGTTGTCAGGTTGTGGGATGTGAGACTGCAGGCCTCCAAAATGACAAAGGAGCCGTGGACAGCGGTGTTGCTAGGTCGGGATCCAGGGCAAGTGACTGTAAGAGCATTGGAATGATGGAAATAGAAGTACCGCCAGGGTTTCACTCTAAGGTGGAAGATGGTGGTATCCTCGACTGGGGTGAAAACACACAGAGATTCAATTGGGGAGTTTCTAACTAGACCCATCTCACAAGGATAATTGCTGGTAGGCAAAAAGACGTACTGGTAAGCAGGGCAAAGGTACATCTGGAATCGGGTGATATGGCAATCATGAAAGTCAGCTGGAAAAGCAATGTGCATGAAACCTGATGAAACCAAGAGAGTGGTATGAGATGTAGATAGTTGGTAGATGGAAGAATTGACAACTGTAGGGAATGGATGAATGTGATAGATAGTGAACATATCTGGCGACCTAAAGGGTATATGCACTAAGATACCATCTGTAGGCAATGTTGCCTCCATGTAGGGATAATAACATTGAACCTGGGTCTCACTGAAAACAGGAGTTAAGCCTTTTTCTGTTCTGGCCCAATCAATGACATGCATAAGTTCGGTAGGGGTGAGAAGGGAAGGGGTTACAACACCATCTAACACGTCTCTGAGCAGTGTAAATGTGTCCTGCAGTGCTAATTTAAAATTTGTGATTGCAAGGTAGACAGCTCTGAGGTTTGCTGCCATTAAAGCCAAATGGTGAGCCAATAAGTACTGGTGGTGGACCTGCTGAAGCTGGGTTATGAGGGATGTGAAGTTGTTGAGGCGGTCTATGATAACTTTTTGAGTCCTAACAACCGTCTCAATAGCTTTGTTTTGGGAACTGAGAACAATGGCCTGGTTATTCAAAATAGTACCCCATTTGTCTAACTGATCGTGAACTTCAGCAACATCGGCTTCTGTAGCTGTACCAATGAGGCCTTTTAACAATCTCCCACCAATGTCGATGAGACCACGCTTGGACCTGGCGTGGGCTACTGGTGTTTTAAGGTAAGTTGAAAAAGGGGTCCATTCTAGCAGACTATCAAAGGATTGTTGGATATTTAGGAAAGATAGCATGAGAGTAGAGAAATATGTCAGCGTGAGTGGATGGTTTAGTTTATGAACTGTGTCCGATGTCTGCTGGAGAACCGCTTCCGCTTGCCGGATCTGGCGCCGGAACTGGGGTATATGGAGTCGCTCCAGCTTTTGAAAATCGCAGAGGGTAATGCGGACATCGACCACGTCCTCCACCACCATCACGGCCGTCTGGCTCCACGATTGCCCCCACACGTAGGTGTTGTTCATATGAGGGCTGCTTCGTGGCATTTGTGGGGAGGACCAGGAGAACACCTCCCAAGACACATAGGCAAGGGAGTAGCATCGCAACTGGGTGAGAGAATAGAAAGTGGTTAGTGGATGGATAAGTTAAAAAAAATGTGAGAGAAGAGAAGGGACACTAAGGGATGAAGATGGTTCTCCGTACAAATGCATCAGTTTGCAGATGTGTATGATCTTAGTTTCTTCCTGTAGTCGTTGGTAGTGTCCACCTCAGCTGGGCCTGGAGTATTTGTCGGTGTCGTTAGAGGGTCGTCAGGCGCAGGGGTCGACGCCTCACAGGTTGAGGAAGAAGGTCGGTTAGTGCGTTTTAGGTGGTCTAGGTGTGCAAGCTTTGTTTCCAAGGTAATCAGGTGGCGGATCTTGACCTTATTCCCTTGTCGTAGGCCAGTACGCGGTATGGTCCCTCAAAGCGAGGTGCTAGTTTGTTTTTGGGTTCCTGAATTTTTAAATAGACAATGTCCCCTATGACCAATAATTTGTCGGTTGCTGATTTCCATTGTGACGCATTCATGGCAGCCTTGCTATCCTCGATGTTGGAGGTAACCCGTTTATAGATCTTCTGGAAGTCTGTCCCTCTGACTCGAACGTAGTCATCAAAATTATAGATGGGTGTGTCCTCTTTGAGGAGGAATGAGTACGGCAATCGATGGTCCTGGCCAAAAATGACATAGTGAGGTGTGTCACCTATTGATTTATGGAGAGATGAGTTAAGAGAAGCCATTACCTGAGGCATCCATTCGTGCCAAGTTACTGAGACATCACCGACCAGAGAGCGAAGTGTCTGAATGATTTTGCGATTGTGTCGCTCGACCATGCCATTGGAAGCTGGATGATAAGCCATGGTATTTACCTTATCAACTTGGTATTCCCTGCAGATTGCCTCCAAGATTTTATTGTTAAATTCTGTGCCATTATCTGAGATGAGGACTTTAGGGGTGCCGCTGTCCACGGCTCCTTTGTCATCTTGGAGGCCTGCAGTCTCACATCCCACAACCTGACAACTAAACAATCTAACCATCTATTGCTCAACCAAACCTTTCATACCTACAACCTCAAACCCTTCAACTTGCCGGCACCAACAACTCCCCTACAACTCAAACCCTTACACCCACTAGGAGACACCTTACCCAAACTCATTGCACCAAACATCACCCTACAACCCATTTCATCTCTCACCATATGGCCAGACCTTCGCCCCGACACTGTATACCCCATCCTCGCGTCACTGACTACAGTACTCACGCTCACTGTGATCCTAGCTACCCTACTCATTTGTGTCTTCCACCGCCGCTACGCCTTCCTGCGTCGAGCCATCCTCCAGCGCACCTTACAGCCAGCAACGGCATAGACCATGTTCCCATTGTCCTATAATATCTTTTTCTCCTTGAGCATAAATATCTTCATATGCCATTTATCCCTAACCCGAGGACAGGATAATTTCTTTACAATAACTAAATAACATGCAAGTCCTCTGTGATATGTATCTATTTGCCATTTCTATATACACCTATATATCCATATACCACCATTTTTTTTTTTTTGTTTCCATATTTTAACTTAACTAAACCATGTATGTATAACCATACCATTTAATACATGATCATGATAGTATTTTCTATATATATAATTTCTCATATTATATTTCGTTAATAGCTCATTCTCCCGGGAGTTTAGATATTAGGATTTTTTTTTTTGTGCACTTGTCTTTATTTGTTTATACACCATTACTCTAGGTAATGTACCCATGTGACAATTGTTTAACTTACATTTAACTGCTATTTGTCCCTTATGGGCTTATAATCCTGTAACCCATTCATTATTTTTTTTTCCCATTCCCTTATACTGTGTACTTCCTTTCTCGTCTTCATACTTTCTATACCTCATTTGGCCCGGCCATCCTTGTACATAGAGTTTTACTTTCATCGTGGCGTGGGCGCCACGCTAGCCTGACCGAGCATTGTAAACATGTAAATATTACTCCTAAATATCTATCCGTTTCCACTTCTTCTCCCTCTATCTGTATAAATCCTCTTAGACTAGGCAACCTCATGAACGAACGATGACGCACATAAAGTGCGGCTGCCGAGGGCAGTCATCATTTCGTCTCGATAGAGTTCGCATCACACGCTCCGTGTAAACCACAAAACCAGTAAAAGGACAATTTAAGCAAAGACTTTAACTCCAAACCTGCTAAACTTATATTGGTGTTATATTCCACCACGGCTGCGTGGTCGGTTCTGACATGGATATTCTAGCCATAAATGATGTCACGAAAATGACGTAATGCCCACACGACCGCAAGGGCCTCAAGGTGGGTAGTACTGTAGTTTGATTCTGCTTTGTTGAGCGTGCGACTTGCATATGCTAGAGGTTGTAATTTATTTCTAACATCATATTGCATGAGAGCGGCTCCTAGGCCCTTGCCACAAGCGTCTGTGTACAGGAAAAAGTCTTTTGTGTGGTCTGGGTAGGCCAGGACAGGCGGGGATGTTAGTGTTGTTCTAAGGTAATCAAAAGCTTCCTGATGTTCCGCCCCCCATGTAAATGTGGAGTCCTTGCGCAAAAGTTGAGTGAGGGGTCTTGCAATGCGTGAATAGTCCTTGATAAAGGATCGATAGTACCCGGACAGTCCTAGGAAGGAGCGGACAGATTTCACGTCTGTTGGCACAGGATAGGTAAAAATAGCCTTGACTTTGTCAGGAGTCGTATGTACACCATTCTGATCTAGTACATGGCCTAAGTATGTGATGCTTGGACGCAAAAAATGACATTTTGGGAAACGCAGAGTTAGACCTGCCTGGTAAAGGCGATTAAATACTTCTTGTAGTAAGGTAAGGTGTGAGTCGACATCCTGTGACACTATGATGATGTCATCTTTAAAGGCGAAAACCTGTTTGCCAAGGAGGCCATGCAAGACTTTGTTGACTAGCCTTTGGAACGTTAGTGGCGCACCACTAACTCCAAAGGGGAGTTTACGAAACTGCCAGTGACCCGAAGGGATAGAGAAGGCTGTAAGCGGTTTACTATGCTCATCGAGGTCTACCTGCCAATAGCCACTTGCTAAATCTAAGGTCGTGAAAACCTTGTTGTTGGTGCCCATGCTGCATAAAATATCCTGCAAGTGAGGTAAGGGGTATCTTTGAGGGTGCGAAACAGCATTTAGTTTCCTGTAGTCTACAACTGGCCGAAATTGGCCGTTTTTCTTCTTCACAAGGAAAATGGGAAAGTTCCAGGGAGAAGTAGTGTGTTCTATGATACCTGATGCTAACATGTCTTTAACTGCAGTATCTAGGATAGCTCTTTGAGACAGGGGCGTCAGTTGCCCCCAAGACTCAATGCCCCCAAGCCTCAGTTTGCCCCCTACCAGCGAAGCCTCAAGAAGTAACAGCAGCTGGATTTAGTTATATATATATATATATATATATATATATATATATATATATATATATATATATATATATATATATATATATATATATATATATATTTTTTTTTTTTTTTTTTTTTTTAATTATTATTATTATTATTTTTTTGGTTGTGGTGTTGTTGTTGTTGTTGTGTGTGTGTGTGTGTGTGTGTGTGTGTGTGTGTGAACAGTCAACACTGAGCGGCAGTTAGGGTTCCGGGAGCAGCAAAGACAGACGTGCTGTAGCCTGTTTAGGAGGTGGGCCTCAGAACTGGTGACGTCGCGGTGGGGGCCTGTGAGATTGCCAAGCCTAGTGCTTTCCCCATCTCTATCTCGCCCCTGTGTCACTGTGTGCTGTGTGTGTGGATCTACAGTGAGGGTGTAAGCTAGATGAGTGTGCGTGATTTGTTGTGTGAGCTATCCTTAAAATTTTGCTAACCATTCCAGTCACTACTGCTAGTAACGAGAGGTTTTTTTCTGTGTTAAAACATGTAAAGAACTACCTGAGAACAAAAACTGGGGATGACCGGCTATCTTCCTTGTTGTTGATGGCCACAGAGAAACACA
Organism: Eriocheir sinensis; assembly: GCF_024679095.1. Classification (NCBI taxonomy): domain Eukaryota; kingdom Metazoa; phylum Arthropoda; class Malacostraca; order Decapoda; family Varunidae; genus Eriocheir; species Eriocheir sinensis. The sequence goes on from NC_066538.1 coordinate 9,006,436, forward strand.
TGGTCAAGTCTTTTGATCTGGAAGAACTAGTCGATGATTTTGCTCGCATGAGACACCGCCGGTACCCATTGGTGTGATTGTATATAGGACTGTAGTAAAAAAACCTTATTTTCGTTTTGTTATGGTACTCAAATTATCAACAGTATTACTTTTATTTCATTTTTCAGTATGATGACTATACTCAAATTATCAACAGTATTACTTTTATTTAATTTTTCAGTATGGTGAGTATACTCAAATTATCAACAGTATTATTGCTCATACTTAATTATCTTGATGTTAATTTCATTACAGTAATGATGCAATTGTTTTTTAACTTTCAATAATGCCCGGCATTGGCAGCTTTATAAAATATATTTTCCTTAAAATTCAAATATAAGAAAAAGAAGGTCCTGTACTCATGTTTACCTTTCAAATGTACAATCATAAATACATGAAATTTCTCGGAAATATTATGTTTCTTAATCCTTGTCTGTTTGGTCTGTTTATATTCTTATATAGCTACCCGTGATGATAAGGTAAATGAACAGTAGTGAGATTATATAATTTATGCTGAAAAACCTTGCTTATGTGGTTTAAAAAGCAAAAAAAAAAAAAAAATATATATATATATATATATATATATATATATATATATATATATATATAAAGAGAGAGAGAGAGAGAGAGAGAGAGAGAGAGAGAGAGAGAGAGAGAAAGCTGATGAAGCTCTTTGCTCACCAAACTGTCTCTGCTCCCCCCAAGAAAAATCTGAAATGACGCCCCTGCTTTGAGAGTGTGGTGTTCTGTATGCAGGCACATAGATGGGGTTGGTATTGGGATCAACCGGTATTGTATGTGTTAAAACATTTGTGGATCCAATAGGATCATCCGGCAGACTGACAATGGAGTGGTATGTCTCTAGTAGGTTGTGCAATTTCTCCCTTGCTTCTGGAAAAGCCAGATCTTCGAGATGAGTAGCTAGATAATCATTTACGTTTTGTTTATGATGATCACTCCGCAAGATCTCAGAGGGGGAGATGATCTCTGATTCCTGTACGCTACCTATGCGTTCAGGTAGAACTTCAAAGTCAACGACGCATGTCCCTTGACGGAACTTGCGTACGTATGGGGAGGAGTTGTGCATTATTAGGAAGGTTTGACCATTTTTATCTACTTTGCAAAGTGCATCCTCCATAGTCATGGCTTTCATCTTCATGCTCTCACTCATACAGATAGCCTCACATTCATCACTTATACCAGCAAGACGCATTTGAAGCATAGCTGATCCACGTCCTTCTAACGTGACGTCATTCGCCAGAACGCCGTGGACCCTTAAATGCTCTTGCGAAGAGGAAGAAGAGGGAGAGGGAGGTAATGTATTGAAGGATGATGCACTTTGTTCCTTAATAACATGCACTGCTGGAGATGAATTATCAACCAGTGACCGCTGGGCCACGCTAGAAAGATGAGTATATTCTCCATCGGCGGAGGGAGAAGTGCACAATAATGGCTTTGGGGCCGTGAGTGTCCTAATTGGTGTTTCATGTTGGTAAACACAATCTTCTGCTGGAGCTAGGGATAAGCAGTGTTCCCGCATAGATTGAAGACCCAAAAGAATATCACCTGGGATATTCAAACCATGACACACATGAAAGGTGGCTGTAATCGGGGACAGGGAGTTAGCCAACTGGATAGACAAGGGGGTGTGTCCAACTACTTTAAATGATGTGTCATCTAGTCCACTTACTTTGAGGCAGGAGGTTCCAATACCAAGGTTGTCTTTGCGTCATGTAAGGCACGCAATGTTCCGATGTTTATGATATTGGGACATGCCCCTGTGTCCATGAAAACACTAATTTGGTGACCATTACACTGAGCAGGGACAGTCATGGCAAGGGAGGATTGGGGATAAAGAGCGAGGCGATGGTGTTTCATGGTAGTGGTTTCAACATCCGTAGGTTGGGTTTCAATGTCAAAATGAGCTGTGGATGTACTTGGTTTGTTTAAAGGTGTGCGGGTTGGGGTGTTTTATGAATACCACACACCTGGTGTGATTTTGTACCTGAGCCTATGTTATTGCGGACGTGGCGCGAGGCTTCCCCGACGAGGTACCTCCCCGGGGCCTCGCGCGGCAATCCTTGGTGTTATGGCCTGATGTCTTATGGTAGGAACAATATTGATTTGACTGTTGGGTGTTGCTGCCGTACCAGCAATTACGTGTATGGTGTCCTGTGATTCTGCAGTTGTAACAATATTGAGTGTTATAGCCACGCCCGCGACCCCTGCCTCTGTTGGAAGGGCGGCGGCCGCAGGGGGTGGCAGAGCGGTTCCTAGGGGTCTGAGCTCCGGCCGGGGAGCGACTTTGGGGACGCCCCCTCTGAATGTTGACGCCCCTCACCGCTGAGGATGTGGGTTCTGTTGGTGGCTCTCGTCCCGACAGGGGACTGATGTGTTTGAAAAGGGTTCTACCTTTTGGTAGGGGTTCTTCCTTTTGTAACTCTTTGAAGAGTGTCTCCGTGCAATTGAGGAGAAAGATAAAGTATGAGAAAAGGCGGCACACATCCTCAAGGTTCATTTTCTCATCGGTAGTCCACGGGGAGTGACGGAATTGGGTTTCAAACTCTGTGAAGGCTCCACCCGCGACGCCTAAACAGTCATCCACTGCAATATTAGCCTTTATTTTGGGACGGTAGGTAGCCGCTAGGCGGAACAAGACTGACAGGGCACCCTGTTTGCATGTGGAGCCGAAATGGCTGATGAGATTTGCTTTCTTGAATGCGTCACTTTTTATAATGGATTGAGCCCGACAAGGGCCCGTGTGGATGCTGTCGTAAAGGTGGGCCAATTTCTCCTTTTCATTCGTATATTGGAATTTGGTAAAAGCATCCTCTACCCTCTGAAGGTGAGTTAGGAGGTCGGGGCCGGTCTCCTCTGAGCCCGTATATTTTGGATTTTTATCCTCGCCCCTTAAAATGACGTTTCGAGGTTTGTCACTCATGGTTGTGTCACTTTGGTGCTGTTCTGTCTGGGAAGAGGAAGTAGTCTGGGAAGGCTCTGGTGAAAAGTCTGAGGGGAGCTTCTTTGCAGGAGGTAATGGGGGTGCTGGGGGAATAGGTTTTGGATAAGCAGCTCCTGAACGGAGGACTGTGTGATGGGGATTACCAAACGTTAAACCGCTGAAGTCAGAGGATAGAGCCTCTTCCAATTTTCGATCCTGGGACATGGGGAGTTAGACGGGGGAGTCACTTAGCTGCGTCCGATGCATTTGTAAGGAGACCAGAGCAGGATGGTATGGCTGATGTATGGTGAGGGGGGAGACTGGGTCGCAGGAGATGTGGTTTAACTCACTTCTCTCTGCTCTCCGGCACAAGCTGGAATGTAGGGGAGATATTAGGACGTATATAAGGAAAATTATAGGAAGGGAAAATTTAAGTAAGATTAAAGGGAAGTTTATAGGAAGATTCGTAGGTAATCCGTAAGGAAATGGTAAGATACCTTGGGTGTGAAGCAGTCGTGAGGTCGCTTGAGGAAAGATTGGTTCGGTACAAGGGCATAAATGACTGGGATCAGCAGATGTGCAGATGGCGACACATATCACTAGGATCAGCAAGACGTGGCTGCCGCAGGCGAAAGAGGGGTAGGGCTGGTGAACGGGGAGGGGAGGAGCGCTGAAGGCGAACGGTATGGATTACAAGAGAGTAGGGATAGGAATTTAAATGTAATCCGTGTATGGGATTAAGAACAAATGAAGTGGCGATTATATTAGGGTAATTTAGTGGAGAATGGGAGACGAGGGTGAGAATGTTATTTGAAGTGGGGGGTTTCGACGGTACATGTACTAAATATGGAACAACGTTTCGTCTTACTTTAGTGATAGTGCAGGTGACAAACCAAAATTGTGCGGCGTGTTCCTCTAGCCGGGGGCGGGTGTTGCCGATGTTTTGATTGACGGCACGCTGACGCAAACTGCTGACGCACTTGAATTGAGCTGCCTGGCCGCGGCTACTACCTTGTCACTACGAATATGGCTTCCTCTTCCTCCTCTTGTGACTGTGAAGATACAGGGTTGGGGGAGTTCGGCAGGGGTTAATCCCGTTAATTGAGGTGGGATTTTTGGGTAGACTGGTTACGGACGTTTGCTGAGTGGTGGCACAGATTGTTGTTTTGGTGATACCATGTAGGTGGTGACATGACGTAGGTGCAAGTACTAGCTATGGGGCTTGTAGTCGTCTCATAGGGAGTGTAGTAATTCCGTAATTGTAGAGAGGTTGTGCTTGAGTTCACATTGGTTCACTGAGTCGTTGCCACTAAGGAGTCACCACGTAATTTGAGGCGCTTTGTGTAGGCCAGGATTATTTTATGAGAAATCCTTTGTAATCGCTTTATAATCGCTGCCACCAATATAAGTTTAGCAGGTTTGGAGTTAAAGTCTTTGCTTAAATTGTCCTTTTACTGGTTTTGTGGTTTACACGGAGCGTGTGATGCGAACTCTATCGAGACGAAATGATGACTGCCCTCGGCAGCCGCACAAGCTATGTGCGTCATCGTTCGTTCATGAGGTTGCCTAGTCTAAGAGGATTTATACAGATAGAGGGAGAAGAAGTGGAAAAGGATAGATATTTAGGAGTAATATTTACATGTTTACACCTGGAAACATATCACACGATATCACCTGGAAACGTATCACATGACATTACCTGGAAACATATCACACGACATCACCTGGAAACGTATCACATAACATTACCTGGAAATAAATCACATGACATCACCTGGAAACATATCACTCGACATCACCTGGAAACATATCACACAACATTACCTGGAAACATATTACACGACATCTCCTGAAACATGTCACACTATATTACCTGGAAACACAACACATGACATCATCTGGAATTATATTACACGACATCACCTGAAAACATATTACACAACATTACCTGTAAACATAGTACATGACATAACTGGAAACATATTACACGACATCACCTGGACACAAGGCTGGCACTACGGTACGGTACGGTACGGAATACGGTACGGTACGGTTGAAATGTTGATAAAAATTACGGTACGGAATTACGGTACGATATTTTTCCTAATGTACGGTACGGTGTGATATAGGTACGGAAAATTTAGCAAACTTCCGAACAGTACCGTACCATAGGCTTATCAAGTGATCCTAAGATTTTTTTTTTTTTTTTTTTTTTTTTTTTACTTTCTTGCGCCTGGTAGGCTATAATTAGGAGGCCTGATACATGTATAGTTACTTTCTAAAGGTGCCTTTTCAAATTTATTGACGTACTTTAATTATTTTTCCACAAATATTTTTTATGTATGTATATATATTTTCTTGATGGTACGATAAAGGTAGGGAATCACGGTACAGTATTTTTACCGTACTGTACGGTACGGAAAATCAGCTGGGAGTACGGTACAAAATTACTGTACGGTATTTTTTTTTCAGGTACGGAGTACGGTTAAAAATTCCGTTCCGTACCGTACTGCCAGCCTTGCCTGGGCACATATCGCATAACATTACCTGCAAACATATCACCCGACATTACATGGAAACATATTACATGACATTAATTGGAAACATATTACATGACGTTACTTGGAAATATATCACACGACATCATCTGGAAACATATTACACGACATTATCTGGAAAAATATAACACGACATTACTTGGAAACATATCACAGGACATCACCTGGAAACATATTACACGACATTTCCTGGAAACACATTACACGACATTTCCTGGAAACATATCACACGACATTTCCTGGAAACACATTACATGACATTACCTGGAAACATCACCCTGCTTTACCTGGAAACATATCACATGACATAACTTGGAAACATATCACACGACATTACCTGGAAATATATCACACGACCTTAAATGGAAACAAATCACACGACCTTAACTGGAAACAAATCACAGGACATTACCTGGAAATATTTCACACACCATCACCTGGAAACTTATCACACAACATTACCTGGAAACATATTACACGACATTACCTGGAAACATATCACACAACATCACCTGGAAACATATCACACATTACATCATTACATCATCATCACCATCATTTTGTTTAACGTCTGTTTTCACTATTCATGAGCGGTTGGACGGTTTAAATCTCCTTTTCAGTTATTGGCGCTAGATTTTCCGGGTGCATGCCCTTGCAAACTCAGCCACCTATTGAAGTGGTGGCCATAGCCTTTGCCTGAACAAAAAAGGCAAACCCTACAAGGCAGCAGGGGGCTATGACGTTTAACACCCGCTATTTCACCGGTAGCTGGGACTGGATGGCCAATGACTCTGATAAACATGAGTTCATCTGCCCATAGAATGGTCTTGTTTTCAATCCACCTGGGGGTCCGGCACACCCTCCTCACTGGTCCAAAACAAAACCAGTGGAGTTGCCGGTTTAGTCGCCGACTACCCGACCATGCGGCTGGTTGTACTGGGTTACATGTTACCAGCAGCAGAGCACTAACTTAACTGCCCTGACCAGACACATATCACACGACATTACCTGGAAACATATCACACGGCATCACCTGGAAACATATTATACATCACTTGGAAACATATCACACGACATCACCTGGAAACATATCACGCGACATCACGTGGAAACATATTATGCGACAACACTTGGAAACATATTACACGACATCACCTGGAAACATATTTCACGACATCACCTGGAAACATATCACACGACATCACGTGGAAACATATTTCACATCACCAACATATCACACGACATCACCTGGAAACGTATTTCACGACATCACCTGGAAACATATCACACGACATCACCTGGAAACATATTACATGACATCACCTGGAAACATATTACATGACATCACCTGGAAACATATTACATGACATAACCTGGAAACATATCACACGATATCACCGGGAGACATATCACACGATATTACCTGGAAACATATCACTCGACAACACCTGAAAACATATTACACAACATTACCTGTAAACCTATTACATGACATACTTGGTAACATATTACACGACATTACATGAAAACATATAACACGACATCATCTGGACTCATATCGCACGACATCACCTGGAAACATATTACATGACATTACTTGGAAACATTACATGACATTACCTGGAAACATATCACACGATATCACCTGGAAACATACTTCACGAAATTACCTTGAAACATATTACACGACATCACCTGGAAACATATCACATGACATTACCTGGAAACATATCACATGACATTACCTGGAAACATATCACATGACATTACCTGGAAACATATCACACGACATCACCTGGAAACATATCACACGACATTACCTGGAAACATATCACATGACATTACCTGGAAACATATCACATGACATTACCTGGAAACATATCACACGACATTACCTGGAAACATATCACATGACATTACCTGGAAACATATCACATGACATTACCTGGAAACATATCACACGACATCACCTGGAAACATATCACACGACATTACCTGGAAACATATCACATGACATTACCTGGAAACATATCACCCGACATCACCTGGAAACATATTACTCGACATTACCTGGAAACATATCACATGACATTACCTGGAAACATATCACCCGACATCACCTGGAAACATATCACATGACATTACCTGGAAACATATCACACAATATCACCTGGCAACATACTACACGATATTACCTGTAAACATATAACACGACATTACCTGGAAATATTTCACACGACATCACCTGCAAACATATTACACATGACATGACCTGGAAACATATCACATGACATAACCTGGAAACATATCACCAACCTGACTTACCTGAAACATATCAAAACGTTACAGAACGTATCCCCATATCCTATTTTTTACCCTTAAAGTTACTATCAAAGTTAATAGTTTCAATTTATTAAGAGTAATAGCTATCCTCTTCAAGTTTGAAAAAATAGCATGGGTACTGCATAGGATACTTCTTTTGCTTCACATTTGCGAAGGTTTTAGTTCCCGGTCGTACCAATTTACTGCGTAAACGGCTTGATTATGTGGAGGTGTCTGGAAAATTTCTAGGTCCAGTGTTGTTGTATGACACGAGGGCTCTGTGGGCAGACTGAGCCTCTTAGCTGCCTTATACTACACCACAGAAACTAGTTCCTAAGTCAGTAATATCCAAAACGCGCATGGATTATAACGATTTTGGATAAAAAAACGGTCTTTTAAGAGTTTTACGTTATTTTTTTCTCTATATTAAAGCAATTAATGCCGCAGCTATTTGTATTAGCAAATCATGGCTACTATTATCTTCTTCTTCTTCATCTTTATGGCGGGCTCGTTGCTAAGGACGCCTCCGTGCAAAACGTAAACATCTGACATGAATTAAGTAAATATTTCAAAAGAAAAATAAAGAAAACATGTATAAATGTACAACAAAAACATAATAAATGGCAAACACAAGAAAATATTGAGTTTTGTGGCAGATAGAAGCAGCCTCAAAGGCCGCTTTTACTTCGTCACTCGTCAATAACCTTATCTCACCCCCTGCGTCACAACTTGCTCTGCTGAGATTACCGCACCATAACCACGTCATCTGCCCCAATGAGCAAATCTACGGGCCGGAGAACCAGCGCAGAAAAGGAGAAAGGGTTAATCTAGCTAACAACTGCTTCTAATATACCGAAAAAATAGCATGGGTACTGCATAGGATACTTCTTTTGCTTCACATTTGCGAAGGTTTTAGTTCCCGGTCGTACCAATTTACTGCGTAAACGGCTTGATTATGTGGAGGTGTCTGGAAAATTTCTAGGTCCAGTGTTGTTGTATGACACGAGGGCTCTGTGGGCAGACTGAGCCTCTTAGCTGCCTTATACTACACCACAGAAACTAGTTCCTAAGTCAGTAATATCCAAAACGCGCATGGATTATAACGATTTTGGACAAAAAAACGGTCTTTTAAGAGTTTTACGTTATTTTTTTCTCTATATTAAAGCAATTAATGCCGCAGCTATTTGTATTTTCTAATTCTAAAGGAATACATTCGTAAAATGTTACTACGCGAGGGTGTTTCGGTGGCGGCACCTAACGGCGGGTTCCTGAAGTCAGTTCAAGCCGCCATAATGGATGGAAGGCCCGACACTCACTCCCTCAAAATATCCGTCTACTTTACCTTTCGGTAAGTGTTAACTGAGTATTTAACCTCTTTATTGGTGTGCATGTAGATTAACAAAAGGACCGATTACTATCCCAATACCGGGTCCAACAAAGACCCGGGCGTGTCACGTGTCTCATATGGTGTGAGAAGCACGTGTCAGAAAACAAATGGATATTGTTCAATGCGCGATTACACGCCCGACACTCGTCAACAGATCCGCTGCGGCGGCTGCTACGTTATATAGGAATAGATTACAAGAGTATACGTAAGGGAATTTCCTTTCTTTAGAGACTAGGGACTTTTCCCGATTTTGGGGATTTTTTTAGGGACATTTTGAAAGCCCATTTTTCAGTGATTTGGCCGTCCACCACCAAAACCACTGTTCCCTACAGGGATTAATCGAGCTAACGACCACCAAAACCACAGTTCCTTAAAGAGATTAATCGAGCTAACGCCGCCGCCATGGCGCCGGTGCCGCCGCCGCCGCAAAATAACTCGCATTCATTACCTACCTTATGAAACATCTCTAGGTCTTATTATATTTTTTCTACAAACGTTTGGTTAGCGACGGTACGCTTGGTTAGCGATGATACGCTTGGTTAGCGATGGTATGCTTGGTTAGCGATGGTACGCTTGGTTAGCGATGGTACGCTTGATTAGCGATGGTACGCTTGGTTAGCAACGATACGCTTGGTTAGCGATGGTACGCTTGGTTAGCAATGGTATGCTTGGTTAGCGATGGTACGCTTGGTTAGCGATGGTACGCTTGGTTAGCGATGGTATGCTTGGTTAGCGATTAGCCCACGCATGTGAGACCAGGTCCACCACGTGTGGTTATTTTTATTTTTTAGAACACGCAGCCCAACGGTTGCCGTGCTGAGGGCCGGGTATATAGCCCGGGTCTGTTCAGCCCGAGTCCCGGATGACCTTGAGTCATGGCTCAGGGCTGTTTTGGGCGATTAGCCCACTCATTTGAGTATACGGTAGGGATTTTCCTTACTTTCGAGAATAGGGAATTTTTCCTAATTTAGGGATTTTTCTAGGGATATTTTGAAAGCCCATTTTTCAGTGATTTTGGCTTCCCCCTCCCCCAAACCCCGGTACCCCACAGTTACCCAGGCTTGTCTTGGGGGGTAGGGGGGGCTGGGGTGGTGGAGGGGGAGACGTAGTTGTTTCCTAGTTTTACCGGAGTAAGTTTAATTGGTCGCCAGATGAAACGGTCTTCTTACATCAAATTCATGAAAAAAGACGTATAATCAGAGGGTGTTTTGGAAAAAGAGTATCACCCCTGAGGATAAGACGAGAGCATGGACTGAAGTGGCAGAAGCTGTAACAAGGTTAGTAATCACATATTCATGGTTCAATTAGCTTACAAACTAACCTAACCTAATCAATTGGGTATTTTTTGTATAATAACACAACCACTGACCTTCCAAACAGAACATACCTTTTCATTCTGTATCTGAATAGTTTCATTATGACCATTTCTGCCACAACCCCCTCTCCCTCAACAAAACATAACTAAACCTAACCATGCCAAACCTGCCCCGTCCTACCGAACACATCCTAACTTAACATGCCAAGTTTGTTGGGGGGGAAGAAGGGGTTGGTATAGATAGTTAAGGCATATTTGCCCTTTTTTTATTCTTTATTTATTTTTATTTTTTATTTTTTTATTTTTTTTTATTTTTATTTTTTAATTGGGGGTGGGGGGTGGGATGCTAGGCATGCCAGACTATGGACACTTTTACAAGTACTTTATATCAAGACTATATGGGAATAGGTAGGTTTCGTGAGAATGGTAAAGTAAGATTAAAATAGTATATTTATAGCATTGGTCAAACAGATTATGGTGATATAATGTTAGATTGGAATGTACTCAAGATAATGAAATTAAGGTTAATGCTTTTATTTTTTTTTTTTTGTTACATATTCACATATTCATGATTCAAGTAACTTGCAAACTAACCTAACCTCGTCAAATGGGTATTTTTGTATACGAACACAACCACAGAGTTTCCAAACAGAACATACTTTTTCCTACTGCTCCATGTGAATAGCATCATCATGACCATTTCTGCTGCAACCCCCACTCCCTCAACAATCTAACATAACTAAACCAACTCCTGCTAAACCTGTCCTACCTAACACGTCCTAACCTAACATGGTAGGTCCCCAAGTTTTTTTTTGGAGGGCAAGGGCCCACTATGGAAAGGAGGGGGAGAGAGTATAAGAGTCAAGTCATTATTACCTGTTATTTTATTTATTCCTTTTTTAGAATTTTTTGTGGGGTGGAGCATGTCAGACTCTCAACGCTTTTGCAAGTATTTTATGTTAAGATTATATCGGAATAGGTAGATTTGATGAGAATTGTAAAGTAAGATTAAAATATTATTTTGATAGCATTGGTCAAACAGTTTCTGGTGATATAATGTTAGGTTAGAAGTACTCAAATGAATGGAATTAAGATTAATGCTTTGATTTTTTTTTTTTTTGTATAGCTGTATTGTGTAATATCATCCTACTTAGAGAAATGCATTTTAGAAAAGTAGGTAAAGAAAAGTAGTATTTATGGCCATGTTCATAACAACTAAAAAGTTAATGTCTTATGATGCATGTAAATAAAATACTGGTACTGATTTAGCTTTCCATCGCAGCATGTATTAAATGTTATTGGAGAAGGTATGGGAAATAAATAACATGCCATAGTGAAACGGTTAAGAAACTTGCTCAACATTTATTCCCTGACAGTGCCTTCCCTGGGAGTGGACCCCATACGCAGGATGACTGTGAGAGGCGTTGGTACAACGTACAACAAAAATCAAAGCCTCGCATTGCCAAGTGCAAGAATGAGCAGCGGCAGACTGGTAATTTTTTTTAGTCGTTATGTCTTTGAATGTAAAACTTCTATTAGTTAGTTTTTTATGTGCTCACAGAATGCATCTATATTGGCCACAATGCCTTTATTTCAGCTTAAAGTTAATAAGTTCATAGCAGTGAACTGCATATTTGATATAGAATTTTTTTTAATTTTCCTCTGTCAATGACTATCAATCTATCTAAATACCTTGGCTATCTTCCCCCAATGAAGGGTGGTAGCCAAGACAGGCACGCACACACTCACACATTCACATTCGTGTACACCAGTCTCTCAGCTGTACAGCCCCTGAGGGAGTAAAAATGGCCCTCACTGCCCTCACACTCGGACTTCCACACCAAGGCCTTAGCATATACACTGGTTACCTTGCCCTTTCATAACAATGACATTTCCCCCCTGGTGCCCCCCCACACACGTGTGATACACAGGCGCCTACTAACTATGACACTATATGACATAAACTGTGGTAGATAAACTGGTGTATGGCATCATAGGCTGCTCATCTTATATATTTGAAGGGGTACCAGAGCCATTCAGCATTGACACAGCTGATGATGTGCTAGGGATAGGACAGCAGCAACAGCAGCAGCAGTCAAGCAGCAGTGAAATATTGACTGGCCTGGATGTTTTTGGCAAAAACTTTTATATTCTCATTAAAACAATTTATTAATCACTCTTAAATTCATATTCTTTGTAGATATACACTTTATCAGTCAGTTACTTTACAACCAATAACAAATAGTGGAATATTTCTGTTAATAAGTAATATTTCACCTTTAAGACCCTTTTTCTTCAACTACGTACCTATTTAACCCATCCGCTACGAATGACATGGATTTGGCTTTCACTGGTAGTCTGGTAACATAATAGTCCCAGGTCTTTCTCTGCCTCTGCGGTGGATAGTGGAGTGTTTCCCATGTGGTATTGGTATGCTGGATATCCCCTCCCAAGGTGTAGGACTACATTTTCTTCACTGAATTGTAGCAGCCACTTTTTGTTCCATTTCTGTAGTTTGGTGATGTTTTCTTGTAGGAAATCCGCAGTTAAGGGGTTAAGTTACATGCATTAATCATGACTAATATATGACGCTTTTTTTCAGCCCCGCTGCTGTATTGCTAGAGACCATCCCAGCACATTGTTCATTACTTGTGGAAAATATACCATCAGCTACTTTGGCAACAGCCACTGCTTCAACATCTGCTGGCCCTATGACACCAGCCACTGCTTCATCATCTGCTGGCCCAATGACACCTGCCACTGCAAGGGATGACAATGAAGCTGCTCTACCACAGTCACCACCTACTTCATCGGAGTTAAGAGATGCCTTTCATAGGGCAGCAGTATAATTTTTTGATGCTGGGGCTGAATATTACTGCCTCAAGGCTATGGTTTTGTCACTTTTTTTTATTACTGAGGAGTTTAGGGTGGAAGGGGTGAAAAAAAAATTCTGCTGTTTTTCAACAGAAATGGTTAGCAAATTCATTCAAAGCCCAAAATTTACCAGAAAAAAAATTGTGTGCCTTTGTGAGTGGGTTCACTTGAGATTGGGCTCCAATACACCTCCGTGGTCTAGTGGTCAGCATGCCTGGCTTCTACGCGGGCCCGGGTTCGAATCCCGGCCCGGGCAGTCGGCATGCAGCTCACCCAGCTGATCATCCTCCCTCTCGGGCTGGTCGATAAATGGCTACCTGGGGAAACCTGGGGAAACTGTGGTAACCCGGATGTCACACTGGCCCTGTGTCCCGAGCTAATGGGCTCTCTCCTACCACAGGCTCAAGGGCCAGTGTTACGGAGACTAGCACCGAGGCCACGCACTGCTACAGCGTATGCCCCAACTTTACCTTTACCTTTATTGGCTCGACTGACAGAGACATTGCTTTGTATGTCGAAGGTCACTGGTTCAATACCCACAGCCAGGACTCTCTAACTTGGATTTTTCTGAGTTCCCTAGAGCCTAGATTAATTTCTCGGTGTTAAATGAGGAGATTTGCACCGACACCCAGTTGTGGGTGTTACAAGATATGTTGTTACAATCAGGGGCGTCATTTGGACTTTAAAAGTGGGAGGGACACTAGGGAAGACAGTTTTATATATATATATATATATATATATATATATATATATATATATATATATATATATATATATATATATATATATATATATATATATATATATATATATATATATATATATATATATATATATATATATATATATATATATATATATATATATACCATCATTAGCTTATAACACCTTTAGGCACCGATCATATTTGCATTTTATGTAGTCTGTGATGCAGGCAGGATATTCATTAGCACCTAATTAGACTCATGCTGCTCTCCAGTGCTCTCTAATGCACTCACAATCAAAGATGTAGTATGCCTATATGGTAGCATTGAGTAATCTTAGGTCACTTGGTAAAGTGTTCACCTAAGTCCGACCCAAGCTGACAACATAAACCTAAGTGTGTTTCCAAGCTGAGTGCTTAGAATATTGGCATAATAATAAAAGATGCTGAAAACTGGATTCCACTACTTTATTGAATATATGAATAATTATATACTGAATTTATAATGGAGCCAAGATAAAAAGCTATGTTTTTCAGTGGTCATACCATGATCTCATGAAAATAAAGAGGTTGATATATATAATTAATTACTACGTATTTTGGTATGATGACCATTGCACGTTAATACCATTGCTTTGCTAGCATTGAGTAATCTTAGGTCACTTGGTAAAGTTTTCACCTCAGTCCGACCCAAGCTGACAACATAAACCTAAGCGTGTTTGCAAGCTGAGTGCTTAGAATATTGGCATAATAATAAAAGATGCTGAAAACTGGATTCCACTACTTTATTTAATATATGAGTAATTATATACTGAATTTGTAATGGAGCCAAGATAAAACAGCTATGTTTTTCAGTGGTCATACCATGATCTGATGAAAATAAATAGGTTGACATATATAATTAATTACTACGTATTTTGTTATGACGACTATTGCACATTAATACCATAGCTTTGAATCCAATGATGAATATCTTCAAGCAAGACACAAATAGCAACAGACTGGTCACCAATTCACTCAGTAAACACAATACTCCAGAAAAGTATACACTGAATTCACAATAAAGTTGTTTTTCCACTTGGAACTTTGTAAACAGAAACCAAGTAACCTCGTTTTACTTCACTCATAAGTCATGATGTACGCGATGTGGTCACCTCGACCTTTCGTTCCTTCTATTAAGTGTTTAGAAGTCCTCGTCAGCACTCTCAAGTTAATACCGAAGTTAATAGTAGGTATTAGGCTAATAGTTGGTGAGGATACACTTTGAGAGTGAAGTTAATACCAAAGTCGAAAATTAATACCAATTTTAGTATTTTGATTGTACTGAAAGACCTTTACATTTCAGTAATTTGGCCTGTTTGTGTGTAAAAGCCATGGAAGATGAATTACAGATGATTTCCTTGAAATTTACAACAAGGAATCATTCGCATTCTTTTGTGTCGCTTTTTTTCAAGCTCAGTTTTCTCGCCTTCTATATGATGTTTCACCACAAATATCATTTTATCTTACCGATGAAACATTATGCTGCCATCCTCGCCTCTGTGGGCGCAACCAAAGCCAGAGCAAACCAGCATGAAGGCAAAATGTTGAGGTGTGTGGGTGTTGCGCGTCCAGCCAGCCGGGCAATGTTTTGGGTGGAATTGAGGGGCCCGGCGGGGAGGGGGTGGAGCCAAGCCGGCTTCACTTCTGTGACATCATGCCCTCTCCTTGTATTCTTCCTCCAAGATTTCCGCCGCCCTACACCGCATGCCGAATAAATTTAAACTAATCATCCAAACTTAACCTAACCTAACCTACCTAACGGGAGGGCTTCACCAACTTCGACCCCCTTGAGCTGTCATTACCAACACTCACAAACACTTAGCTATTTTCCATTACATTTACGTCCTGGATTGATGCATAAGACTTTCTTCATCATCATCATCATTTCATCGATGCCTGCTCCTAGGAGCTCCTACCAGGGAATGGCCACAGCAGAAGTGCTTCCAACTTTCTCTATCCAGACACTCCCTCCTTGCCTGCTCAAAGTTTCTCAAAGATCTTTCCCCCCTCTCCCTAACGTACTCTTGCACCCTATCCCTCCATTTCACTGGAGGTCGTCCTCTAGCATTCCCTCCCTCTATCTCACTCACATACACCCTTCTGGTCATCTTACTCTCCTCCATTCGCTCCATGTAGCCAAACCACTTTAAAGTCTGTCACTTCACTTCTTCCCTTCACCCCTGTGACACATTCCAAAATGCTCGTACACACTTCCATTACTCATTCCATCCATTCTACTCACACCACAAGCACTCCTCAAATAACTCATTTCCACTGCCTTTACTCAGGACCTCTGACTTTCATTCCAGGCCCACATTTCACTTGTGTATGTGAGGGTTGGTACTATTATTGTATTTCTCAAATTCCTCTTTACCTCCATGCTCACACTTCTGCAATTCATGATTCGTCCCAAAGACCCTACCACCCTTCTTCCTTGCAATGCCCTTTCTCTTATCTCTCCCTCCATACCACCATGCTTACACATAACTGATTCAAGGTACTTAAACTCATTGACATCCTCCATTTCTTCACCATTCAAAATTATTTTGCATTCTTTTTCACATTCAATTCCCACTCTATATGGGCATACAAAATCTACAACCTCACTTCTACTTCGCCCACAAACCATCACTTTACTTTTGTTGACATTTACTTGCAGCTTTCTCCTATTACAGACACTATCAAAAACACTGACCAAATTTTGTAGGTCACTTTCATTTTCTGCAATGAGCACCGTGTCATCAGCAAACAGTATCAAATTCAGTACCCACTTCCTTCCCTCATCGAACAGTCTTACTCCAACTTCTCCAACTTTGCCCTTAATTTCTCTAATAACACCATCCATATAAATATTGAATAACCATGGTGACATGATGCACCCTTGTCTTAAGCCCACTTTTATCTCAAAATGTTCACTTGTTTCTCCAGTAATTTTGACACATGCAGATGCATCCTCATAGAGACTTTATTGCACTAAGCAGTTTTCCTCCCACACCATAAATCTTTAAAACATCCCACAATGCAATCCAATCGACTCTGTCATAAGCTTTTTCCAAATCCGTGAAGGCAGCGTATAGTTTTTTTCCTTTTACTATTATTTTTTCTACTACCATCCTGAAGGCAAATATCTGATCCACACATTCCCTTCCCTTCCTGAAGCCTCCTTGTTCTTCACTGATTTTCTCTTCTGTAAGTCTTTGCACCCTCTCTATTATGACTTTTCCATATACCTTTCCGGGTATACTCTAGGGTGTACTCCGGGTATACCTCTATAGCTCCCACATTCCCCTCTCCTGCCCTTCCCCTTGTAAACTGGGACAATGATGGCTTTCGTCCAGTCTACTGTCACCACCCCCCCCTCCCATGTTACTTCACATATCTTGACTGTGGGGTTCTTGAAAGGTCTGGACTTCCGAAAATCCCGTTAATTCTCAGCAATAAAAAAACCACTAGTCATGGATTCTGCGTCTCATCGCGATACTGGCCGTCCACAGAAGGCACAGGTGGTGGCCAACCCTGATTTCTACCATAATTACCATGCTGCGGGGCACCTTCTTGTCTTACTGCAGCATTTTTGTGCCACTTATTTCCCTGATACGGTCGCGACCCATAATTTCCAGTCTTGGGACGCGGTGCATGATGTTGGTTACGTTTGGCTGAAGGCCACGCTGGCCTAATCGCACCAGGGGTGGTGGCGACGCCTGAACCAATCTTTCTAGGGACTTCACTCTGCAGGTTATTGCTTTTAATTACAGGCCTTTTCATCCTACCGCAGGCCTCAAAATAGGAATTAGCCATTTCTTTCATAACTTCTAATTTCCTCACCTTGTCTATCTTGAGCCTCGTGACTAATTCATCTGGCCAGGATTTTACGTACTGCGCACGCAAGATTAGGTCCTTCACACCTTCAACTGTCTCCTCAGCACCGTCTTTCTTAAGCCATTGCTCTAAGTACCCCTTGAGGCGAGCAGCAAATTGAATTGCTGCCTCATCGTCATTTATAGAGGCAGAGGAGAACTGATACTTTAAATCATCAACAGACATTCCATAAGCTGCCAATAATGCCTCCTTCATATCTTTATACTCACGAGAGTTATCATCCAATTTATGAATCACCTCCAAAGCTTTACCTTCAAAAAGACTCATGAATCGCACACGCATGGTGACCTCATAGTACTGCATTAAGTTAGCGGCTTCCTCAAAACACGCTACAAATATTTCTATCTTATCCCCTTCTTTGAAATGATTAAGCTTTAGCTTGGAGAAACTACTTTATTATTCTGAGAGTTATTACCAGTCCCATTATTCGCCGCTAGCTCGGCCATTTTTACTGCATGGGCCTCCTTTTCTCGTTCTCTCTCAGCTTCTAGTTTCCGTAATTCTAGCTGGTATTGATCCTTTTCTCTTTCTCTCGCTTTCTCTTGCTCCTTGATTATGTACTCTCTGGCTTCTTTAGCATTGTACCCTAACACTTCCGCTTCCTCTTTCCACTGTGATACAGACATCTTGCGAGATAAATACTTCGAACCTAACAGCCAATACTTCGCCTATGGAGTGTGAGGTCAGACCCTGTTCGGGCGCCATTTTCGCCATTTTATGTGGGGTTCTTGAAAGGTCTGGACTTCCGAAAATCCCGTTAATTCTCAGCAATAAAAAATATAAAATAAAATAACTGAAAATTGAGTTATCAGACTCACAGCCCCTCTAGTCCTTATTTATTTAAATATCTGACCAGTCACATCTCTCATA
>NC_066538.1:9025465-9186416 GCF_024679095.1 Eriocheir sinensis
CATTCCCGCTGTGGTGGAAAGGAGTGGTGAAAATGGATTTAACACCAAGCAACCTGTGTAGTTCCGACAATAAACTAGAAGTGAAATGGGTCCCTCGATCAGAAAGAATTTCCCTAGGAATTCCAGCACGGGCAAATATTACCAGTAAGCTTCAGCTACTGACACCGAGTCGGTGTCCTTGAGTGGTAGGGCCTCTGGAAACCAGGTTGCAAAGTCGATCAAGGTAAGGATGTGTCTATGGCCTTTTGAGGATGGTGGAGATAGGGGCCCAACGAGGTCGATGGGGACTCCGGAGAAGGGTTCTGTGATGACGGGTAAGGGTTGGAGGGGGACAGGATGCACCCGAGCTTTCGCCGACATCCGTTGGCACTTATCACATTAACGACAGTAGGCACGGATGTCTGTTCCCATACCTGGCCAAAAGAAATGTTCAAAAATCTTCATCTCCGTCTTACGATAAGAGAAATGTCCGGCCAAGGGACTCTCATGGGCCACGGAGAGGATGATCTGACAGCAATCACTTGGCAGAACTAGACAATGTTGGCCTACCTTATTGGAACGCTTGGAGGTGAGGTACTTCCGGTAGAGAAGCCCATTGAGATACAGGTACTGGAAGGATGACCCGTTTTTGGCTCTGTCGACCTGTCCAGAGGATGCTTTCTGCCGTATCTCTGGTAAGGAGGCTCACGAGACTTGAAGCTGGGTGAACTATTGAGGGGTTACTGAAAGAGGTTGAAGTTCCGGAAGGACAAGCGGATGCAGCCTCTTCAACGAACCAGCACGGGTGGTAACAGCGTGTATCAGGTCGGCTGTAGGGGGCGTCGGAACATTAGAAGTAAACCTCCCTTGCTGCAACTTTGAAGATGAGGATGCACTGGTAGGATCAGGAAATGGACCTTGAGAAGAGTCAGGGTCATGGGGATCCCTTACCCCATGGACGTTTCCTATTAGGGCCATAGCAAACTTCATAGGAGCTCGTATCACCTTAGTTCAACCGGTGTAGTAGGAACAACTAAGTAGCACTTCACCACGGGAAACTTATCTACTCGTCCTAGGCAGTCTGCTAGTGAAGCCTTCGGACAACTCTCAACATCTATATCCGGTAGTACGTCTTCAGAGACAATCACACAAGAGCAACCAGTGTCCCTGATGATATTGGAGCTCCAAGATCCGTTAATGATGCCCGAAACGGAAAAGTGCGGGATACTTTTATCACCAAGGCAAAAGCCTACTTTTTTTTTTTACAGCAGAGAAGTCAGTTCAAGGGCATAAAAAAAGGAAACAAATGAAAAAAAGCCCGCTACTCACTGCTCCTAAAAAGAGTAAAAGTGGCCGAAAGATAGGTCAGTTTCGGGAGGAGAGGTGTCCTGATTCCCTCCTCTTGAAAGAGTTCAAGTTATAGGTAGGAGGAAATACAGATGAAGGAAGATTTTTCCAGAGTTTACCAGCGTGAGGGATGAAAGAGTGAAGATGCTGGTTAACTCGTGCGAAAGGGATTTGGAGAGTAAAGGGATGAGCCTGAGTAGAAAGTCGTGTGTGGCGAGGCCGCGGGAGGGGGGAGGCATGCAGTTAGCAAGTTCAGAAGAGCAGTCAGCATGAACATATCGATAGAAGATAGAAAGAGAGGCAACATGGCGGCGAAATTTAAGAGGTAGAAGACTATCGGTAAGAGAAGAAGAGCTGATGAGACGAAGAGCCTTAGACTCCACTTCACTCTGTCCAAAAGAGCTGTGTGAGAGGAGCCCCTCCCACACGTGAGATGCATACTCCATGCGAGGACGGACAAGGCCCCTGTAAATGGATAGCAGCTGTGCGGGGGAGAAGAACTGGCGGAGACGGTACAGAACGCCCAGCTTCGAGGAAGCTGATTTAGTAAGAGAAGATATATTAAGTTTCCAGTTGAGATTTTGAGTTAAGGATAGACCGAGGATATTTAGTGTTGAAGAAGGTAATAGCTAGGTGTTGTCAAAGAATAGGGAATAGTTGTTTGGAAGATTGTGTCGAGTGGATAGGTGGAGAAACTGTGTTTTTGAGGCGTTGAAGGACACCAGGTCCTTCGTGCCCCAATTGGAAATAATAGTAAGGTCTGAGGCTAGGCGTTCAGCCGCCTCCTGTAGGGTGTGTCTTCTATTAAAAGAAGTTGAGTAATGCAGAGAAGAGTCATCGGAGTAAGAATGGATAGGACAGTTCGTTTTGGAAAGAAGATCATCAATGAACAACAGAAAGAGAGTAGGAGATAGGACAGAACCCTGCGGAACACCACTATTAATAGGTTTAGGGGAAGAACAGTGACCGTCTACCACAGCAGAAATAGAACGGTCAGAAAGGAAACTGGAGATAAAGGTACAGAGAGAAGGATAGAAACCGTAGGAGGGTATTTTAGAGACCAAAGATTTGTGCCAGACCCTATCTAAGGCTTTTGATATGTCCAGCGCAATAGCAAAGGTTTCACCGAAACGGCTAAGAGAGGATGACCAAAAGTCAGTTAGGAAGGCAAGGAGATCACCAGTAGAACGCCCCTTGCGGAACCCATACTGGTGATCAGATAGATCAGAAGTGGAAAGGTGCTTTTGAATCTTCCGGTTAAGGATTGATTCACAAGCTTTAGATAGACAAGAAAGCAAAGCTATAGGACGGTAGTTTGAGGGATTGGAACGGTCACTCTTCTTAAGCACAGGCTGTATGAAGGCATACTTCCAGCAGGAAGGAAAGGTAGATGTTGACAGGCAGAGGCAAAAGAGTTTGACCAGGCAGGTTGTCAGCACGGAAGCACAGTTTTTAAGGACAATAGGAGGCACTCCATCAGGCACATAAGCCTTCTGAGGATTGAGGCCAGAGAGGGCATAGAAAACATCATTCTTAAGAATCTTAATAACAGGCGTAAAGGAGTCAGATTGGGAATGAGTAGGAAAAATATGCCCAGAATCGTCCAGAGTGGAGTTTTTAGAGAAAGTTTGAGAGAAAAGTTCAGCCTTAGAGATAGATGAGACGGCGGTGATGGCTTAGCAGATTCGCCATCTTTGAAGGCGCCGGGATTCCTCGGACAGTGCGGGCGAATGTGACCTTCTTCCCCGCATTGGTGACACTTTACTGTGTAATGTATATATTATAATGTACATGTGAATGTGTGACTGAGTGTGTCGCAACCACAGTGCCGCGCCATAGGATGTTTAATACCACGTAGGTGCTAGGTGGTGCTTACGGAGGTGCTCCTTGCCCTGGGAACGGTGCTGAATCAACAAGCCTTGGCACTGGATTATTCCTGCAGCCGGACTGAGGCCGGCAGGAAACAGTGGGCAGCGGTGACGAGCAGAATACTTTTGTTAGCCTTTTTATGTTATCAGTTTTTATAGTAACTGCGGGGAAGTGTTATGTTTTGTGATAAGGGCACGAACTGCTATCTCTCGTCAAGTCCGGTGTACCGTTGCCTGCTTTCTTCAGTTGATTGAAGTTGACGAGATACCACAATACCCCTTTAAGTTAAGTGATGTGGATTATGTTTTGGCCGAGCGGAGCCGTTAAGCTCACTTTGAGTTTACTTAATTTACTCTCTCTTTGGTTTATTAAAAACGTGATGAGTTTTAACTTTTTTAACAGTTTTACACAATAGTTACAAAGTTTATGTGAGCTGTCGCACACACACCCCGATAAGTGTTCTGCTTGTCATTGCTGCCCACTTTCTTCTGCCGGCTTCAGTCCGGCTGCAGGAATAATCCGATGCCAAGGCTTGTCGATTCAGCACCGTTCCCACGGCAAGGAGCACCTCCGTAAGCACCACCTAGCACCTACGTGGTATTAAACATCCTGTGACGCGGCACTGTGGTTGCGACACATTCAGTCACACATTCATATGTACATTATAATATATACATTACATCGCTCGGTCACCTAAAAGTCGCGACCCCGCGACTCACCCGACCTTTAAAATTAGTGTACCTACCCATGTTACAGTCGCCCAATGTGTACTACCTAAGCGAGGTCTTGTTACAGTTGCTTTGAAGAATTATATTATTATACAAGTCAGAGCCCGCCTAACGATACAACATCGGGAAATACCCATGATAATAAATATATTCATGGAAGTAACAAGAAATGGGTAAAGTACAGTCGGCTATAGAGAGTAGTGTCACACTGTCCAGTAAGTTTCGTTCAGAAAGCGACATCTGGCAACCCCTCCACGCGACATGAAAATTATTATATCCTATCGAAATCGTACTGTTGTGGTGATTGGTGGTCACAGGTGCACTCTACATAATTTTAAGATAGATATTTATCAAAAGTGCCCGTCGCTAACGCTTAATAAATATTTTTTCTTTAGGCTCTGTCGCTACATTTTGACACGAGACTTTAGTTTCGTTCAAATTTAGTCAAGAGCAATTCTAAGTTGTTTATCAAACTATGATACATTTAAAAATATACTGCACTTATTAGGGGAGATTGTTATGCCTTTTAACTAAAAACAAAAAATTCCTGACAGCCGAGATCTTGTTCTTTATAAAAAAAAATTATACGTAATAATAGGCTATAAACGTTCATATGATGGCGTCGTCGACCGCGGGCCTTGGCTGGAGCAGCGGTATTCTATCAAAGCCCTTATGTCCGCAGGCACTGCAGTTGAGCTGTCACGTCAGTGGCTGTGGAAACGTATAATTTTTAATACCTAAAAAAATAGGAGAGAGAGAGAGAGAGAGAGAGAGAGAGAGAGAGAGAGAGAGGGCGAGAGGCTGGGTGGGGACGGGACACATGTCCATCAGCGACAAGGGGTCAGCTAGTCAGCGACACACACACACACACACACACACACACACACACACACACACACACACACGTATTTATACTTCGATATTACGTAATCTTTACGGAGAAATAATTTTAGATTTTTGATGATCTGAATTGTCTTTGAGGTTTTATAGTGACGAGAATTAAGGCTGCGAGTTAAACAGACCCTCAAGCCTATATGCTGTTTGATGGTAAGGAGCATTAGTCACTGCCTGCCTCTGTGAAGGACAGCATTGCACGCGGTATTTTCAAAGTTTAATAAGAAAAAGTGTTTCAGACTGTTCGTGATGTTTTACCTCGCCATCATCATCATCATCATCATCATCATGTAGAAGACATTCATTATCGCATTTCTAAATTGAATTCATGTAATCTGGTATATTTCTAACAACATTATATAATAATATAATATAATATTATACAATATTATAATTTCACGGTCACACACACACGGTACACACTGAAACGCGTCATTAACATCGCCAGTGAATGCGTCACCGTGGTATAGTTGCCAGATACCGCCACCAGGCTAAACATTCTGAAAACCGTGACACTACTCTCTATCGTCGACTGTACATACAGATTGAGGTAAACAGGGCTAGAGTCGTGGACGTGGAAGCTGAGTTATATTCCGAGAAAAAACAAAATAATAGCTCGAAAAATTATTTACATGATACATCCTAGAAAAATTAAATTGACTAAACTGTCATTAGGATATATGGTAATGGAGCTATTTGGAATAGTAAAAAGAATAAGGAAAAATCCTTGAAGAAGATCTGGTACAAACTGAACCTTCGAGTCACACCTTGACACAAAACTGTCGCAGAGAAACACTCATCCGTTGCGTGACAATTAATTGCCAGTGTCGTTACCCTCGGCGCGCCTTCGAGACGGGCGGGGTCTACAACAATAGATGAGGGTGTGTGAAAAGAGGTAATGTTATCCGTAGAGTCTCGTAATAGTTACAATGTGTTAACAAGGACAAGTCTGGAGAGCCTTAGAAGCATTGGCTGTCAGCACCACTGACTCACGATACTCCGTTTTTCAGGTCTACAGTACTATAAAAGAAAATCCTGTCGCCAAGTTGTGAGATCACTGAAATCTATAAATCCAGCATAACTGATTAGAGTAATTCCAGCATTAATAAACATCAAATTAAAAAGACAAATTTCCACCTATCCTCCGATCGTAACGAACGTGGATGACTGACATCTTTGACGTCAAAAATAATTCCCGTAACGGTTAACAGTGGTATGTCAAGGAAAAGGTAAGACTTGTCTGCATACTTCCAAAGCTGACAAATATTCACATGCTGGTTACAATAAAACTTTGGGACAGCATCTGCTCAAGTGTGGTTAAGTCTGTCTTTGCAGAGAAAAATGCCTGTTTGAAGCAGAAGCACATGAGGTTCAAGGTTAAAAAGTACCTATCCCTATGTTAGTCTACACCCTCGATTATTACGGTTCCAAACAACTAAGGAGACGGACTGCCCTACACCAACTCAGCAATTAAAATATAATAGTGAGTAAGAGTGAGAAGTATTACTTAAGCACTCCCCTCTCGGATAAAAAAAGATGCAGGCAAAAGCTCAGGAACCAAACATAAATTAGTAATTGTGAGGACGCAGGTTATAGTCGTGTGGTGGAAAGATAGACAAGGCATCGTCAGGCTGAGGCAAACAGGCGGTTCTCGCTGGTTCAACTAAAGTCGAATCAAGGACCTCAGGCTGGGCGTCTGTCTTTTTGAGGCGATCACTATGCACAATTTCATATGAATTAAAAATGAGGTTATAAAGCTCAAATTTATGTCCACCTAATTGTCTAACTATCTGGCGTGGGCCCACGAATTTAGGGGACAACTTCGAATGTCTCTCTGGGACTCGAAGCATAACAAAGTCACCCACTTTCTAGGAAACAGGGGCGGCACGCTTGTGTTGCTGCAAGCACATAGCCTCAAATGTAGCCTGTAATCTCTCTCTGACGTTTCTATGAATATCTGTGAAAACTTTGAGCTGAACCTTAGAATAATCATCAACATTATATACAGGTGAATGAGAACTACTAAGAAGGTCATATGGAAGTCTCTTCTCAACCCCAAAAATTATGTAGAGGGAAGATTCTCCCGTTGACTCACAAACACGGCTGTTTATGCTTGCTGCAACATATGCTAGCCAGTCCTCCCAGGTATGCTGAAGTCCGCTAACGACCGGGCGCAAGACATCTAAAATCTTCCTATTTGCGCGTTCAACAAGGCCGTTGCTGGCTGGGTGATAACTGACTGTAAAACTTTGTGTAATGCCAAACTGTTTGCATATTTCTGCTAAAAGTTGATTGCGAAACTCAGTTCCATTATCACTTAACAACACCCTAGGTGTGGAGTATGGACAAATTAGATGAGTTATTAGGGCATGAGCAAAGGACTATCTTTCACCGGGGCTAACACAACGTACCGCGACAAGTCATCTACACAAACCAAGAGATACCTAGAGCCCTGGTGGCTGGCAGGAAGCTGTAGCAAGTCAATAGAAACTACATCCCAATGTAACGGTGTAACGCTTGGTTGCGGGGACTTGCGGGCGTGAAGGGAAACACTTGCTGTCTTAGAAGAAATATATTCTTAACCTAAGATACAGCGTAGCGTGGGTGAGAGAGACGAGACGCTAGGTGTGTGTCGTGCGAGCTCTCTCGAAAGAGTGACGAATTACAGATTGGAAAATAATGAAGTTACAATTGGTCACGTGTGTCAAGGTGACCTCTAAGCTTGATGAAATGCATTTTATACAAACTGAAACGGTAAACACTGACAGCTGACATTCCTACAAGGTGGCGTGATCTATCTGTCGTGTTTTTTTTCCATTGATATTGCATGCCTAATTCTTGGTGATATTAAGTAATAATAATAATAATAGTAATACACTGGTATACTACAATTACTATAACACTGCTCGGTCACCTACCACTGATCGCGACCTCGCGACATTCAAAAAAAAAAATCTAATTAGTAGTTGACCCGATATAGTGTGAACATGTTGAGCAGACTGCTTATGGCACAAGTATATTAAAACAATGGCTAAGCAGGAATACTCGTGTAGTAATGATATAAATAATGAGAGATAACACCAGCGGGTACGACATAATCGGAGAAATAATCTCTAAATGGAGAAACATAAAGACACAAGTATCTGTAGTTAACAAGTGGCCTAGTTACAGAACATGAAATGCTCATCCAGCTTCCCAAAAATAAGAAGAAGAACAACAAAAGGTGTGCACATAGTACAATGGTAAGGTACAGGAGCAGGAGAAATGACACATTTCTTGCCTTTTTTCTTACGTGAGAAAAAAAAAAAACTACCTAGCCAGTGGCCTCCCTGCATCCTGTCGCCTAGTCTGCACAACCAAATAATCGTGCAGGACAGAGTTCCTCCTAATAAGGTAGCACATGACGACGAGACTGACGAACATCAGAAACATCGGCACAAAAATTCCAGGGTACAAGTAGGTGAGGTGCAAGTATTCAGGCAGCGTTTCCTCCAGGGTTTCTGCAAACTGTTTTGTTTGCGAAAGATAATGAATAAAGGGAATTAGTCACATAAGAGATGCTGGAGAAGTGAATGTTATCGAGAGACCGCAGAGGAAACACTCGATGAGAAATATTGGCCGTGAAAACCAGACGGATCCGGGACGGATACGTTGTTATGTTAGTGGAGCGGATATAGCATGCTTCCGCTATGGCATAGTGACCAGTAACCCGTTGATAAGTGGTTCCCTCCGGGCAGATTACTGATATATAGAAGGACTGAGGAAAATAGAAATAATGTAGACCCTGAAAGTTCTTATGGAAAACAGGTGTTGGGGGTAGTTGCTTGTACGGGCACAGGGAAAGAGCGTCACACGCGTTCACCCGGGTGAGGGCGATCTCCCACACTCCTCCCCGAACCGGTAGGAAGACAAAAAGAGACGCAGAGCAATAGAATCGCCTGAAGACCGTCTCCTTGCAATATTGCAAGAGCGAGTAGCTACCCGTTGAATACAGAGCGAAATCCTTCGCGATTAAGACAAGAGACTGGGACGTGTCCAGGGCTAACACACTGTCCTTAGCGGAAAAGGGAAATGGAACAATTTCATGGGCCTCAAACACATCCGCCGTCTGAAACGGAACATGAATGATTATGGCATCGGGGGTGAGGCTGGACTCAATCAAGTGGTAAAAATATTGACTCATGTCTGGCTTGAATAAAGGCTTGAGACTATAATTTTGATACCCGATATGGATAGTCGTTCTCAAATCGTGTAGAGGGAACAAGGCAGGTGTGACTCTACCGTGCGCTGCATCTACCATGTTGCTAATAACCTGCTGATTTGCCTTTGCGACAGAGTTAATGACGTTTTCCAGTACATGCAAGGCCTGATCTAGGAGGAAAAACTGATTCACCTGGTCGATCTGCTTGACAACTATGTTGATAACTTCTACCATCTTATTTGTTTGCTCTAGCAGTTCCTCAATGTGAGTATACAATCGCGCACGTTTTCTACAATTGGCGTTGATCACCCTGCGATTTCGGCAGCAAAGGAAAGTACATGAGCGTAGTGGTCCAGCAAATCGCGCGCGTCCTCGTCGGTTGCCGTACCGAAAAGGAACTTTGAGGCGGACCCAATGATGTTGAGCAACCCCCTCTTTACCCGAGAGTGAACTGAGTGAAAACTATAATCCATGTCTACTTCATCAACTTTTCCCCGTAAGAACAGAATCCTATCCTCCAGTAGTTGAAAAAGATTCAGAGAGTTGGTACTAGAAGGTGCCTTTGATTCCCTAGTCTTGGTTGCCCGTATGGCGTCTGCCATGCCGAGTAGTTTTTTTCTGAGACTATCCTGATTGTGTCTGTGGTGTTGGTCAAGGGAGTATATGGATATTTTACGAGGAGCACATCTTCTATGAGGAAGACCTCTCCTATGCGTGCCGTGAGGGCGCAAGGCTTCAGATGGATGGGTGTCGTTGCAAGCAGGGAGCCGAGGTACAACAAGATGATCAGAAAACGCAACATCATGATCTGAAAGTGGTGGGAATGAAGTATTTAAACCCGTGGTCTCAAGTTATAGCTATGGGTGTTGGGATTATCTTGTTGAACATTTGACTCTGAAGGGGAATTACCAATATCAATGTCCAAGGGTAAGGGAATTACTTTCAGACGATCACTGTGAACTTCTAGACTGACTCCACTATTTGACTCAAGAACCTCGAACCTATTTCCCCTGACATTCCGAACAACTCGGTAAGGACCCACAAATTTAGCCCCCAGTTTCGAACTCCTTTCCGCTTGCTTAATCATGACTGTGTCACCCTCTATTAATTCCACCGGGATGGCCTGTTTGTGTTGTTTTGACATAATTTCAACCTTTGTAGCTTTTAACGTACTCCTAACCTCTGAGAGTATCTTGGAAAACATATGCATCTGCTGTTGCGCGTACTTATCAATGTTGTAGAAAGGTTGGTGTGGTTTTGTTAGGAAGTCGTACGGAAGACGTTTCTCCACCCCATATAAGATGTAGTAGGGAGACTTCCCCGTTGAGTCGTTTACCGACTTATTTATGGAAGCGGCTATGTGCGATAGCCAATCCTCCCAGTTACCGTGGAGATCGTTCACGATAGGCCTGAGGACCTGTAAGATTTTCCTATTAGCCCTCTCCGCCAACCCATTAGCAGCTGGGTGGTAAGCTGTGATGAAGGATTGCGTGATGTTAAACTGAGCGCATATTTCGCTCAATACTGTGTTCCTAAACTCGGTGCCATTGTCACTCAAAAGAATTCGAGGAGACGAATGGGGACACAACACGTGAGTCACGAGGGCATGGGCCACGCGTGTGGCTGTCTTGTCCTTGAGAGGCGCTAGAACTAGAAACCTAGAGAACTGGTCGACGCACACCAATAAGTAGCGCGAACCATGTTGGCTCTGGGGGAGCTGTAATAAGTCTATATTAACAACATCCCATGGCTCCTCTGGTACTGGGTATTGCAACATAGGTGCTGGCCCTTTTACGGACCCCTTGTGCTTAGCACAAACGACGCAATGTGCGACATGTTTTTCTACATCAACCCGTAATGTGGGCCAGTAGTATTTTTGTCTGGTGACAGATAGTGTCTTGTCCCTTCCTGGTTGACCCGCAATGGGTGTGTCATGGACCAGCTTAAGCGTCACGGGTCGGATGACCAGTTGTTCTATAGGTACTGATTTGGTTGGCCATGACCTACAAAGGAGGTTGTCCTCTGATTGGAAGAATTGTGAAAAGGGAACTGGCAATTCTGGAAGGTTTGTTTCTTCTCCCGACTCTAGGGCGTAAATTAACCTCTTCCACACTGGGTGGTCTCGCTGAGCAGTGTGTAGCTCAGGTGAAGTGAAGTTGTGGATGACCTCTGGGGTGGTAATCGCGCCTATTGGAATATTTCGAGAAAAGGCATCTGCGACCACATTTGTTTTCCCGGTGATATATTTTATCTCCGGATTGTATGCTTGGATCGTTAAGAACCATCTTGCCAGACGACCGTGTAGGTTTTTTTCCTTGAAAAGATCAGTTATGGCCGCGTGGTCCGTATACACCACAATGTTGTACCCCATCACTATGTCTCGAAAATGCTTCAGAGCAGACACAATGACAAGAGCCTCTAGGTGGGTAACAGAATAGTTCTTTTCCGGAGCTGTTAGTACTCTACTGGCGAACGCTATTACATGCTTTTTGCCGGACTTATCTGTTTGCATAAGAACGGCTCCTAGTCCACTGGCCGAAGCGTCGGTACAAAGCTGAAAGGGGTCCTTGAAATCTGGAAAGACAAGTACCGGAGCCTGTGTAAGCGCTTTCTTTAAATCCTCAAAGCTCGTTTGTTGAGCTGGGAGCCACTGAAATGGTACGTCTTTCTTTAGTAGATGGGTTAGGGGACTCGCGCGTGCTGCGAAGTCCTTTATGAAAGGCCTGTAGTAACCTGCGACTCCCAAGAAAGACCGTACCTTGTCTGTAGACGTTGGTTGAGGGAACTCGGCAATAGCTTTTACTCTGTCGTTCACTGTATGGATCCCGAATTCGTCCACGACATACCCCAAGAACTTGATCCGAGGCCTTAAGGACTCACATTTGGTGAGTTTGAGCTTTAATCCGACCTCTTGAAGTCTGTGTAGGACTGCTTTTAGTGTTTCCATGTGTGCATGCACGTCTTTACTTGCTATGATGATGTCGTCTAAATACACATAGACAGAGTTGCCCAGCAAGTCTCCAAAAATACTGTTCATTGTCCTTTGGAAGGTCAAGGGAGCTCCTTTGAGCCCGAACGGCATCCTCGTCCATTCATAGTGGCCATGAGGCGTGCTGAAAGCCGTTATTTCACGGGACTCGGGGGCCATAGGGCCAGTATTTCCTCTACCGAAACACATCAGAAGATCTCTAAGAACGGGAAGCGGAAAATGATCATCCACGGTCGCGTTGTTCACACGCCGGAAATCAATCACAGGACGATAAAAACCGTCTTTCTTTGGAACCAGAAACAAGGGTGAATTCCACGGGGAGTTCGATTCTTTGATGACACCTTGTTCTAACATATCAGATATAAGTTGCTGCGCTACTTCCCTCTGACTGTAGGGGAGCTTGTATGCATTGATATTGGTATTGGTATTGGGTTTTAACTTAATGTGGTGTTCAGCACACTGCGTAACTCCAAGCGGCTCGCCTGGTAGAGCAAGCTACCCTCTATAATGTTCCAGCAGCTGGACTAAGGTTGGCTTAATTTCGGAATAGTGTGCAACTTTCAGGAATGCCTCTAAATTATAGCTTCTTCCATTTAGCGTAACCCGTTTCTGGGTCGTGATCTGTAGAGTCCCTTGATAGATAGAGGCCCGACAGCCTAAGATTTGGACGCCATTATTGGCCCTGTTTTCGCCGCGAGAGCGTGTGTTAGTGTTTGAAAAGCGCGGCGAAAACACAGGGCCAATAATGGCTTCCAAATCTTAGGTTGTCGGGACTCTATGAGGGACTCTACAGATCACGACCCAGAAACGGGTTACGCTAAATGGAAGAGGCTATTAGCTGTGTCTTGTTTGTGAGAAGCCTGACACGCCGAGGTTATGCCTGAGACTTGGGCTGAAGGGTATTCAGCTGGTTCCGGGGCTACATTTTTCCCATACACTAAACACTGGCATAATCTAACACCGTGTTTTAAGGATACAGGGGATCCTAACGTGTTTATTACCAATGCCTCTGCAATACCTCCCTCCTTGACTGTCGTGAGAGTTACCTCCACCGTCACCCGGTGTATGTGAGGTGCTCCGTCGATACACACATCACTGCCCGTTGGAGGGGCGTTAGGTAACCGGATTTTAACAAGTTTTGCAGCACGATCCGGAACTACTTGAGGACCTTCTACGAGTGCCGTTACTGTCCGCCACAAGTCTGTAATGTTTTCGTGTGGTTTGACCGTAAGAGGTGACACTTGGGCGGTGGCAGACCCTGAGTCTGTGGTGGGTTGGTCATTTTCCCCCTCTGAGAGCGGGATTACTGGTGACATAGGCGATAGATTTACCATTCCCTGTATGCGTCGTCCTTGATACACGCTAAGGTGAGTGAAATTTTGCCCACCTTGCAAGGGAGGGCAATTATGCTTGTCCATCCCAAGGCGGCAATGACGGAGTCAAGTTGCTCCCAATTAGTATCGTCCTTAAGGGATACTTGGATGTACACCTTGGGGCTGTCACGAGGTCATGTCTTTTTATTCTGAGAAGAGGAGGAGTGTGGTTTACTGTCCGCCGAGGACTTGTTCTTCTGTTCCTCCTTGGCCTTTTGTATTGCAGAACAACTGTCTGAATCATGAAAACAATTCCCGTGGACAAGGCAAAAGGCAGCCTTCCGCTGATGGTTCGGCCTAGGGTACCTGTGTGATGAGTGATGGCCGCCTCTGTATCCACCTGATCGCCTATCAGATCCCTGTCTTAAGTGTGTTGAGTCCCTACGTTTCGCGAAGCAAGAATTCTCGGAATGTCCTGATTGTTTGCAAAAACTACAGGTGAGAGATGCCTTACTTTGTGCCTGCAATGCTGCGGCTGTTGCCAGGGGTTGATGGTGAGGGTGTTCTTGAACCTTGACTTCTAACTCTGAGAGGAAGTCAACCAACTTCCCGCCCGGTTTGAAGGTCAAGGGAAGGGCAGAACGGCGGTTCTTCTCTGAAATATGAAATAAGTAAAAAAGCAACTCGAAGACTGTCTTCACCTGGTGTTTTTGCATACTGCCCCCTGGGAGCCATTGCGCGTCTTCTAACTTTTGACACAGTCAACCGCCAGCTGATTTGCCTCAGTCATGGCGTCCCAAATCGGCTTTGTTGAGGAATTTTTTGGGAGGGACTCAACCGTGTGTGCAATCTGTCTAACGATGCTTGGTTTACTCCCGCCTCCGAAGACTTTTATGAAATTCCTTTTAAAAATCTCATAGTTTACTCCAATGTCCCCCGAAGCGAACACTGAGGACTGCATCAAATTTAGTGCCCGAGAGCCTGGTAGTAACCGGGACCGAATGAATGCAATTTTATCATGATCTTCCGTAATTTAGGAATTTACGATGGCAGACTCACATAGATCTAGGAACTGTCCCGCCGAATAATCTGACTCGCTGCCGGAGAACTGTCGAATACTGGCGTGAGTTGAAAAGACCCGAATCGGTGGAGGGGGGGGGGGGGGCGGATTGGTAGGCATTGTGACCGGTTGAGTGGGGGTTAAGTATCCCGAAGAGTCCGGAGGTGAAGGGTCCCTGCTTCCTGCTCCTGGAATTGAGGAATACTGAGTACCTGAACGTAAATTTACAACATTAAGTTCATCGGTGTCTGAACCGTGTTCCACTTCCTCCTCACCTGAAGGACGAGTCAACTGTTTAAAGGTGTCGCCGAGTTTAGCGAGAGTGTCTTTGTTCATATTATGGCTTAAATCAGTTACAATATATGAGCATATTTTAATAGCTGTAGTTATTATCCCACGTAATAATAAAATTTTGCGCCGTACCCCTAAAAACAAGAAGGGATGGTAAGCAAGGTGGCCGTTAGACGTAATAGAATGTTAAGGTTATAATATCAGGTTATAATGTAATGTTATAATGTTATGGTTATATGAAATAAAGAACCAATAACCATAGCTGGGCACGATAACATAAAACCTTATTCCCGATAACCGATAACTGATAATGAAAAACCTTAACGGCGATAACCGATATTCGTTAACTAGAGACACAAATATAGGCGATAACCGATAACCGATAACCGATATAAATCCACAATTCCGATACTAGCTAGCGATAAGTCCGATAGGCGAAAACGATAATATATTGATATTTCAGATCGAACAACATTGATGAATTCAAATTTTCATTATCTGTATTTTAGGAAACTTACAAAACCTTAAAACCACACGTTGACATGTACATATGGACGGTAATACTAGAAATGCCTGAACCGGTGTTGTGTTATTTGGCGTCTCCACCGTCAAAAATTGTTTACAAACACTGGTCTCTCGTGAACGGTGCATGCTCAGACCAGCAAGCGTAGACCTGTACAGTCTCACAAAGCTTTTAAACCGTAATTAAGAGTTGTTGGAAGGCTGAATCAGACATAGTATCACTACCACCATCCTCGCTGTTTCTAGAACGACACTCTGTACGAGTTGTATTTATATGTACAGAGTGTCGTTCTAGAAACAGCGAGGATGGTGGTACTGTATGTTTGATTCTGCTTTCCAGCAACTCTTAATGTGTTAAAAAAGCATGGTGAGACTGTACAGGTCTACACTTTAGACTTACGTGGTCGCAGTTCACGAGAGACCAGTGTTTGTAAACAAAAGCGCCAGCTTTTGACGGTGAGACACCAAATAACACAACACCGGGTACCTTCAGTATCATGGCATGGTCACAAACGAATATGGAATATCAAATTTGAGGCAGTGAATAGTCATTTTTGAGGGCAAAGTTAAATGATTTTTCTCTATGATATATTGATTTTTGAGTATCATAAAAAAATAACCTAGTATTTTAATTTTCATGATCTAAGTATGAAATCTCATCACCGAAGCTATTTCATACCCCGAAGTTTTTTCATACAACACCGGGCCACGCATGCGCAGTAGGGAGACAACGGTTTTTTTTCTGAAAGGCGGAAAAAAAAGTAGCGATTATCGCTAGTTTGGTTACAAAAGTAACGAAGATACCGATATATATTTAAATAAGTAGCGGATGGTCGATAATCCGATTTTGTTATCAGCGATAAAGTATCGCGATAACTTATCGCGATAACGCCCAGTTATGCCAATAACGCAGCGGTTATTTGGTTAGGAGAAATAAGTGAGTTTGCCTTTAAAGTGCAGTTTCCTCCCGAGCGGTGAAGAGAAAACGGAGCAAGGGCACACTGAGGGAAGTTTGAATTACAGTAGGGAAATCACAGTCTTACCGCTAGAACTACCGAACTAGAGGCCGAAATAACCAGCATTAACCCATGTCCTGGAGATTATGAACATTTCCAAAAACTTGTCTGGAATGTTGCAACAAAGAACATCCCAAGAGGGCACAGAAAACAGTATATACCTTGTCTCACCAGCCAAAGTAAGATGTTGTACCAGGAATACCAACAGGCATATAATGACGATCCATTCTCTGAAAACACCATAGAACTAGGCGAGTCACTGCTCGACCTGATAAGCACAGGAAAAAAGGACAGATGGCAGGAACTAATAACCGGAATAGATATGACTCACAATAGTAAACAGGCCTGGAAAACAATTCGGAAACTAAACACCGAGAAGAATACCAACATAAGCGTAGCTGCAGTTACCCCGGACAAAGTTGCACACCAACCACTATTGAATGGCAAACCCAAAAATAAGGAAAGGGGACACAAAAAGAACATGAAAGTTGAAATGACCGACTATTAGTGAAGAACAATTCTTCCCATTTTCGACAGAGGAACTGGATGAAGGCATAAAAACAATTAAACTTGGCAAAGCATCTGGATTAGACGGCATCACAGCAGAAATGATACATAATTTCGGACCTAAAACTCGTCAATGGCTCCTTGAGTTGCTGAACACCTGTGTAACAACTCTAAAGATACCAAAAACATGGAAAAAGGCCAAAGTCGTAGCTCTCTTAAAACCGGAAAAAGACCCAACATCCCCTAAGAACTACAGACCAATCTCTCTACTGTGTTGTCTGTATAAGCTGTATGAACGCTTGATTATGATCCGAATTCTACCCACAGTGGATGACCAACTGTCCCACGACCAGGCAGGTTTTAGACCTGGCCGCTCCTGCTGCGGCCAGGTCCTGAACCTCACACAATACATAGAAGACGGCTTTGAAAAACAACTGAAAACTGGAGCAGTCTTCGTTGACCTCACTGCGGCATATGACATGGTGAATCACAGGGCTCTCCTATTTAAGGTAGCCAAATTAGTGAAAAATTCAACCGTTGTCCGGGTGATAGAGTCCCTCCTGAACAACCGGAGGTTCTTTGTAGAGATGAACAGCAAAAAAGCAGGTGGAGGCTACAAAGGAACGGATTACCACAGGGATCGGTGTTGGCTCCAATGTTATTCAACATTTACACCAATGACCAGCCGCAATTCCAGAACATCCGCAGATTTATCTATGCAGACGATCTTTGCATTACAATGCAAGCAAAATCCTTCCATGCCATAGAAACCAGCCTCACAGATGCACTGCAGTCTCTATTAACCTACTACAAACGTTGGTTCCTAAATGCCAACCCAGGAAAAACCCAAGTCTGCACATTCCATCTTAACAACAGCCAAGCAGAAAGAAGCCTCAAGGTCACTTGGGAAAACAAAACACTTGAAAACACCAAGTATCCTGTATATCTGGGTGTGACTCTGGATAGGACATTGTCTTTTAAAGAGCACACAAGGAAACTTAAAGAAAAAGTCGCAACCCGAAACAACCTATTACAAAAACTTGCAAACTCTTCATGGGGAACCGACCCACAAACCCTAAAAACAACCGCCATGGCACTGTGCTACTCCACCGCGGAATACTGTGCCCCCGTGTGGGCACGGTCCTGCCATGCAACAACTGTGGACCCAGAATTAAACCGGGCTTGCCGAATAATAACAGGCAACCTGAAGTCGACCCCACTACCGGCCCTACATAGCCTTGCAAGCATTGCGCCACCCTCCATCAGACGTGACGCCATCACCAAACAGGAGCCGGACAATCAAGTGACCCACAACCCACAACCACGGTATGTTCACCAAGAAATGCGGCGAAGGCTTGTCTCACGCAAGAGCTTCGCCACTGTTATAGGGCTACAAGGACGCACACCAACTCAATATCGGCATGAGCAGTGGATGGAGATTAGTAGGACTCCACCACATGGGCCACTCCCCCCACCATCTGAAAACCTCCCGAACGGAACATCGTTTAACAGGAAAGAGTGGGTAACCCTAAACCGTGCCAGGGCTGGAGTTGGCAAGACAAACGGCAACCTTCAAAGGTGGGGACTGGCGGCTAGCGCAGCCTGCCCCTGTGGTGAGCCCAATCAAACAATGGAACATATTCTCCGAGGCTGCGTGTTGGGCCCAAGCTGCTCCAACCAAGATCTCCTGGAAGCAAACGAAAGATCCCTCCAGTGGTGCCAGTGGTGGAGTGACAAGATATGATGACCGCTAACAGACAATAAGAAGAATCAATACCGTATGCGAATGATCGTTACTCTCACCATTATGACTGATTAACAGTGTTAGATACACAGAAATAAAAGAGTCGTGCCTCTGATGCAATTTAGCTGAGTTTGCACTTGTGAAAAATTGGAACAACAGGTACGATACCGAGAATATTCAGCTGATGTAGAGCTGGTGACGAAGGATGTCGTCGCCCTTGGGGTACCTGGAGCCTTGGAGTCGCGTTGGAAGACCTTG
Source organism: Eriocheir sinensis (assembly GCF_024679095.1). Taxonomy (NCBI): domain Eukaryota; kingdom Metazoa; phylum Arthropoda; class Malacostraca; order Decapoda; family Varunidae; genus Eriocheir; species Eriocheir sinensis. Next base: position 9,044,184 of record NC_066538.1, read on the forward strand.
GCTGCGGCAGGAGCGCGTAGAAGGTTGATTGATGGCGTGGAGACGGAACCCCTGTAATGGCTGTTGGAAACTGCTGACGATGTAGTAGGGCAGGTCTATGTGGCAGGGCGGGTGCCAGAACACTGCTGCCAGACGTAGGACGGCTGCGGTGCTCTTGTTATTTTCAGAGTTGTGGGGGCGGCGGTTGTAGATATGGCGACCTGGGTGTGTAACCTCTTGAGAAGGCGCCTTGTAATAACGGTGGTGGTAACTGCTTGCAGTCACCGGGAGGTGTCCGCGTTTGCCCTGGTTGACTGTTTGCCGGAAGAGGTTTGGGCCGGCGGTGTTGCCGCTGTGTTGCTTGGAGCTTGTGGGCGCTGCGGGGAGTGCCTCCTTCTGCGTCTCGCGGAGGGCTTGGAGTGAGTGGGGAGTGGCTTGTTGTTGGCCCGTAGAGAGCTTGTAGCAGTGCTGGCTTGTAGCGGGTGGGGAGGCTTGTAGATTGTGGCCCTCGCCTTCGGCTGCGTAGGCCTGTTGTTGGCCTGTAGTTGGCTTGTGACTCCTTCCTTCCTTCTACGCCTGTCCCCGGATTTTTCGGTGAGTTCTTGTGGCTTGTAGCTGTAGAACCGAAGAGGTAGCGATGGTTATGGCACGTTGGGACACCGGCTGCCACCAAATAATGTAACGGTGTAACGCTTGGTTCCGGGAACTTGCGGGCGTGAAGGGAAACACTTGCTGTCTTAGAAGAAATATATTCTTAACCTAAGATACAGCGCAGCGTGGATGAGAGAGACGAGACGCTAGGTGTGTGTCGTGCGAGCTCTCTCGAAGGAGTGACGAATTACAGATCGGAAAATAATGAAGTTACAATTGGTCACGTATGTCAAGGTGACCTCTAAGCTTGATGAAATGCTTTGTATACAAACTGAGACGGTAAACACTGACAGCTGACATTCCTACAAGGTGGAGTGATCTATCTGTCGTGGTGATATTAAGTAATAATAATAATAATAATAATAATAATAATAATAATAATAATAATAATAATAATAATACACTGATATACTACAATTACTATAACACCAAGGCCGGTCAAGGGGCGGGTATTCTAGGATCGGCGCAGGCCTAGGCACCGTCCCTTTATGTTGGGCACACTTGACACACTTAGCCACATACGCGTCAATATCTACACGCATAGTTGGCCAAAAATAGACCGCCCGGGCCGCTGTCCAATGTGCGTTCCCTCCCCGGGTGACCAGCGATCACCGTGTCATGAACTAAGTTCAGCACCGCAGGTACATAACACTCCGGTATCACAAATTGTACGAGACTTCTTTTTACTGGGCCAGTAGCGGGACAAGACGTCGTCCTGTGACAAGAAAAATTGTGAAAAAGACACAGGTAGTGGCGGGAGACTTGTTTCATCATCCGACTCCAGAGCGTATATTACTTTACCCCAAACGTCATGTCGACGCTGGGCTGCTGCTAAATCCTTTAGACTGAAATTTTCAATTGCAATAGGCGTTTCTGCCACTGAGCCAACAGATACGTTTCTAGACAGTGAATCCGCGACGACATTCGCGCGGCCAGGTAAATACTTAAAGGTTGGCCCAAATTCCTGGATGGTCAGGTACCACCGTGCGAGTCGACCGGTGAGGTTTCTACCCTTAAAAAGATCGGTGACTGGCGCGTGGTCCGTAAAGACAGTGATAAGATAGCCAAGGATAATATCTCTTAAAATGTTTAAGAGCCAAAACAACCGCTAGGGTTTCCTGATGGGTCACTGAATAGTTGGACTCAGCCTGGTTTAAAGTACGACTTGCGTACGCAATAGCGCGATTTTTACCGCGAGTGTCCGGTTGCATCAAAACAGCACCAAGTCCTAGGGCTGAGGCATCTGTATAAAGTGTAAAAGGGACGTTGTACTCCGGGAATGCTGACTTCAAATCTGTAAAACTCTTGTGTTGTGGGTACCTCTTTCTTTAAAAGTTGCGTTAGAGGCGAAGCAATTTTGGCAAAATCTTGTATGAAAGGCCTATAGTAGCCGGACAGCCCAAGGAAAGACGGAACGTTTTCGACGGTTTGGGGTTGCGGAAAATTCTTTATGGCCGATATTTTATCGTCCATAGTGTGGATTCCATCTCCATCAACAGTGTGGCCTAAAAATTATATTTTTGGCTTTAAAAATTCACATTTAGTCAGCTTGGCCTTAAGGTCAGCGTCTCTAAGTTTAAGCAGAACTGCTTCTAATTTAGCTAGGTGACTGTCGCCATCCCTGCTACAGATGATTAAATCATCTAATTATGCGTAGACTTCTTTGCCTATCATGCCTGAGAACAATGTGTTGATCACCATCTGAAAAGTAATGGGTGCGGTTTTGAGGCCGAATGGCATCCTTAACCATTCAAAATGACCGTTAGGGGTACTGAAGGCTGTAATCTCTCTGGATTCAGCTGCCATAGGTACCTGCCCGTACTCACTTAAAAGGTCAAGACTACTGAAAATAGTATTCCCTTGCCTCAGGGACATTAACAAGTCACCTAAAACGGGCAGAGGGTACCTATCATCCTCAGTCACCTCATTTACTTTCCTAAAATCGATGACAGGCCTGAAACTTCAGTCCTTTTTAGGGACTAGGAACAAGGGTGAGTTCCACGGAGATCGGGAATGCTGAATAACACCCTGGTCCAACACATCTTTAACCTGTTCATCTACAATCTGCCTTTGACTGTGTGGAAGTCTGTATGCAGGAATGTACACCGGTTTGGTGTCGGGTTTAACCCTAATCTTGTGCTCTGTCGTATCAGTCGCACCTAAAGGCTCATCGGGCAGGACAATGACATCACGATACTGATGTAAAAGCTTCAGAAGCGGGCCCTTAAGCTCGGGATAATCGACCACTTTGACTAAAGAATCGACAGATGAGGCCTGACATGTCTTGTCGCCGGCGTCGGGTTGACCCACCGCGCCGACACAAGTCCGCTTTAACTCTAAAGGTTCTGGCGACACCTGCCCGTCGAACGCTAATGCGCGGCCCAAAAAGACTCCATTTTTTAATTTAACTGGACCGCCCTAGCCTGGCGTTAACCATTAAAGCTACGGTCCTACTTCCCTCGCGTACCGTGTTAAGGGTGGACTCTATCGCTAGCGTATTCACACGACTAGGCCCTTCTAGCCAGATGTCACAACCTACGGTGGCGTTAGGGACTGACACGGGGATGTGCATGGCGGTTCGTTGAGGGATTTCATGATTCCCAACGACTATCGCACTGACAATTTTTCCATCCCCTGAAAACATCAGGTGGTGTAGGTGGTGTATCATGAAGTGAGGTGGTGCCCGCGTCATGCACTAGCACCGTGGAAAGAGTCGGAACGGTATGCACTACCGACACAGGAGAAACACTTTCCCGACCCTTGCTGGGTGTTTCCTTTCTTTCCCAGGGAGAAGCGAGGCGCACAGGTTGATCCATGGTCTTGAAACATCTCCCTTGAAACTTTACTGTATTACTATCTGGAATTATTACCATGCGGTTGGACCTCAGTGACGACAACCCAAGAAGACCGTCAAACGGCAGTGAAAAGTTTGACGTCACGTAAAAATCCAAACGCATGACAGGGGTGTTTCGTCCCAATCTCACTGGCAAACACACAACCCCAAGGATGTTAAGCCTGTCGGTGGTGACACCGCAAAGGCTTAGGTCAGAGGGTCGTAGCTGGTAGCGGCCTCCCCGCGACGCGCGTTTTAAAGCTACATGTATGTACGTCTTTTCTGACAATACATTAACCGCAGCGCCGGTGTCGACCGCAAATGACGCTTGTAGCGGACCCAGCTTGACTTTAAGTGCCATAATTTCAGGCTGACTACACGCGGCCACAACAGATTCAGACATGCTACTATTGTCAGCCTGCACTGCAGTCTCAATTTCCTCTGGCCCCCGGGTTGCTACCCTGGGTCGTTTTGGGGGGGGCGCTCGGCTTCCCCCGACCCCTTCACGAACTTTCCTGCTCGCTCTTTCTTCAACTTTAGCACAGAGGAACACTCCTCTGTGGTGTGGCTACCAGTACCGTGGATAAAACAAGACTTTTTTTTACAGCTAAGGAGACAGTTCAAGGGCGTAAAAAATATTATAAAAAAAAGCCCGCAGTGCCAGTGTTGTAGCCCTCGGCACGACTTTTTGAAGCGGCTGGGGTCTTCTGAGAAGTGTAGTGACCCTCTAAATCTCTCCGTTTTCTCTTAAGCCTCTCCTCTTCCTGAACCTTTTCTTCAGGCTGCCTTCATATCCACACATACCATTCCTCACTTTCCGTATTTCATCTTACCCAAGCCACTACATCCAAACACATACACATATATCATAGCTAACATTATAACAAACTCACTAACGTACATATTAACATCATATCATTAACATTGTATATATTTCTGCATATCAACCATTGTAAATATCCATCCATGATATTAAAGTCCTTTATATACTCGCAAATAAACTGCTTCGTCAATGGAGTCATCACTGGTTATTAGTTGTGTCTTTTAACCTACAAGGCGGCTTTAACGGACCCAAACGGCCTTGTACCAGCTACAACGTATGCTGCCTCGAAAACACACAAACAGAAATGTTTGGTTTTCGCTGTAGCGGCCTAGGCTGCCGCTACAGAAGCAGACTTGCCTGACATCTGCGAGCCTCCACTTCCCTTCTTTGCGCTGTGATCCCGCTGACGTTTTATACAATAGTCAACCGTATGACCGTCTCAATGACAATAAGAACAGTGGCGTTTAGGCTTTTCGGTGGCGGATGCCACCACCTATGAGGACGTGGTAATACTTTTTTTTTTAAACAAAGGAGACAGCTCAAGGGAACAAAAAAGTAAACAATAATAAAAAAGAGCCTGCTACTCGCTGCTCCCAAAAAGAATCCAAAGAGGGGGCCGAAAGAGAGGTCAATTTCGGGAGAAGAGGTGTCCAGATACCCTTCTCTTGAAAGAGTTCAAGTCGTAGGCAGGAGGAAATACAGTTGAAGGAAGATTGTTCCAGAGTTTACCAGCTTGAGGGATGAAAGAGCGAAGATGCTGGTTAACTCTTGCATAAGGGGTTTGGACAGTATAAGGATGAGCATGAGTAGAAAGTCGCGTGCAGCGGGGCCGCGGGAGGGGGGGAAGCATGCAGTTAGCAAGTTCAGAAGAGCAGTCAGCGTGGAAATATCGATAGAAGATAGAAAGAGAGGCAACATGGAGGCGGAAATTAAGAGGTAGAAGACTATCAGTAAGAGGAGGAGAGCTGATGAGACGAAGAGCCTTAGACTCCACTCTGTCCAAGAGAGCTGTGTGAGTGAGACCCCCCCATACGTGAGATGCATACTCCATACGAGGGCGGACAATGCCCTTGTATATGGATAGCAACTGTGTGGGGAAGAAGAACTGGCGAAGACGATACAGAACGCCCAACCTCGAGGAAGCTGATTTAGTGGGAGACGAGATGTGAAGTTTCCATTTAAGATTTTGAGTTAAGGATAGACCGAAGATGTTTAGTGTTGAGGATGGTGACAGCTGAGTGTTGTCGAAGAATAGAGGATAGGTGTTTGGAAGATTGTGTCGAATTGATAGGTGGAGAGATTGGGTTTTTGAGGCATTGAAGGACACAAGGTTCCTTTTACCCCAATCAGAAAGGATAGTAAGGTCTGAGCTTAAGCGTTCTACAGCCTCCAGCCTTGAATCATGTAATTCCTGTTGAGAGGGTCTTCTGTTGAAAGAAGTTGAATAATGCAGAGTGGAGTCATCAGCGGATGAGTGGATAGGACAGTTTGTTATGGAAAGATCATTCATGAATAACAGGAAGAGAGTGGGTGATAGGACAGAACCCTGTGGAACACCACTGTTAATAGGTTTAGGGGAAGAACAGTGACCGTCTACCACAGCAGAGATTGAACGGCTGGAAAGAAAACTGGAGATAAAGGAACAGAGAGAAGGATAGAATCCGAAAGAGGGCAGTTTAGAAAGCAAAGACTTGTGCCAGACTATATCGAAGGCTTTCGACATGTCTAGCGCAACTGAGAAAGTTTCACCGAAACGGCTAAGAGAGGATGACCAAGAATCAGTTAAGAGAGCAAAAAGATCGCCAGTAGAACGCCCCTTGCAGAACCCATACTGGCGATCAGATAGAAGGTTACAAGTGGAAAGGTGCTTTTGAATCTTCCGGTTAAGGATTGATTCAAAAGCTTTAGATAGACAGGAAAGTAAAGCTATAGGGCGGTAGTTTGAGGGATTGGAACGGTCACTCTTCTTAGGCACAGGCTGTACGAAGGCGTACTTCCAGCAAGAAGAAAAGGTAGATGTTGATAGGCAGAGGCGAAAGAGTTTGACCAGGCAGTGTGTCAACACGGAAGCACAGTTTTTAAGGACAATAGGAGGCACTCCATCAGGTCCATAAGCCTTCTGAGAGTTAAGACCAGAGAAAAAAGGAAAGTTTCGTTTAGAGAAGGGAACAGATCCCAGGAGACGGGACACAACCCCCAATTAATACCTGGTACCCATTCACTGCTGGGTGGACAGGGGCGTAGGGTATCGGAAAAGCCGACCATTTTTTTCCACTCCGCCCGGGAATCGAACCCGGGCTCTCTCGGTTGTGAGCCGAGTGTGCTAACCACTGCCCCACGAAGCCCCCCTTTGAAACCAGAGAGGGCATAGAAAACATCGTTAGGAAGAATCTTACTAACAGGCATAAAGGAGTCGGAGGAGGGATGAGTAGGAGGAATATGCCCAGAATCGTCCAGAGTGGAGTCGTTACAGAAAGTTTGAGCGAAGAGTTCAGCCTTAGAGATAGAAGAGACGGCAGTGCTGCCGTCTGGGTTAAGAAGAGGCGGGAAAGGGGAAGAAGTGAAATTGGAGGAGATATTTTTGGCTAAGTGCCAGAATTCTCAGGAAGAATTAGAGAGAGCAAGGTGTTGACATTTGCTATGGATAAAGGAGGTTTTGGTAAGTTGAAGAATAGATTTGGCATGATTCTGGGCGGAAATGTAAAGGTCGTGGTTAGCGGGAGTTCGAAGGCTCTGGTACCTTTTGTGAGCTGCCTCTCTATCTTTGACAGCACGAGAACAGGCGTGATTAAACCAAGGCTTTTTAGCATGGGAAGTAGAGAAAGTACGTGGAATGTATGAATCCATTCCTGAGACAATCACCTCTGTGATGCGCTGGGCACACACAGAGGCATATCTACACTGGAAGCAGTAATCATTTCACGGGAAATCGGAGGTTTTTTTTTTTTTGTTTTGTTTTTTTACGTCGTGGCCTATTACGCCGGTAGGCTTCTTCCCGGTGGATCCTGATGGTCGGTCCAAGGCTTCTTCCCGGTGGGGCCTGGTGGACGGTCCAGCCCGTTCTGGCGCAGGCGAGTGTTTATAGTGGCGCCATCTAGCATTGGCTCATGCTGCCCTCCCGGAGCTCATCTTTAATCCTAGAATCTAGAGTCCGAGTTGATAGGTGGTCTTCTGGACAGCATGTGGGTAGTTTTAGGCCACTCGGTGGCGGCTGAAAAATCCCAGCTTGGTGGCACCGGTCGGGGATTGAACTCGCGTCCTCCTGAACGCCGGGCCGTCTCGCTATTTGTCGTCTCTCCGAGCTGAAGCTGAAGCAAAATGCCAGAAACATCGCCTCTTCGGTGGGTCCAGAGGGTGTACAGGAGCGATAGGACAGTATACAGAAATAAGGTTGTGATCGGAGGAGCCCAACGGAGAGAACAGTTTGACAAGGTAAGCAGAAGGGTTAGAGGTAAGGAAGAGGTCTAGTATGTTGGGCCGTCTCCAAGAGGGTCGGGAATACGTGTAGGGTGCTGAACCAACTGCTCTAGGTCATTGAGGAGAGCAAAGTTGTAGGCTTGTTCACCAGGCTGGTCAGTGAAAGATAATGAAAGCCAAAGCTGGTGGTGAATATTGAAATCTCCTAGGATGGAAATTTCAGCGAAGGGAGAGTGGGTCAAGATGTGCTCCACTTTAGAGTTCAGGTAGTCAAAGAATTTTACATAGTTAGTAGAATTAGGTGAAAGATAAACAGCACACATGTATTTAGTAATAGAATGACAATGAAGTCTTAGCCAGATGGTTGAAAATTCAGAAGAGTCAAGGTCGTGGGCACGAGAGCAAGTGATGTCGTTGCGTACGTAGACGCAACATCCAGCTTTGGATTGAAATTTAGGATAGAGATAGTTCTACTGCGGCTACAACGGGAACTCTCCTAAAATTTGGTCTTGAGTTTAAGGACGAAATCGTGCAACTTGTCAGTGGGGCCGTAGGCTAGGGATAAATAACTTTTTCGAAACTGACCCTTGATGACAGCCATGTACATGAAAAATTCCAGAAATTTGATCACATTAGATAAAGACATATTCTTTCCCTCTGCCCAGCCACCACCTCTCAAATATGAACTCAAATCAGTAGACAGCCGATAGGAGTCCACTTGCCCGGAATAAAAGACTTTCACTCGCCACAGCTGAAATCAAGTTGGTCACAGCTACATTTACGCCCTTGACGAGGCTGTGTTTAACATTCTCCCCGAATGATTCCAGAAAATGTGACCGAAACTGGTCATAATCTTTGGTTTGTTGCGGTTCCATGAACGCGCTGGTGTACATGACGGCTGAAGCTTCTGTTCCTGGCTTTAACTGTACCTAATGAAGGCGATTTTATCTCCCGGCTCTGACACAAATTAATTTTTCATAACATCCTCGCATTGTAGGATGAAGTATCTCGCACTGTAATCTGGTTCATTGCCTGCGAAAGCTCTGACTGATGCCGTAGTCGGCAGAAGTTTAATGGTATTAGTAGCCATTGTGGATTGTTGGTTAGTTAAGTTATTACCTTGTTGATCATGCGAGTGGGAAGGAGAATTATAATGTACATTCACATGTACATTATAATATATAAATTACAACCGTTGCCGAGCCGGGCTGGACTGTGATAGTTTCGTTGGGAAGCCAGCTTTAGAAGGTCCTCGAGAACTAGGAGAGGAAGTTTTCGGGTAGATGTGGCGGGCAGACGACCAGTCGTCGGCAAGTCTCACCGCGTCGGGAAGATCTTTCTGCCGGCGCACTTTGATAAAGATCCTCAACTCTAGGGTAAGATTAGTAAAAAAATGGTCAAGTAGCATAAACCCCCTGAGCGCTTCAAAAGTGTTAGGGACGTCAGAGTCCTCCAACCACGCCTGGAACAACCGGGTCAGGTGGATAGAGAATTGCTGGTAGCTTTACCCAATTCTAATCCTGGCGTGACGGGAGTCCAGACGGTAGTTATCTGCAGTCTTACTAAATCAAGTGAGGAGAGTTTTCTTTAACAGGGCGTAATCTTCAGTTATGTCAGCAGACAAAGAAGTAAACAACTCAGTGGCCTTACCCGTGAGGAGACAACCCAACCTCGCAGCGTAGCTTTCCTTGTCAATCCGCAGTAGTTCCGCCACCCTTTCGAAGCGAACGAGGTAGTTGTTGATGTCTTCTCCCTCTTGGTAGGTGGGCAACTTCGGTCCTCGGGCGACGACACGGGCGAATTCGATTTCCTTCTCAGCTTGTAGCTTGGCTAGTTGGAAATCTCTCTCGGTAGCCCGCTCTTTTCTCTCTGCTAGGATCCGCTTTTCTTGCTCTTCTCTCTCTGCTAGGATCCGCTTTCCTTCTCTCTCGGCAGCCCGTTCGTCTCTCGATAGGTTGTTGTTGAACAATGTACCGGCCAAGTTCGTGACCCTCAAGACCCAGGGCTTCAGCCTGAGCCTTTAACACATCAAAACTGGACATGATTAACAAAATGGACCAAACAAAGACAAAAATAAACCCAACAAAGACAATGAGACCAATAAGAAACCCAATAAGTAAAAATACCAATAAGTACAAGAAACCAGACAAAGAACAAAAAAAAAAGAACACGACCAAGAAAATTCAATACGGAACCAAACAGAACAGGAGAACCCCAAAACACAATAAGAAAAAAATAGGAGGACAACGAAGAAAGATTAGTAAAAATAACCCTGCAAAAAGGTTATAAGACAAGACGTACTAAGAAACCCAATACTCAATGAGTGATTAGGGAATCAATTTCTCAACACAATGGCTGAAAAAAAGTGCTAAGGCAGCACCAATAAATCCTACCGTGGGCGTGCAACAGCTACAAAAAGAAACGATGAAGGATTAAACATTCACTTCCTGGCCCCAGACAGCAAGTGGCGCGCAAAGGCGACTTGACAAGACAAACCTGCCGATTAGCAGTAGACCCAGTCCTGGCGAGGTCGCCACATGTCAAGGTTCCAAGTTGGAACCTGCAATCGAAAGGTATGAACACAAAACAAGAGAAATGGTTAGACACCAATTTACTTTATAGAAAGTAAACAACCCCAAACATCCTCACAGAACTGCAAGTCTCCAACGGGAAGGCTTCAGCATGCCGGACTCAGCGATGAACCTTCGCACGGCTTCTTCCTTCTTGCAGCCCGTCCTCGGTGTGGCAGTGACGAAGCAGCACAGCTTCGTCCTTGAAGTGGTGTAGACGTGGTGGACGAGGGAGGCGCAGGAGGAGAAGGGGTGTCAGAGTCACGGCAGTAACAGGAGTCAGGGCGTGGAGAGGAGAGAGGTAAGGGCACCCAAAATAAGCCCACGGTACTGAAGAAGCCCGAGTGAGAGCAGATCTGGAGCCAGTGCAAAAGCAAGAAGTCAGGACGAGGCTCAGCTTCTGTCTGACGAGGAATGAGCTGGCCATCCACCAAGTCGCTTTCCACAGCGGGTTAACCCGTAAACTGCCACTGGGCTGTGGCGAGCAATCCTTGTGATGCGGCAGTATTAACCCGTACAGTACCGGCCGATTTAAATATTTTTGGCTTGCCCAGTACCGGCGAATTTTAGATTTTTTTAAATCTGTTTAGCTTAAAACTGTTCCATGTGATGGGAAAAGTGTAAAAAATAAGAAAAAAAAAACATATGTCGTAAACCTACTTTTCGCAGGAGAACTCCATGAAGTGTTACCACCGTGTGGCTGGAAACGGCCCCTGTAAGTGATCGATGGTTTATGGAGGATTTGACAAGTGACAGAGGCCACGTAGCCCATTTTTGTTGCACATAGGTGTAGAATACTCCAGAGAGCACCATTTCATGGGGTATAAGTGTGGGATTTTCAGAATTTTCAGGACAGTAGAATCTCGTGTTACAAAGGCGGCTCAATAGCCTATATCCTCATCATCTGGCGCATACTCCTTATCCGAACCAGAGTCTGAGAGTGCTCCCACGTCTTCTTCAGATGAGGAAACCTCAAACTCACTGTCTATCGCCATATGGCAAAAGGAATTGTCGGCTGTGATATTGTTTAGACTTGGTCTTGATATTGATCTTGATGTCACAAGTGGCTTGTGATTCCTCCCCAGCTTGGATAGTGTTGCGAATGCTACAAACTAGAGTCCCTTGATAGAGAGAGTCCCGACAACCTAAGATTTGGACGCCATTATTGGCCGTGTTTTCACCGCGCTTTTCAAACGCTAGCACACGCTCTCTTTTGTATTTCTGTTTCACAGCCATACGGGTTGTCCAATGAAACTGAGCACACTTGTGTCAGACCTGCAAACCTTCCTCTAACAGCCAGCAAGGAGCCAGCAGCCAACGAGCTCTGGGAAAGTAAATAAGAGACAGTTTGTGTCTACATCAACAGGTATCGCCAACCCACCATTACGCCCTTATACTTTACCATAATTTGGTCACCAGCCGTTGTAATGTGCCGTAAGAAGGAGATTATTATTATTAGCCTTACGATCAGCCACTGTCTCAGTATAGGCACTCAGTAACCCACGTAGCCTGTGAGATATGCATATCACGGCGGACTGTTGACGACCTTGAGAGGTGGCAGCGCTCAGAGGGTACTGAGAGACTTCACACAAGTCTGGGTGCTTCTCTTTGAGTGTTGCTGCTGTGATGGATGGATTTAACAATACTTATCGCTGTAAAACATTATCGGCAGCAGCTGGGGAAGTCTTTCTATTACCTACATATCCCTTCATCGCCTGACCCTTGCCTGCAGGGAGGGACGCTGCCTCCTGAACGTCATGAGCCTTGATATACTTGTCATGGGCCAAGGATTATATACTATAAGGATAGCTCACTAAGCTTTTGTTTTACCCACAATGCACCGCGGATGACGTCACACATGTAAACAAATGGTGTTCGGCGGCAAACTGGTTCACTTCACCATGTTCTCACCGTAGCGTGCTCAGTGAAAATGGTGATTTGTGGTGTATATGGGTGTTACAGTGGCTCAACTGCGGAAAGTCGTCAAGGTGTTAAGTTCATTAGGTTTCCAAGAGACAAACACACCTTGGAGAAGTGGATTTGGGCCTGCAAACGAAAAGATAAGGTGAAGGTGAAGCCTGCGCGGGTGAGGTCCAAACATTTTCCAAGAAAGCGGTAACATTAAAGAAAAGCCAATAAAGCTCTAGAGTGAAAGTTTGGTGAAGGTAAATTCATTTAGTTAATAGTTTGCATAAATATTATACAATATATATGTATGTATATATAAAAATAAAAATAAATTTATTATATATGACAGGATTAGTTACCCCTGCAAATTAAGTTGTGGAAAACTAATGTTGATAAAAGTTAAGAAAACGTAAGCATCGATGGTAAACAGCAATATTTCTGCAACTTGTTTACCATGTTTCTCACATTATTCATATTATTGTATACTATTAGCCAACACAATAGCTGCCCAATTTAATTACTTATCCTTAGCAATCAAAAAAGCGCAAAATCTGACCATGAATAAGAATAAATAAGGGTTTTCTAGTACATTTTATACCATGAGGACAGGGTGAGTGTTAACCAGATGACGCACCGCAGTCATGACATCATCGATGACGTTTCAGTGAGCTATCCTTATAGTATATAATCCTTGTCATGGGCCACGTGGCTAACACACTACCCAAGCTCCAACAATGCAAAAGCACTTTACTTCCTTTCCATTACCTGCTTGCAGCAAACTTTAGCATACGGAGAGAAAATTAGTGTAAACTAATTATCTGGGGGTGGAGGGGACACTGATTCCAGTACTCGCCGTGCTGCTCTCTTTATTTTGTTAACAATTTAACACACACACACACACACACACACACACACACAAACACACACACACACTATTGCTGCAATAAATGTTTTGTGCCATTCCAAAAATTAAGGTATTGTGAAGATAAGTCATCAATGATTATAATTCAATAACATTTAATTTAATTTAAATACTTATTGTTGATTGAAAAAATAATACAGTAAAATACCAAGGCCATGTAAACGTGTTTCATTTTGCTTGAGGGTCAAAATAGCTAGGTTTAGAGAATACTGTAAGAAAATGTCTTCAACATATTATAATGACATTGGTACCCATGAAAATGAAGACTGTGCAACCTTATATATTAGGCTATTAAATAAAGGTGGACTTATAACCCTACCTAGAGGAGTTTCTAGCTGAAGACCCTTCACATGAGCAAATAGTAACCTAACCCATCACTAGGGTTGCACCGATTAATCGGTAAGTAATCGGTAATCGGCTTAATCGGCCACTTTACCGATTAATCGGTAATCGGCTTTTGACCGATTAATCGATGCCGATTAGTATTTTTCTTTTTTATAATACAATGTACATAACACAATATTCATAATGTTAATGTCACCAGCTTACATAACATAGGCAACATGCTCACTGAGACACACGGACTGACTGACAGGCAAATGATAGCCTGTGACGTGGGTCTCACGGACCCTCACTGAATCTCACCGTACTGGTACTGGACAGGTTTAGATACAGACTTCGTACGGTACGGTTATACCATTCTCTGTTTTACCTAATTGAGGGACTTTTTCATCACTGAAGCTACATAAAGTTATTATTTCATATTAATATGCAGTAATCATACTGTACGTATATAATGTACTAATAAAAAAAATCAAAACATCCGTGTTTTTAGTTTAGAAGTAAGCAAACACAGTGTAACAGACATTAAATTAGTAGAAGACTTGAGAGATTGATACACTTTCTGTACACTATCATTTCTAGTAGGATCTAGGATCACCACAAGAACGAGAAAACTGGCAAATTCTAACATATGAAAACCAGGATATTTTCACAAAGCAATAAAGGCTAAATAATTATTAGAAACAAATTACTAAAAGTATTTGCTCTCCATACAGGAGATGACAGCTGGGCAGTAAACAAAGTTATAAAAATGAGGGTTACGGTATGTCTTTAACTTTGTGGTACCAGTGTCCAGTAATTAATGAAGATTAATCACATTTACAATTTCTAAATAATCGGCCGATTATTGGTTACCGATTAATCGGTAATCGGCCAAATTGCTATTCGGTGCAACCCTACCTATCACCGCTGAAATAGTAATATTTCCCCGCATTTTAAAATCTCATAAACGAGTTATAATAATGGAAACGGTTACCAGAGTGATGATTAGCAAATACGTATTATCTAAACAAATAATGTGTTAACTTTTAGAGTGAGTTGGTTGTGATTCTAGAGTTTTACCAAGACAGGTATGGCTCACCAAAAGCTAGCTTCTGTTCATTAAACTCTTGTAACATTTCCAGGCTATTAGACTGTCGCCTTCATGAGACTGTGAAATATCCATTGTGAGTCTGTAATAACAGCTAGAGCCCTGTGGGAGAGATCACATCCAATAATGTTGGCCATAAGGGTCACAGCTTCCCTCATCAGCTTCGATGGCTGGACCTGAAGTGAACGATTATTTCAATCCTTGTAGCGCTGTGCCTCTGTCACAATGATTTCCTATTTTTCATAGACAGTACAAAGGGAAGGCGGTTATGACAGCAAGATACACACAATGGCAGTGTGTGTGTCTTGCTGTCATAACCGATGGTTTCCTCCCAAGACGACTGACTGTTAGCACACCTAACTCTGTCTTCTCAGCGGCCTTGTAGTTAAATTATACACTTTGTATCCCCTCTGTGGCATGTTGCTTCAGCCAAAGGCTAGGCAGCAAGGCATTGTTACATTGAAAAGCAGCCAAATCCGCTTCCAATATAGGTAAAATTATGTTTTTATTACCTCATTTCAAAGTCGGTGCGGTGCTCGAAGGGCCAAAAATGGCGCCCAGCAACCTTATACACACTGCCGTCTATGACGGGACTCTATAAAGGGACTCTACTACAAACGCACTCGCGCAGTGTTGCCATTGTCTGTATCAGTCTCTGCAGCAAAAATAAACCCGCTACATCGACTGCAACAGTGTTTAGCAAGTCCGACGTATATACGCGTCGCTAGTATCTCCTGCAACCATAGGCGCTGACGCGTATACGCGTCGCTAGTACTGTACGGGTTAAAAAAAAAGGTCGCGATTATAGTATCCGTAAAGATAGCATTCCAGTGTCTTTGGAGGATGCCACTGCATCAACTTGCAAAAAAAAGTTGTAGTAGGTCTCTTTGTTTTTTTTATAATTACTTTCCAAAGTTGTATTTTGGCGCAAATGAAATCTACTCTGTCAGCGGGGTGGGAGGGGAAGGGGATAGGAAGGGACGGGTGAGGGTACTCGTTGCCATGGAGACGGGAGAGACAGCAGCGTTGTCATCGCCAGCAACACAAGTGGCGATGCAGTAATTCATGTCATGCAAACGCGCGCGCGCTCGTGTGTGTGTGTGTGTGTGTGTGTGTGTGTACACACACACACAATATATATATATATATATATATATATATATATATATATATATATATATCTATATATATATATATATATATATATAAAAAAGCTTGCACAAAGTATTTTGAACTCCCACAGGGCTTCATTGTGAGTCTATTATTCTTTATTAGGTTACTTTATTATAATTCAATGGAAATAAAATAGTGTCACTTCTTATACTTACCCAACGTTATTGATGCATATCAAAGAAAATGCCTCTTTAATGCTTATCCTACGAAACATCCATATCCAAGAAAATGATTTCTTCTTTCATGATTAGCCTACGCAACTGATCCATATAAAAACACATAAGAACGTAAGGAGTCTGCAGGAGACCGGTTTGCCTATACAAGACAGCTTCCCTTTCTTTCCTTTCCTCTTTCATGCTTAGCGTACGACATTGATCCATATAAAAAAAATATGCTTTCTTCTTTCATGTTTAGCCTACGTAATTGATGCACATAAAAGAAAATGCTTTCCTCTTTCATGCATAGCCTACGGAATTTAACCATATCAAACAAAATGATTTCCGCTGCTCCATGAATCAAGTGCTCTACATCATTGAGGAGAGCAAAGTTGAAGGATTCTTCAACAGGCTGGTCAGTGAAAGAAGATGAAGCCAAAGCTGGTGGTGAACATTGAAATCTCCGAGGATGGAGATTTCTGCAAAGGCAGAGAGGGTGAAGATGTGCTCCACTTAAAGAGTTAGAGTAGTCCTGTAGTCATATATATATATATACATATATATATATATATATATATATATATATATATATATATATATATATATATATATATATATATATATATATATATATATATATATAGAGAGAGAGAGAGAGAGAGAGAGAGTGAGAGAGAGAGAGAGAGAGAGAGAGATTTTTATGTGTATAAATAGGTGTCATGAAAAATATTACCTGCAAAGAGTTGTAAATCCAAAGGAATACCGCCTGACACGTCCCAGTGTCGAAGGAAAAGTAGTCCCTCATTCCCTCCATTACAAAACTGGCAATTCTTGTAGGCCATCACTGAATTGAAAGTTATATCAGTATATATATATATATAGATATATATATATATATATATATATATATATATATATATATATATATATATATATATATATATATATATATATATATATATATATATATATATATATATATATATATATTTTTTTTTTTTTTACTGCAAAGGAGACAGGTCAAGGGCACAAAAAAAGTAAACATTAATAAAAAAAAGCCCGCTACTCGCTGCTCCTAAAAAGAATCCAAAGAGGTGGCCGAAAGATAGGTCAGTTTCGGGAGGAGAGGTGCCCTGATACCCTCCTCTTGAAAGAGTTCAAGTCGTAGGCAGGAGGAAATACAGATGAAGGAAGATTGTTCCAGAGTTTACCAGCGTGAGGGATGAAAGAGTGAAGATGCTGGTTAACTCTTGAATAAGGGGTTTGGACAGTATAGGGATGAGCATGAGTAGAAAGTCGAGTGCAGCGGGGCCGCGGGTGGGGGGGAGGCATGCAGTTAGCAAGCTCAGAAGAGCAGTCAGCGTGGAAATATCGATAGAAGATAGAAAGAGAGGCAACATTGCGGCGGAATTTAAGAGGTAGAAGACTATCAGTATGAGGAGGAGAGCTGATGAGACGAAGAGCCTTAGCCTCCACTCTGTCCAGAAGAGCTGTGTGAAACGGAGCCCCCCCACACATGAGATGCATACTCCATACGAGGGCGGACAAGGCCCCTGTATATGGACAGCAACTGTGCAGGGGAGAAGAACTGGTGGAGACGGTACAGAACGCCCAGCCTCGAGGAAGCTGATTTAGTAAGAGATGAGATATGAAGTTTCCAGTTGAGATTTTGAGTTAAGGATAAACCGAGGATGTTTAGTGTTGAGGAAGGTGAAAGCTGGGTGTTGTCAAAGAATAGGGGATAGTTGTTTGGAAGATTGTGTCGAGTGGATAGGTGGAGATACTGTGTTTTTGAGGCGTTGAAGGACACCAGGTTCTTCTTGCCCCAATCGGAAATAATAGTAAGGTCTGAGGCTAAGCGTTCTGCAGCCTCCAGCCTTGAGTCGTTAAGTTCCTGAAGGGTGGGTCTTCTATTAAAAGAAGTTGAGTAATGCAGAGTGGAATCATCGGCGTAGGAATGGATAGGACAGTTCGTTTTGGAAAGAAGATCATCAATGAACAACAGAAAAAGAGTGGGAGATAGGACAGAACCCTGTGGGACACCACTGTTAATAGATTTAGGGGAAGAACAGTGACCGTCTACCACGGCAGAAATAGAACAGTCAGAAAGGAAACTGGAGATAAAGGTACAGAGAGAAGGATAGAAACCGTAGGAGGGTAGTTTAGAAAGCAAAGATTTGTGCCAGACCCTATCAAAAGCTTTTGATATGTCCAGCGCAATAGCAAAAGTTTCACCGAAACGGCTAAGAGAGGATGACCAAGAGTTAGGAGATCACCAGTAGAACGCCCCTTGCGGAACCCATACTGGCGATCAGATAGAAGGTCAGAAGTGGAAAGGTGCTTTTGAATCTTCCGGTTAAGGATTGAATCAAAAGCTTTAGATAGACAAGAAAGTAAAGCAATAGGACGGTAGTTTGAGGGATTGGAGCGGTCACCCTTCTTAGGTACAGGCTGTATGAAGGCATACTTCCAGCAAGAAGGAAAGGTAGATGTTGACAGGCAGAGGCGAAAGAGTTTGACCAGGCAGGGTGACAGCACGGAGGCACAGTTTTTAAGGACAATAGGAGGCACTCCATCAGGTCCATAAGCCTTCTGAGGATTGAGGCCAGAGAGGGCATAGAAAACATCATTTTGAAGAATCTTTATAACAGGCATAAAGGAGTCAGAGGGGGGATGAGTAGGAGGAATATGCCCAGAATCGTCCAGAGTGGAGTTTTTAGAAAAAGTTTGAGAGAAGAGTTCAGCCTTAGAGATAGATGAGACGGCAGTGTTGCCGTCAGGACTGAGAAGTGGAAGGAAAAATGAAGAAGTGAAGTTGGAGGAGATGTTTTTGGCTAGATGCCAGAAGTCACGGGAAGAGTTAGAGAAAGCAAGGTTTTGACATTTTCTATCAATGAAAGAATTTTTGGTTAGTCGGAGAATAGATTTGGCACGATTTCGGGCAGAAATGTAAAGATCATAATTAGCATTAGTTTGAAGGCTTTGGTACCTTTTGTGAGCTACCTCTCTATCATTGACAGCACGAGAACAAGCGTGATTAAACAAAGGCTTTTTAGCGTGAGGAGTAGAGAAAGAACGAGGGATGTATGCCTCCATTCCAGAGACAATCACCTCTGTGATGCGCTGAGCACACACAGAGGGGTCTCTATCCTGGAAGCAATAATCATTCCACGGGAAATCGGAAAAGTACATCCTCAGGTCGTCCCACCGAGCTGAAGCAAATTGCCAGAAGCATCGCCTCTTCGGTGGGTCCAGAGGGTGTACAGGAGCGATAGGACAGGATGCAGAAATAAGATTGTGATCGGAGGAGCCCAACGGAGAGAACAGTTTGACAGAATAAGCAGAAGGGTTTGAGGTAAGGAAGAGGTCTAGAATGTTGGGCCGATCTCCAAGACGGTCAGGAACACGTGTAGGGTGCTGGACCAACTGCTCTAGGTCGTTGAGGATAGCAAAGTTGTAGGCTTGTTCACCAGGATGGTCAGTGAAAGAGGATGAAAGCCAAAGCTGGTGGTGAACATTGAAATCTCCTAGGATGGAGATTTCAGCGAAGGGAGAGTGTGTCAAGATGTGCTCCACTTTAGAATTCAAATAGTCAAAGAATTTTACATAGTTGGTAGAGTTAGGTGAGAGATAAACAGCACAGATGTATTTAATAGAATGACAGTGAAGTCTTAACCAGATGGTGGAAAATTCAGAAGAGTCAAGGTCGTGGGCACGAGAAGTGATGTCGTTGCGCACGTAGGCGCAACATCCAGCTTTGGATTGAAATTTAGGATAGAGATAGTAGGAGGGAACAGAGAGATTGCTGTCAGTATATAGATATATATATAGATATATATATATATATATATATATATATATATATATATATATATATATATATATATACATATATAGATATATATATATATATATATATATATATATATATATATATATATATATATATATATATATATATATATATATATATATATATATATATATATATATATATATATATATATATATATATATATATATATATATATATATATATATATATATATATATATATATATATATATATATATACCTAATTATTCATTTATATTTATTCTTATGCAAACTATGTATTTTGTCATTGATATTACTTATAACTTTTTCATTCTATTATTTTCCTATTCCATAACTAAGGATTGCAGGCCGTGAACAAAACACAATTAGTAATTTTACCGTTGTTAGGATGAAGGTGATCGTTGCTTGTAAGATAAAGGACGTGGCGAGTGTTTCGGAGAGAGGAATGTTCCATCAAGTTGTTTGGATTCTCTCCCAGCACCATCAAACGCGTTTCTGGGCCCTGGCATTTACTCATCTGCGTCAGCGATCTAATGTAAAGGTATCATTTGAGAGAAAGAGAAGTGTAGACATTTCATTATATATTTTCGGCTACCGCAGATGATAGCGATGTGAAGTAACAAAGTAGATAAGGTGATGATGATGGTGGATTCATTTTAAAAAATAAGGAGTGTGCTTTGTACTTTTTGATTGCTGCCTTTGACTGAGTTGATCTGAAAGAGTTATGGCCGTAAGTGACATGTTTCCTGAAGTATGCATTAACTTTTTCAGCTTATTATGTGAGTGAGTATTTTGAAGTGCAAATAATCTGTGATTTTTATTCGTAAAAGGCTTGATTTTTTTATTTTTTTTTATGTCTATAGAGCCGGTAGGCTTGCTTAAGGGGCCTGGATGGTGTTCGACCCCAGCCCGTCATGGCGCAGGCATGTGTTTATAGTGGCGCCATCTTCTCTTGGCTCATGCTGCCCCCCGGAACTCGTTCTTGATTCACTTGGACGGTTTCCTCTAGAGTCCGGGTTGTTGGGTGGTCTTCAGGACAGCATGTGGGTAGTTTTAAGCCACTCGGCGGTGACTGAAAAATCCGAGGTGGTAGCGTGGGGATTCGAACTCGCGTCGTCCACCACGTGGTGAATGTGGATCCAGCACGCTACCACTCAGCCACCAGCTAAGCAACATTTTTAATTTAACCCAAATATTGTAAAAAAAAAATATTGTAATTATAACAGGGTATAACATGCGGTAGACAAAAACAATAAAAAATATTGCAAAAATATGAAAATGGCAAAATAACAACACTTTCCAAGTAAACAATTGATAACAAGATAATTCATGATTGGAGATTTATCCCAGATCTTTAACCCAGTAGCAGCGGGTCCCTCTAAGCGAGAAAAATGAGAAAAAATCATCACTCACACAAACCATTTCATAATATATATCAAAGCATTTGTGATCAGTTTATGCATCATCTATATTAGGGGGTATTTATCATGGCACAAATTTGGCCCGTCGCTACTACACGGTTAAGTGCTCCCCCTGGAAAAATAATAAGACATGTATTTAACTCATGCTACTAATTATATATAAGCACATGGAAGGGTTAACACACAATGTTACACAAGGATATAAGGATACAAAGACGCTAGACGGCCTAAGTAGTTATAATATTGCCATACTGGCTTGTTTTGGCGGGGCAATGGCGCGTGGGGCGGGGCGGAATAATCAGCCGTAGTGGCAGGCTATTATATCGGCTTGTTTTGGCGGGGCAAGGGAGCGTGGGGCGGGGCGGAAAAACACGTGGGGCGGAGGGCGGAAGGACATCCGTAGTATCCTGCGCCATACCGGCTTGTTTTGGCGGGGCACGGGAGCGTGGGGCGGGGCGGAAAAACACGTGGGTGGGGGGGCGGAAGGACATCCGTAGTATCCTGCGCCATAGCGGCTTGTTTTGGCGGGGCAATGGCGCGTGGGGCGGGGCGGAAAAACAGCCGTAGTGGCAGGCTGTCATACCGGCTTGTTTTGGCGGGGCAAGGGAGCGTGGGGCGGAGGCGGAAAGACTTCCGTAGTATCCTGCGCCATAGCGGCTTGTTTTGGCGGGGCAAGGGAGCGTGGGGCGGGACAGAGAGGGATCGGCAGTGACATGCTATGGGGAGGGAGCGAGGGATGTGCTATGATGCGGTTGGTGGGAGGTGACGAGTCCGGGAGCGGCGAGACATGGGCTGCGCCATGCCTCGTTCTGTCTAAGAGGGAGCGTGTAGGGTGAAGTAGTGACGCCATGCTGAGATGCTATACTTAACAGTTACGCCTTTGTTACCTGTTAGCTTTGCATACACACACACACACACACACACACACACACACACACACATGGTAAATAAGAGTTTGAGATTAATCAAGTACACAAAGTTATGTTGTGTACATTAAAACTTTGTCTTTGAGAAAGAAAGTATAGTAACTGTATCTTTTTATTTTGGGGAAGATGATGCATAAGTAACCGCACACATGTTAAACATAGAGTTTGAGGTTAAGCATATACGTTAAGTACACAAAAAACACAAAGTTATGTTAAGAAAAGGAGAGAGAGAAAAAGAGGAGAAAAGGAGAGGAAGAGAAAAGAGAAAAGGAGAAAGGGAAAAGAAAAGGAGAAAGAGAGGATAAAAGGAGAGAGAGAAAGAGAAGAGAAAGCGAGAGAGAGAAAAAGAGGAGAAAAGGAGAAGAAGAGAGGAGAAAAGGAGAGGAAGAGAGAGGAGAAAAAGAAAGGAAGAGAAGAAAAGGAGAGGGAGAAAGAGAAGAGAGAGAGAGAGAGAGAGAGAGAGAGAGAGAGAGAGAGAGAGAGAGAGAGAGAGAGAGAGAGAGAGAGAGAGAGAGAGAGAGAGAGAGAGAGAGAGAGAGAGAGAGAGAGAGAGAGAGAGAGAGAGAGAGAGAGAGAGAGAGAGAGAGAGACGAAGATGAAAAAGGACAAAGAGAAAGGAAGAAAGAGAAATTATATGAATGACGGGGAGTCAGAGTTGAAAATATACTATGGAAGATGGCGATGAAGGGAAAGTCGTTACGTGAAATTCGCTACACACCTGCTTCCGCCCTTCAACCCCCCACCCCCCCCACCCCCCACCCCACCGCATCCCACCCTCCTCTAGCAGATGTGTTAGGTATCTCCCACTCTCCCGCGTTAGGCGAACAAAGCTGAGCCCTGGTGGGGAACGGCTTAACGTCACGGTGTTGACTCGTCTCTGTTGCGGGATGATGGTATATTCTCGTGAGAATGAGAAGCAATGATTTGTGTAAACAGTGTGGAGACGAAAGTCGTTTAGTGGATCGTGTCGGTCGTGCGTCGACAGTGACCGCCGTGGAGATGACTCTTTGTTTAAACATTGTGGGAGACGTTTCACATCTCTCCTTCCGTCCATGAGTGTTCTTCACCACGAGCTAACAATGCAGAAAACTCTGTGAAAGCTGTGGAATGGTATTCGGCGAGATACATCTGCATCCCTCCCCCTTTCCCGCGTTTTTCCGAGCGTCAAAATAGAGAATTAAACTACCACCGCGATAGTCTTTATATAGGAATAGTTAAAATTAGTGGGATTTTATGATTTTATTGATATCTAGTGAGAAACTAACATGCCAAAATCTAGAGAGAGAGGAGAGAGAGAGAGAGAGAGTGAGAGAGAGAGAGAGAGAGAGAGAGAGAAGAGAGAGAGAGAGAGAGAGAGAGAGAGAGAGAGAGAGAGAGAGAAGACGAAGATGAAAAAGGACAAAGAGAAAGGAAGAAAAAGAAATTATATGAATGACGGGGAGTTGGCTTATGGTAGCACGTGCAAACACTGTCACAGTTGAAAATATACTATGGAAGATGGCGATGAAGGGAAAGTCGTTACGTGAAATTCGCTACACACCTGCTTCCGCCCTTCAACCCCCCCCCCCATCCCCCACCCCACCGCATCCCACCCTCCTCTAGCAGATGTGTTAGGTATCTCCCACTCTCCCGCGTTAGGCGAACAAAGCTGAACCCTGGTGGGGAACGGCTTAACGTCACGGTGTTGACTCGTCTCTGTTGCGGGATGATGGTACATTTCTCGTGAGAATGAGAAGCAATGCTTTGTGTAAACAGTGTGGGAGACGAAAGTCGTTTAGTGGATCGTGTCGGTCGTGCGTCGA
The DNA here is from genome assembly GCF_024679095.1 of Eriocheir sinensis. NCBI lineage: Eukaryota > Metazoa > Arthropoda > Malacostraca > Decapoda > Varunidae > Eriocheir > Eriocheir sinensis. The sequence continues at coordinate 9,068,033 of NC_066538.1, forward strand.
CAGTGACCGCCGTGAAAATGACTCTTTGATTAAACATTGTGGGAGACGTTTCACATCTCTCCTTCCGTCCATGAGTGTTCTTCACCACGAGCTAACAATGCAGAAAAACTCTGTGAAAGCTGTGGAATGGTATTCGGCGGGATACATCTGCATCCCCTCCCCCCTTTCCCGCGTTTTTCCGAGCGTCAAAATAGAGAATTAAACTACCACCGCGATAGTCTTTATATAAGGAATAGTTAAAATGAATAGGATTTTATGATTTTATTGATATCTAGTGAGAAACTAACATGCCAAAATCTTATATTAGCTTAATGCAGGACGATTATTTTTCGTTTGTGTTAAATCCAAACTTAATCCAGTCTGAATAGTTAAACCATTACATGAACACAATAAATTTTGAATTACACTCTAAAAATACATCTTAATTCTGGATGAGAGGGTTTCAGACAAGTTATATTACACACATATGGCATACATGATAATAATAATAATAATAATAATAATAATAATAATAATAATAATAATAATAATAATAACATTGTTAAAATACATCTTAATTCTGGATGAGAGGGATTCAGACAAGTTATAGTACACACATATGGCATACATGATAATAATAATAATAATAATAATAATAATAATAATAATAATAATAATAATAATAATAATAATAATAATAACATTGTTAAAATGCATCTTAATTCTGGATGAGGGGGATAATTCAGACAAGTTATAGTACACACACAGGGCATACATGATAATAATAATAATAATAATAATAATAATAATAATAATAATAATAATAATAATAATATTGCTACGTTCTGTGGATCATATGTACGTTTCTACTACCTAGTTATCACGTCCCCATCACCTTTTAAGAACCCTTTTACTACATCCCATTACGCCAATGCTATGTATGGGTACCTTTAATGTGCATATTCCCACAACCTTTCTGATAATGTGGTGGCTTCGTGGTGCAGTGGTTAGCACACTCGGCTCATAATCGAGAGAGACTGGGTTCGATTCCCGGGCGGAGTGAAAAAATTTTGCTGGGATTAAACCTTCCCATACTCATATCCTTGAGCATGCGAAGACAATGAAGTGTAAAAAAAAACTAACTCCAGCTTACCTCACTAGCCATGAATTTATTCAAGTTCTTCTTGAATGTATTTATGATACTGTCACGCACAGCATGACTGCCAAGCCTATTCCACTCATCCACACCTCTTTTGGTAAACCAATGCTTGTCCATGTCTTTGTTGAATCTGAATTTATCTATCTTAAGCCCACTGCTACATGCATTACCCGACTATTTAACAACAAAAAACCCTATTAAAGCCCTTCATCCCTTTACAAATGTCAGTCACGTCTTCTCGTAACCTTCGCTTCTCTAGAGAATGCAGATTTAAATGCTAAAGTCTATCCTCATATGGAAAGTTTTCCGTCCTTTGAATCACTTTTTTCATCTTACTCTGTACAGATTCTAACATCTTGATACCCATTCTTAATGGACTGACCAAAACTGAACCACATAATCGAGATGAACTCTAACTAGTGCTAAGTAAAGCTTGAGGATGACTTCAGCGCTTCTATTGGTAATGCACCTTTTTTTCTTCCATTCGATAGTTTTAAACCCTTTTGAGTGTTTTGAGGTGTCATTTGTTGTGCAAATGAATATTAACTATAATATAACCATGTCAGATAGATGGATAGGCTATGCTAGGTACGCTTTAAGTCCTATTGAGACATCATGGTCACGCCCATTTCAACATTTCATGTCTATTTTCACACTTTGGTATTTCTTTCCTTTATTATTATTTCCTGTTTTGTTTTGTATTTTTCTTCCATTTGATAATTGTTAAGCCTTTTTGAGTATATTGAGGTATCACCAATCTTAACTCCGTTGACGTGGTCATATAACGGCTAGTATTCATTTCCACAACAAATGATGCTTCAAAACACTAAAGAGCTTAAATTCTGTCAATGGAAAAAATAGAAAGAAAAAAAGAGAACCCGAATAGAGGAAAGATTTACCGTTGTTTTCATCTATACACTCCCAATGTTCTTTTTTACGGAAGGTTTAAAGGGTAGTAGAAAATATATAACGCATTATGTAACGTGACGTAACGTAACGTAACATGTAACGTATAGCAACAAAAGAGCAGTTGGCTGAGTAGAAAACGAGATGTCGGCGCGTGAATAATACAATCTCCCCAATTGTCATATTATGGTTATTATTCATTTTTTACAGCAAATGAGACGTCAACACACTCAAAAGTGTTTAAAACTATCAAGTGGAAGAATAAAATTCCAAAAGGAAAAGTGGTAATAGAGGAAATATTCACCCTAATTGAATTAAAGATCATGAAATACTGGTATTAAGAACTACTGATCATAGTGTTCACAAGTGGGAGGATTTATTTTTCAATAATCAAAGTCTTCCAGGAAGAATTTATATGAACAATATTCATTGAAACGTAATGTTTATTGGTTTATTAATTTTTTTTTTCTGTAATTTTACTCAGTTTACTGTATATACTGTGAATTCCATGTATTTAGTTTTTGACCCGCAATTCCCTTTTACATACCTGATCCTAATCAATGAACTTTTTTTTATCTTTTGATACTATGTGTAACCAAAATTGATATGTACTTGTCGTACTCTTTTATTTTCAGTTTAATTTGCTAGTCATTTGGTAACTCCTTTATTTTCTCTGCATACAATATTTGATGATGCATAGGATACGCTAAGATTAGGATAAGGTAATCCAGTAATATATTCCCTATTAAGCGGTCGGTTTCAACAATGCTAGATCATTGATTGTCAGCCTGTATGTCCGGAATACTGTAGAGCCTGTCTGGTTTCTAACATGCTTAATTTGGTACTTGTTTTACATTCACTTATCTTCTATTTATTTAGTGTGTATTCCCTTTTGGTAATGATCATCAACAGGTGAAAAGATTAATAATACGCTAAGCACATAAGAGAGTGAGTTCTGCCCACCTTATTTATACATGATGACATGTCACTAATACCCTTCCATACATTAACTAATTGGTTTCCTCCAGTACGTTTTGATAAGTTTTCTCTGAAGGCCCGGTTCAGGCACATGGTTATCCCGCGTCCTTTCTCTAGGTTTAAAGTGTTCTGGCAATACAGAAATACTTAAATATTTTAGTCCTCATTGGTCTCTGGTTATAAAAATTAACATTACTGGTCACATTAATTGATAAAAAAAATATGGTTCTCTAGTTTTCCTCCATATCTGATTATCATGCGTTGATCACATTAACTCCATGGTTTCCTGGTGTTTGGGTTCCATTACATACTACTTTCTAATAGGAGCTTGGAGATACACTTATATTGTTGACCTAATCCTGTGGTTTACTGTGGTTTGGTTCCATTCCACACTACTCTAATAGGACCCACTATAATCCCTTGGTATTGTTGACCTTGTCCTTAATGAATTAGGTAAAATATTATAATATATTTGCTTGATAAGATCATTTTATTTCAGGGGAAAGTATATCTATTTTTTTTTTTTTGTGTGTCGTTTTGGTTGGTGTTATTGACAGCTTGACTTACTCCTTTGTGATTGTATTTCTTTCTTTACGAGCAATACCTAGTTTTTTTTTTTTTTTTTTTAGCCATTCATAGTGTGGGTGGGATCGAACATTTGGGTAGAAAAAAATGTGATGAGTGTATTTTTTTTTTTTTTTCACACCATTGTCTTCGCATGCTCAAGGATATGAGTATGGGAAGGTTTAATCCCAGCAAAATCATTTTTCTATACCCCCTAAAAAGTGCATACTCTGCTTCCTAATGTACTTAAGATTCATTTTGAGAATTGTGTGTCATGTTATGGGAGTTTTTTTTTTTAAAAGTCTAGGAAAAAAAATATAGTTAAAGTTGTAGATTAAATTACCTATTTTTCTGAAAGCTCAAAGTATAACTATCTTTTCTTTCTTATTATATCCTCCCTTAAGCAAATGAATGTGTGGAATTAGTGAAGGTAACAGCGTTACAATGCTTATATGGAGTTCAAGATTTTACCGTCATCAAAATCATTTCCATAATGTCTGGAAAGAACAAGTGCCTTAACTAGCGAACTATATGTCTGTTTTTTGTTTTTTTTCAAATAGAAAAAAAAATCACCCTTTCAATAATTAGCACTTTGACATGTTCTAAATAAATGTGTTATATTTTACCGTCTCACTCACATACTGATTTCCGCCCCACACACAAAAAAAAGAGAAAGGAGAAAAGTATGAATAAAATATAATAAGTTAAGAATGTCTTGTCTTATCTTTGCCCATTTGCTGACTAAGAACAAGTTAGATTTTTACGATCATCTCATCTTCAAGTGTAACTACATTGATTTTCAGCGTCGTTTATATGCATTAACGAAAAGTAAAATTTATGGTTATGTGACTGTGAGCAGTTAACGAAGATATGATGTATGACACAGGTAATAGAAGGAACCGTTGCAAGAAACGTAGCAGAAAGGTAATGGTATGCTTAGTAGGAAGAATGTGGCAATATTCACGCTAAAGGTAACATTAACGTAGCAAAAACACACACACACAAAAAAAAACGCAATGACCTACTTGACCTACTCCTTTGTGATTGTATTTCTTCCTTTACGAGATAAAAAAGCAAGTTTTTTTTTACACTTCATTGTCTTCGCATGCTCAAGGATATGAGTGTGGGAAGGTTTAATCCCAGCAAAATTTTTCCACTTCGCCCGGGAATCGAACCCGGTCTCTCTCGGTTATGAGCCGAGTGTGCTAACCACTGCACCACAAGCCCCGGTTATCAGAAAGGTTGTGGGAATATGCACATTAAAGGTACCAATACATAGCATTGGCGTAATGGGATGTAGTAAAAGGGTTCTTAAAAGGTGATGGGGACGTGGTAACTAGGTAGTAGAAACGTACCTATGATCCACAGAACGTTGCAATATTATTATTATTATTATTATTATTATTATTATTATTATTATTATTATTATTATCATGTATGCCCTGTGTGTGTACTATAACTTGTCTGAATTATCCCCCTCATCCAGAATTAAGATGCATTTTAACAATGTTATTATTATTATTATTATTATTATTATTATTATTATTATTATTATTATTATTATTATTATCATGTATGCCATATGTGTGTACTATAACTTGTCTGAATCCCTCTCATCCAGAATTAAGATGTATTTTAACAATGTTATTATTATTATTATTATTATTATTATTATTATTATTATTATTATTATTATTATTATTATCATGTATGCCATATGTGTGTAATATAACTTGTCTGAAACCCTCTCATCCAGAATTAAGATGTATTTTTAGAGTGTAATTCAAAATTTATTGTGTTCATGTAATGGTTTAACTATTCAGACTGTATTAAGTTTGGATTTAACACAAACGAAAAATAATCGTCCTGCATTAAGCTAATATAAGATTTTGGCATGTTAGTTTCTCACTAGATATCAATAAAATCATAAAATCCTATTCATTTTAACTATTCCTTATATAAAGACTATCGCGGTGGTAGTTTAATTCTCTATTTTGACGCTCGGAAAAACGCGGGAAAGGGGGAGGGATGCAGATGTATCCGCCGAATACCATTCCACAGCTTTCACAGAGTTTTTCTGCATTGTTAGCTCGTGGTGAAGAACACTCATGGACGGAAGGAGAGATGTGAAACGTCTCCACAATGTTTAATCAAAGAGTCATTTCACGGCGGTCACTGTCGACGCACGACCGACACGATCCACTAAACGACTTTCGTCTCCACTGTTTACACAAAGCATTGCTTCTCATTCTCACGAGAAATGTACCATCATCCCGCAACAGAGACGAGTCAACACCGTGACGTTAAGCCATTCCCCACCAGGGTTCAGCTTTGTTCGCCTAACGCGGGAGAGTGGGAGATACCTAACACATCTGCTAGAGGAGGGTGGGATGCGGTGGGGTGGGGGGTTGAAGGGCGGGAGCAGGTGTGTAGCGAATTTCACGTAACGACTTTCCCTTCATCGCCATCTTCCATAGTATATTTTCAACTGTGACAGTGTTTGCACGTGCTACCATAAGCCAACTCCCCGTCATTCATATAATTTCTTTTTCTTCCTTTCTCTTTGTCCTTTTTCATCTTCGTCTTCTCTCTCTCTCTCTCTCTCTCTCTCTCTCTCTCTCTCTCTAGATTTTGGCATGTTAGTTTCTCACTAGATATCAATAAAAATCATAAAATCCCACTAATTTTAACTATTCCTTATATAAAGACTATCGCGGTGGTAGTTTAATTCTCTATTTTGACGCTCGGAAAAACGCGGGAAAGGGGGGAGGGGATGCAGATGTATCTCGCCGAATACCATTCCACAGCTTTCACAGAGTTTTTCTGCATTGTTAGCTCGTGGTGAAGAACACTCATGGACGGAAGGAGAGATGTGAAACGTCTCCCACCATGTTTAAACAAAGAGTCATCTCCACGGCGGTCACTGTCGACTCACGACCGACACGATCCACTAAACGACTTTCGTCTCCCACACTGTTTACACAAAGCATTGCTTCTCATTCTCACGAGAAATATACCATCATCCCGCAACAGAGACGAGTCAACACCGTGACGTTAAGCCGTTCCCCACCAGGGCTCAGCTTTGTTCGCCTAACGCGGGAGAGTGGGAGATACCTAACACATCTGCTAGAGGAGGTGGGATGCGGTGGGGTGGGGGGGTGGGGGTTGAAGGGCGGAAGCAGGTGTGTAGCGAATTTCACGTAACGACTTTCCCTTCATCGCCATCTTCCATAGTATATCTTTCAACTCTGACTCTCGTCATTCATATAATTTCTCTTTCTTCCTTTCTTTGTCCTTTTCATCTTTGTCTCTCTCTCTCTCTCTCTCTCTCTCTCTCTCTCTCTCTCTCTCTCTCTCTCTCTCTCTCCTTTCTTCTTCCTTTCTTTTCTCTCTCTTCCTCCTTTCTCTTTCTCTCTCCTTTTCTCCTCTTTTCTCTCTCTCTCTCTTCTCTCTCTCTCCTTTATCCTCTTTCTCCTTCTCTTTCTCCTTTTCTCTTGTCTCTTCCTCTCCTTTTCTCCTCTTTTTCTCTCTCTCCTTTTCTTAACATAACTTTTTTGTGTGCTTAACGTATATGCTTAACCTCAAACTCTATGTTTAACATGTGTGCGGTTACTTATACATCATCTTCCCCAAAATAAAAAGATACAGTTACTATACAAAGGATGATAAGCACCCGTCAAAGGAAGAAAAATCAACCTTCAATCCATCGTCTGCACCCTTACCTCCATCTCAAATGAAAAAGAAACGAGTTGCAACCATTTCATTTGCGTGTGTTTGTATACAATTACTAAAAGCGTTTTTGTGTGTTTAAATAAAAATTATAAAAAAGTTTCCGAGTTGTATCCGTCTACATTGTATGCGTTTGTGTGCAATTACTAAGAAGCGTTTTTGTGTGCTAGCCCGAGAGGGGTGGGGGGGGTGAGGGGGGGATGGGGGGGGATTGGGGGGGGTTGGTGAAAAGGTAAAAGAGGGAGAGGAGGGGAGGGGGTCCAGATACCCCTCTTCCGTCCAGATACCCTCTTCCATAACCCCCTTAGCCCCCCCAACCCCCACTTCCAGTCCCCCCCGCTGAGGCTACCCCCACTTCCGTATATATATATATATATATATATATATATATATATATATATATATATATATATATATATATATATATATATATATATATAGTGAAGAGTAGGGAAAATCAAGGTCAAATCAAGTTTATTCCTGACTAGTTTTTGGTACAGCTTCATTCCTTTGAAGAAGCTGTACCAAGCTTCAATCAGACTTCAGATTTGATTTGATTCCTTTCCTACTCTCTCTCTCTCTCTCTCTCTCTCTCTCTCTCTCTCTCTCTCTCTCTCTCTCTCTCTCTCTCTCTCTCTCTCTCTCTCTCTCTCTCTCTCTCTCTCTCTCTCTCTCTATATATATATATATATATATATATATATATATATATATATATATATATATATATTTGCCCTTGAGCAGTTTCCTTTACCACAAAAAAAAATGTTCACTCCCTTTATATCCTCTCATCGTCCAATAAAACACTCTTCCAATTTCCCTCCCTCCTGGCCCCATCTCAGTTCCCCGACACTTGAACCACTCAAGTCCCTCTCCTCTCCCACCTGTACTCCTGGACCCACTTCTCTCCTAAGCCTCCTCCTCCACAGGAACATTTTTCCACAATCACTTACCGTTTTTGTTTCCTCTCCAATTTTCGCCATCGCCCCTTCTCGAACTTCTTCCTCTCCTCCCCTGGCCCATTCATGTAAATCTGAGTGCAGTTGTTATTTTGGAGTGGTGGTGGTGGTGGTGGTGATCGTGGTGTTCGCTGTGTTTGAATCGTGTTATTTGGTGATAAGCGCTGTCATGGTGATGCTAGCAGATATGGTATCAATAGAGAGATATAATTAATATTACCGTTTTAATATTAATTTTTAATATTTTCTATAATTATTATTATTGTTATTTATAATTATTATTATTATTATTATTATTATTATTATTATTATTATTATTATTATTATTGTTATCAATATTATTATTATTATCAATATTATTATTTCATGAGTTTTTTTTGTGTGTTCTCAAGATCATATTTCATTTAAATTATTATTATTATTATTATTATTATTATTATTATTATTATTATTATTATAGAATTATTATTATTATTACTGTTCTATTATTATTATTATTATTATTATTATTATTATTATTATTATTATTATTATTATTACTGTACTATTATTACTATTATTATTATTATTATTATTATTATTATTATTATTATTATTATTATTATTATTATTATTATTATTATTATTATTATTGTTGTTATTATTATAATTATGATTATTATAATTATAAATAGTATTACTATCATAATTATTATTATTATTATTATTATTATTATTATTATTATTATCAGTAGTAGTATTTTTTTTTTTTTTTTTACGTCGTGGCCCATTGCGCCGGTAGGCTTCTTCCCGGTGGATCCTGATGGTCGGCCCAAGGCTTCTTCCCGGTGGGGCCTGATGGTCGGCCCAGCCCGTTGTGGCGCACACACACACACACACACACACACACACACACACACACACACACACACGCACACACACATATAACGCCTTATAAAATTTCTCCCTTTTCAAAGTTAGTTCGAGGGGAGGTAAGGACGAGTAGAGTGAGAAACGATTGAGGGAAAGATGACGGAAGCGTGATATGAGCCTTAGAATCTAAAGACAAATCAAGAAAAAAAATATGGAAGAAGTAAGTGAGAGGAAGGCGAGAGGGATGGTGAGGGGAAGTGCGGGAAAATGAGAGGACCAGGGGAGATGAGAAGAGTTTGAGATGACTTCGAATATGAGAGTGATGGCAAGATGAGGGGAGGGGAAGAGGAGTCCTTAGATTCCTGAAGGAGGTGCAAACGGGTTCCTATCACTGGTGAAGGAGGTGGTGAGGCGTGTTGTGTCCCTCGCCTCGCCGCCAGCCTTTTGCCCGCGCCCTCTGCCTTGTAATTGCTTGTTGAGGAGAGATGGGCGAAGAAGAGGAAGCGAGAGGGAAGGGAGAGATGAAAAGAGGAAAAGAAGGTAAGAAGGAGTGGGAGAGCAAAAGCAAGAAGAAAAAGAAAGAAGATGAAAAAGATGAAAAATCTGAGGGAAGGATGGAAGGAAGGAAACTAGGATGGAAGAGAGCCATAAACAAAAATTAGGGATGCAAAGAAGAAAGGGATGAAATGATGGGGAAAGAAAAGATGGATTGATAGATTGATGGAAGATTTGAGAAATGAGTGAAGAAAAGGGAAAAGGAAAGAAAGATAAAACAAGTGAGGTTTAAAGTTAAAGGATAGAAGGGAAGAAGCAATAACAGTTTGGAGAAATGCTGGAAAAGAGGAAATAAGCAAACGGATCTGGGAAAAGGATGAGAGAAAAGTTTGAAGAAGAAGAGAGGAGATAGGGATATAAAAAGTAATCTGCAGTTTTTATTTTTTTTTATTACATATCAGCCCATAGCGCCGGTAGGCTTTCCTCAGGGGCCTGGTGGTCGGCCCAAGCCCGTCATAGCGCAGGCAATTTTTATAGTGGCGCCAGTAATGCTTGGCTCATGCTGCCCAGCATGCAGTGGAAAGACAAAAGGAAGGGGAAAAACAGCAAGAATCAGTGAGAGAACTCTAAGCAAATTGGTGGTGGATGGCAAGGGGTGTGTGGTGAGTGAGGTCATGGCAGTACCCAGAGATCGACGATAAAGAGCACCTACTAACGTCGGGAGGGTACCAGCTGGCGATTACGAGTCCAACACGTGATCATGCCGTGGTGAATTATATATATATATATATATATATATATATATATATATATATATATATATATATATATATATATATATATATATATATATATATATATAGTAACAAATGTACGGAAGTGGGGTAACCTCTGCAGGGGACTGGTAGTGGGGTTGGGGGTCAGGGGGTTACGGAAGAAGGGGTATCTGGACCCCCTCCCATCTCATTTACCTTTTCACCCCCCCCCCCCCCCTCCCAGCTCCTCTCGGACTAGCGTACAGAAGCGGGAGGGTGACGAGAGTAGGGGTGCCCAGCAGGGAGGGGGTACTTGAAGGGTTAAGATAAGATCTTAAGCCCTCGAATGACCACGAGATTATAATCACGGAAAAGGTTAAGGACATTAGGTTAATGACCAGGCTGGGATATGAATTTACTCTCTAATGCAAGTCCGAAAATAAAAATAAAAAGTTTTTGCTGGATGTATTGTATCATTATCTTCTTATTTCTCATTTCTCAACTTGTTTCTTCTTATTTCTTTCCTCAACTTATATATATATATATATATATATATATATATATATATATATATATATATATATATATATATATATATATATATATATATATATTTTTTTACTCCGGTTATTTGGTGTCATCTAACCCTAAACACTGCAGCACCAAGTCTTTTTTTTCTGATTTTGCATTAATTAATGTCTTATATCTCATTTCTTAACTTTTTTCTTCTTATTTCTTTTCTCAACTTGCATTTCTTTATATTTTCTGCCTGCTCTTCGATGTCATATGACCTTAGACGTTGCCGCATCGAGTTTACCTTTTTCCGTGAAAAAGGGATCATGTGTGTGTGTGTGTGTGTGTGTGTGTGTGTGTGTGTGTGTGTGTGTGTTCCATTCCCCTCTGATTCTTGAGAAATCTGCGGCTAGCTCGAAATTTTGTGGGCCATCTTTTTTAGCCGAGTATATGCTCCGAAGCGGAATTTAGTGAGGATTCTAATGGTATCTTCAAATTCCTCATACGTCTATTAGTTCCCGAGTTACACCGACAAAACTGTTTTTTTTTTTTCTCTCGTCAGGGTAGCCTAACAAATAAAAATCACTCAAAGCTCCTCAGCTACGTTCCTTAGAAAGATTGCCATATGTTACTATTAAGAAACTTATCCCAACAACTGCAAATTTGACGCACTTTCATTTTTTTTCTTCTGATTTTGCATTAATTAATGTCTTATATCTCATTTCTTAACTTCTTTCTTCTTATTTCTTTTCTCAACTTGCATTTCTTTATATTTTCTGCCTGCTCTTCGGTGTCATATGACCTTAGACGTTGCCGCATCGAGTTTACCTTTTAGTGAGGATTCTTATAGTATCTTCAAATTCCTCATTCGTCTATTAGTTCCCGAGTTACACCGAGAAAACTGTATTTTTTTCTCTCGTCAGAGTGCCCTAACAAATAAAAATCACTCAAAGCTCCTCATCTACGTTCCTTAGATAGATTGACATATGTTACTATTAAGAAACTTATCCCAACAGCTGCAAATTTGACGCACTTTCATCGAAAACTTAATTTTTAATATTTTTTTTATTTACTTTTATGGAGCGTTTCGCGTCATCGTCCGCCAGAACCTTTTACCCTTGATGACACGAAATGCGTCATCGTGCGCGAGAGGGTTAAATAAGTCAGATTTATCTCAAATTCACTGTCTGGGCAGACAAATATTCGGAAAAGAGAAGGCAAACCAGTTTGTAGATATATATAAATATGCTGTATATTCACGTTCTTATGGATATCTTCTTGTTGATTTGGGTATAAATACTCCTGACTCCCTACAGTTTCGCTCAACTCTCCCTTCCATCATACCTTTCTCCCTCCCTCTTCTCTCTCCTCCCCCCCCCCTCCCTCCCCTTCCCTTTCCTTCCCTCGTGTTATTAAATAAGTCAGATATATCTCAAATTCACTGTCTGGGCAGACAAATATCCGGAAAAGAGAAGGCAAACCAGTTTGTATATATATATATATATATATATATATATATTTATATATATATATATATATATATATATATATATATATATATATATATATATATATATATATATATTCACGTCCTTATGGATATCTTCTTGTTGATTTGAGTATAAATACTCATGAATCCCTACAGTTTCGCTCAAACATTGTTGGAGAGCCTCCCAGGTGAACGCGTATTCCAATGGTGAACTCCAGGAAAAAGGAATTCTTACACGTTCTATACTCCCAACATAACGAACCCTATGGTTTAAGCTCTTAGCTACTTTTCATCTTACTCTCTTAAGTCTTTGCAGCTGCTTTCTTAAACCCTCGAAGCCCGCCTTCCTGAAGTCAGGTATTAAGTGTTGTTTCTGCTGACTCTATCCTCCCATTTAATATTAAATCTAATTTACTTATGATCACTGTTACCTAATGAACCCTCAACCTCAATGTTGCTTATTATGTCCTCTTTATTAGTTAACAACAAATCCAAAATATTTTCTTCCCTCGTTGGTGTTCTAATTAACTGCTTAAGGAAACTATCCTGCGGCGGGAAATGAAAAAGAACCATGCAGCATGGAAAATCTGCATGGAAATTTGTGTGCCTGTGAGAACAAGACAACGCTTGCTGAGCATCCAATGATGATCACAAGACTGAGATTCCCACCTGCGGGATATACTGTGAAATTTATTAATAATGCTAAAGCATATGAGCCATCTTATTTAGCATTCTATGTCTTTGAGAGTATTATCGTAAAGCCTTTTTCGAATGGGTGTAAAGAGACATCACTTTGCCATAGCGTATGCTTACATTATAGTGAATAGAAACGGAGAAACAGTAGAAAGCGGATCCTATTGTGGAAGTAATGCTGTAAACCATTTTAGCTGAACCCACACTGTTTTGTATATAGAACGAACTTACATTAGCTGAACTCACACTGTTTTGTATATAGAACGAACTTACATTAGCTGAACTCACACTGTTTTGTATATAGAACGAACTTACATTAGCTGAACTCACACTGTTTTGTATATAGAACGAACTTACATTAACTGAACTCACACTGTTTTGTATATAGAACAAACTTATTTTAGCTGAACTCACACTGTTTTGTATATAGAACGAACTTACATTAGCTGAACTCATACTGTTTTGTACATAGAACGAACTTACATTAGCTGAACTCACACTGTTTTGTACATAGAACGAACTTACATTAGCTGAACTCACACTGTTTTGTATATAGAACGAACTTACATTAGCTGAACTTACACTGTTTTGTATTTAGAACGGTCTTGCATTAGCTGAACTCACACTGTTTTGTATATAGAACGAACTTACATTAGCTGAACTCACACTGTTTTGTACATAGAACGAACGTACATTAGCTGAACTCACACTGTTTTGTATATAGAACGAACTTACATTAGCTGAACTCACACTGTTTTGTATATAGAACGGTCTTACATTAGCTGAACTCACACTGTTTTGCATATAGAACGAACTTACATTAGCTGAACTCACACTGTTTTGAATATAGAACGAACTTACATTAGCTGAACCCGCACTGTTTTGTATATAGAACGAACTTACATTAGCTGAACTCACACTGTTTTGATTATAGAACGAACTTACATTAGCTGAACTCACACTGTTTTGAATATAGAACGAACTTACATTAGCTGAACTCACACTGTTTTGAATATAGAACGAACTTATATTAGCTGAACCCACACTCCTGGAAGAAGTTAAAATTTTCTAAAGGCTACAATAAAATCAATATGACCGATGAAGATACGGCACGTCACAATGAACAAATTCACTTTCTTCTCTGTAAATACGGGTTTTAAAAGGTAAAGGAGTAAAACATCATGACCATGAAAAATCAGGAAACAATTACATTGAAGCTTATTGTAATAGATGCAACCTTCAAATAAAAAAAATCACAAATTGCAGCGCACTCTCATTGCACATAATGCGGATTACGACATGACGTTAATCCCGCGTGAATTAACGCTACCTGACTTTGAAAATCAAACTAAGACCAAAACATTCAGTTCACAAAATTAATACCATGAAATCATCATAAATGACTTGAGATTTATTGACGCGTATGTCTTTATGTCTGGTTCACTCGCGGCTTTAGCGAACCAATTCATCACCAATGGGAACGAACCCATATGCACACAACAGATGTTGAAAGATGTGCCAGCACCTGCGTTACCATTATTGATCAAGGGAAAGCAGTTTTTTTGTTATGACTATATGGATTCGATGGAACGACTTTCTGAGACACGTCTTCCATCCCGCGAAGATTTTTTCAATTCGCTTCAAGAAGCAGAACTTTCCGAAAGTGATTATAAACATGCTCAGAATGTTTGGAAAGTAGCTGGGTGTCAGGGCCTGATGGACTATTTGTTGCTTTATGTAACAGTGGATGTTGGTCTTCTATGTGATGCCTTCCTAGAGTGGAGAGGTATTTTGAAAACTCAGTGGAGGTTGGATATTGTAAATTATGTTAGCCTGCCAGGATTTGCCTATGACTCTTTTCTGTTAAAAACACAGCAGGAATTAGAGATGCTTAGTAGCCCACACATATATCATTGCATTCAAACAAATGTGCGTGGGGGCTACACAAGTGTTGTGCGTCGTTTTGTACGCACCAGTAACATCTACACGAACCCTCAGTTTAATCCAAAACATGATAGAAACACTTTCCTTTCATACTTTGACTTCATCAGTCTTGATCCCACTGTAATGCAAGATAAATTACCATGTGGAGATATGAGAAAACTAGATGAGACAGAAATGCACTGGTTTTTGAACGAGACGGGGGGGCTAGGTCAATCAAGCAACCGATGGCGATTTTGGATACCTCATTCTGTGCGATACTGAGGCTGTCTCACGTGAAGTCATTGAGAAAACGGATGACCTCCCACTGACCATCAGAAGACACAATATCATCAATAGAGATATATCGTCAGCCGCACACGAATGGTATGAAGAAGAAAACCGTCCAGTACCGTGTAAGAACATAAAACAGATTGGAACACATGTTGCTCAGGAGAAAATGCTGTTTGCTCTGTCCCTCCTTAAACTGCTTATTCAACCAGGCCGGGTTGTTAAAAAGTGCATGCTATTTATATGTTTCAGCAAAAGCACTTTCTTGCGGACTTCATTCAGGATAACATAGAAGCCCGCAAAAGTGCTACTTGCCCTATCAAAAAAACTGCAATCAAGTGCATTTCAAACAGCATTTTTGGTCGATTCCTGATGAACCCGGCCAAATATAGTGAAGACATAGATATTGTCAGCTATGTCAGTTATATGAGCCAGATCGAAACATAGACGCGTTTTATCTACATGTTTCCACAAATCGAATAAATTTTAAGACAATTATTGTTTTTTTCATTCATTTTTTGATAAAGGGCATATAAACAAGTCAAACAAACTCAATGTTTATTGGAATTTGGTCAAATTATGATTACAGCCTCCTTCTCTTCCTCCTCCTCCTCTACCCCTGTAGAATTATCGGGATGACCGTAAGATCGGGACTCCAAGGTGCTAAAGTAGTATCTTTTGTCCTCAACTACAGATATCCCTCTCATGGGATATTTTACTGTACTAATTCGTCCATTACGCACTGTGAATCCCTGATAGCCAAAGTTAAATGTTTGCTTCTGGAATAGGACGTCTTTGTATCGCTGATGAGCAATTTTTTTTCTTTATGAGCTTTGGAACGCTCTTAGCTGAACTCAACCGGTCACCGTCTGCCAAGAGGATGGAGTAGCACTTTGGTCTTACACCTACACATTCTGTGATGGTTCTTTCCCTCACTTCAGACTTGAGAAATCCGAGCTTGCCTTTGTTGTCTGTGTTGTACAAGGAATGTGAGGAGCTAAAGTTACTTGTGTCTATATAGCTTTTAAATGGTTCCTGCGAGTACTCTGTTAATAGATCAGGAGTTTCAGTTTCTGTTATTAAGGAATCAGTGTCACAATACACTAGTTTCGCCCGTTCCCCGTAATGAGCCTTCATGATACTGTAAAAGAAATCATATAGTCGCAGCTTGGACAGCTCTAGGACGTAGTAGCCAATGTAGTTTGGATGATTCGCCTGTGAATATTTCTTATGGCGAACTACAACTACATGACCATCATTGAGGGGTACAACGCGTTTAAAGTAAGGACTTCGGACCAGCTTCAAAAACTTTTCGCGGTTGGTGACAATATCTATGTCTTCACTATATTTGGCCGTGTTCATCAGGAATCGACCAAAAATGCTGTTTGAAATACTCTTGATTGCAGTTTTCTTGATAGGGCAAGTAGCACTTTTGCGGGCTTCTATGTTATCCTGAATGAAGTCCGCAAGAAAGTGCTTTTGCTTAAACATATAAATAGCATGCACTTTTTAACAACCCGGCCTAGTTGAATAAGCAGTTTAAGGAGGGACAGAGCAAACAGCATTTTCTCCTGAGCAACATGTGTTCCAATCTGTTTTATGTTCTTATACGGTACTGGACGGTTTTCTTCTTCATACCATTCGTGTGCGGCTGACGATATATCTCTATTGATGATATTGTGTCTTCTGATGGTCAGTGGGAGGTCATCCGTTTTCTCAATGACTTCACGTGAGACAGCCTCAGTATCGCATAGAATGAGGTATCCAAAATCGCCATCGGTTGCTTGATTGACCTAGCCCCCCCTCTCGTTCAAAAACCAGTGCATTTCTGTCTCATCTAGTTTTCTCATATCTCCACATGGTAATTTCTCTTGCATTACAGTGGGATAAAGACTGTTGAAGTCAAAGTATGTAAGGAAAGTGTTTCTATCATGTTTTGGATTAAACTGAGGGTTCGTGTAGATGCTACTGGTGCGTACAAAACGACGCACAACACTTGTGTAGCCCCCACGCACATTTGTTTGAATGCAATGATATATGTGTGGGCTACTAAGCATCTCTAATTCCTGCTGTGTTTTTAACAGAAAAGAGTCATAGGCAAATCCTGACAGGCTAACATAATTTACAATATCCAACCTCCACTGAGTTTTCAAAATACCTCTCCACTCTAGGAAGGCATCACATAGAAGACCAACATCCACTGTTACATAAAGCAACAAATAGTCCATCAGGCTCTGACACCCAGCTACTTTCCAAACATTCTGAGCATGTTTATAATCACTTTCGGAAAGTTCTGCTTCTTGAAGCGAATTGAAAAAATCTTCGCGGGATGGAAGACGTGTCTCAGAAAGTCGTTTCATCGAATCCATATAGTCATAACAAAAAACCTGCTTTCCCTTGATCAATAATGGTAACGCAGGTGCTGGCACATCTTTCAACATCTGTTGTGTGCATATGGGTTCGTTCCCATTGCTGATGAATTGGTTCGCTAAAGCCGCGAGAGAACCAGACATAAAGACATACGCGTCAATAAATCTCAAGTCATTTATGATGATTTCATGGTATTTGTGAACTGAATGTTTTGGTCTTAGTTTGATTTTCAAAGTCAGGTAGCGCTAATTCACGCGGGAATAACGTCATGTCGTAATCCGCATTATGTGCAATGAGAGTGCGCTGCAATTTGTGTATTTTTTCATTTGAAGGTTGCATCTATTACAACAAGCTTCAATGTAATTGTTTCCTGATTTTTCATGGTCATGATGTTTTACTCCTTTACCTTTTAAAACCCGTATTTACAGAGAAGACAGTGAATTTGTTAATTGTGACGTGCCGTATCTTCATCGGTCATATTGATTTTATTGTAGCCTTTAGAAAATTTTAACTTCTTCCAGGAGTGTGGGTTCAGCTATTGTAAGTTCGTTCTATATTCAAAACAGTGTGAGTTCAGCTAATCTAAGTTCGTTCTATATTCAAAACAGTGTGAGTTCAACTAATGTAAATTCGTTCTTTATACAAAACAGTGTGAGTTCAGCTAATGTAAGTTCGTTCTATAATCAAAACAGTGTGAGTTCAGCTAATGAAAGTTCGTTCTATGTACAAAACAGTGCGGGTTCAGCTAATGTAAGTTCGTTCTATATTCAAAACAGTGTGAGTTCAGCTAATGTAAGTTCGTTCTATATGCAAAACAGTATGAGTTCAGCTAATGTAAGACCGTTCTATATACAAAACAGTGTGAGTTCAGCTAATGTAAGTTCGTTCTATATACAAAACAGTGTGAGTTCAGCTAATGTAAGTTCGTTCTAAGTACAAAACAGTGTGAGTTCAGCTAATGTAAGTTCGTTCTATATACAAAACAGTGTGAGTTCAGCTAATATAAGTTTGTTCTATATACAAAACAGTGTGAGTTCAGCTAATGTAAGTTCGTTCTATATACAAAACAGTGTGAGTTCAGCTAATGTAAGTTCGTTCTATATACAAAACAGTGTGAGTTCAGCTAATGTAAGTTCGTTCTATATACAAAACAGTGTGAGTTCAGCTAATGTAAGTTCGTTCTATATACAAAACAGTGTGGGTTCAGCTAAAATGGTTTACAGCATTACTTCCACAATAGGATCCGCTTTCTACTGTTTCTCCGTTTCTATTCACTATAATGTAAGCATACGCTATGGCAAAGTGATGTCTCTTTACACCCATTCGAAGAAGGCTTTACGAGAATACCCTCAAAGACATAGAATGCAAAATAAGATGGCTCATATGCTTTAGCATTATTAATAAATTTCACAGTATATCCCGCAGGTGGGAATCTTAGTCTTGTGATCATCATTGGGTGCTCAGCAAGCGTTGTCTTGTTCTCACAGGCACACAAATTTCCATGCAGTTTTTCCATGCTGCATGGTTCTTTTTCATTTCCCGCCGCAGGATAGTTTCCTTAAGCAGTTAATTAGAACACCAACGAGGGAAGAAAATATTTTGGATTTGTTGTTAACTAATAAAGAGGACATAATAAGCAACATTGAGGTTGGGGGTTCATTAGGTAACAGTGATCATAAGGAAATTAGATTTAATATTAAATGGGAGGATAGAGTCAGCAGAAACAACACTTAATACCTGACTTCAGGAAGGCGGGCTTCGAGGGTTTAAGAAAGCAGCTGCAAAGACTTAAGAGAGTAAGATCAGAAGTAGCTGAGAGGTTAAACCATAGGGTTCGTTATGTTGGGAGTATAGAACGTGTAAGAGTTCCTTTTTCCTGGAGTTCACCATTGGAATACGCGTTCACCTGGGAGGCTCTCCAACAATGTTTGAGCGAAACTGTAGGGATTCAGGAGTATTTATACCCAAATCAACAAGAAGATATCCATAAGGACGTGAATATACAACATATATATATATATATATATATATATATATATATATATATATATATATATATATATATATATATATATATATAGATATATATATATATATATATATAGATATATATATATATATATATATATATATATATATATATATATATATTTGCCTTCTCTTTTCCGAATATTTGTCTGCCCAGACAGTGAATTTGAGATATATCTGACTTATTTAATAACACGAGGAAGGAAAGGAGGGAGGGAGGGGGGGGGAGGAGAGAGAAGAGGGAGGGAGAAAGGTGTGATGGAAGGGAGAGATGAGCGAAACTGTAGTAAGTCAGGAGTATTTATACCCAAATCAACAAGAAGATATCCATAAGAACGTGAATATACAGCATTTTTATATATATCTACAAACTGGTTTGCCTTCTCTTTTCCGAATATTTGTCTGCCCAGACAGTGAATTTGAGATAAATCTGACTTATTTAACCCTCTCGCGCACGATGACGCATTTCGTGTCATCAAGGGTAAAAGGTTCTGGCGGATGATGACGCGAAACGCGCCATAAAAGTAAATAAAAAAATATTAAAAATTAAGTTTTCGATGAAAGTGCGTCAAATTTGCAGCTGTTGGGATAAGTTTCTTAATAGTAACATACGTCAATCTATCTAAGGAACGTAGATGAGGAGCTTTGAGTGATTTTTACTTGTTAGGTTACTCTGACGAGAGAAAAAAAATAGTTTTCTCGGTGTAACTCGGGAACTAATAGACGTATGAGGAATTTGAAGATACCATAAGAATCCTCACTAAAAGGTAAACTCGATGCGGCAACGTCTAAGGTCATATGACACCGAAGAGCAGGCAGAAAATATAAAGAAATGCAAGTTGAGAAAATAAATAAGAAGAAAGAAGTTAAGAAATGAGATATAAGACATTAATTAATGCAAAATCAGAAAAAAAATGAAAGTGCGTCAAATTTGCAGTTGTTGGGATAAGTTTCTTAATAGTAACATATGGCAATCTTTCTAAGGAACGTAGATGAGGAGCTTTGAGTGATTTTTATTTGTTAGGCTACTCTGACGAGAGAAAAAAACCCAGTTTTGTCGGTGTAACTCGGGAACTAATAGACGTATGAGGAATTTGAAGATACCATAAGAATCCTCACTAAATTCCGCTTCGGAGCATATAATCGGCTAAAAAAGATGGCCCACAAAATTTCGAGCTAGCCGCAGATTTCTCAAGAATCAGAGGGGAATGGAACACACACACACACACACACACACACACACACACACACACATGATCCCTTTTTCACGGAAAAAGGTAAACTCGATGCGGCAACGTCTAAGGTCATATGACATCGAAGAGCAGGCAGAAAATATAAAGAAATGCAAGTTGAGAAAAGAAATAAGAAGAAAGAAGTTAAGAAATGAGATATAAGACATTAATTAATGCAAAATCAGAAAAAAAAGACTTGGTGCTGCAGTGTTTAGGGTTAGATGACACCAAATAACCGGAGTAAAAAAAAAAAAAAAAAAAAAATATATATATATATATATATATATATATATATATATATATATATATATATATATATATATATATATATATATATATAAGTTGAGGAAATAAATAAGAAGAAACAAGTTGAGAAATAAGAAATAAGAAGATAATGATACAATACATCCAGCAGAAACTTAAATAATTTATCGAGTCTTACGTTCAATGGCGATTTTTTTAATTTTATTTTTGGACTTGCATTAGAGAGTAAATTCATATTCCAGCCTGGTCATTAACCTAATGTCCTTAACCTTTTCCGTGATTATAATATCGTGGTCATTCGAGGGCCCAAGATCTTATCTTAACCCTTCAAGTACCCCCTCTCCCGTCACCCCCCCCCTCCCTGCTGGGCACCCCTACTCCCGTCACCTCCGCTTCCGCTAGTCCGAGAGAGGGGGGGCCTAAGGGGGTGAAAAAGTAAAGAGATGGGAGGGGGGTCCAGATACCCCTCTGTAACCCCCTGCTGACCCCCAACCCCACTTATCCCCTGCAGAGGTTACCCCACTTCCGTTCATTTGTTACTTATATATATATATATATATATATATATATATATATATATATATATATATATATATATATATATATATATATATATATATATATATATATATATATATATATATATATATATATATATATATATATATATATATATATATATATATATATATATATATATATATATATATATATATATATATATATATATATATATATATATATATATATATATATATATATATATATATATATATATATATATATATATATATATTTATATATATATATATATATATATATATATATATATATATATATATATATATACTTGATAGAGGAAGTCTGCTTGGAAAGCGCAGTCTTATAACGAAGAGGAGTACCAGGGCTGGCAGAAACATCTCTGCTATCTTGAACTTCTTTAATAAGTTGGTTACGTTTCGGAACGAACATGTTCCATCATCAGACCTAAAAGCAAGTTACACAGTGTCACATACAACGTAAGATAAAATAACAATAATAAGATTAATCTACGGTAAAAACAAGCCGATGTCTTAATAAAAGATAAAAAATAAAAGATAAAACCTGAAAACACTTGAAAGCAAAAAGAAAATTTAAAGTTCCCAGTAAGTGGGAGTGTAAACATAAAAACAAGGTTTAACAGTAAAACTAATAAAAAAACAAACGGATTCAAAAGTTAAAAACTAAGGGGAGCGTAAAAGTATCGTAAAAAAGCAAAACAAAACATGGGAAATAGACAGATGCTATAAAAAAATATAAAACCATAAATTAAAAACATCAATACATAATACAGTGGGTTGAAGAAAAACAAGTGAAAGAAACAATAAAGAAAACAAAAATTACAATGCAGATAATAATATCTTACCACTGATGTGGAGTTGTCTCTAATGGTGGGTTTGTTGAGGTGAGTATGTAGCGTCTCCATAATGGCTAAGTCAGCTCTGAACCGAACTCTGTCCAGGACAGTGAAGGAGTTTCTGTTGAGTGGGTGGTCGTGTGTGTGAGCGTGCTCTCGTATAGTGCTGTGGGATGGGTTGATGATTCGTTTGCCCGTTCTGGCTGAGGTTCTGAAGTGTTCGTGTATTCGTGTTTTTAGATGTCTCTCTGTTTTACCTATATATGACGCCTGGCAGCTGTCACACGTGTATTTGTAAATTACAGAAGACTGAAGTTGTAAAGGTGCTTTATCCTTGGTGTGGAAGAATGATTGTATGGTTTTGTTCATTTTAAATATAACTCTGAGAGTAATTTGTGGGTAACAGGATCGGATGACCTTGAGGAGTTTGTTTCTTAACTGCAGGCTTTGGGGGCCTCTGTACTCTATTGGAAAGTAAACAGTATGGCGTGGAACTGTGTGTTGAAGGATATCCTAAGGCATCAATATACTATTTAGTGTTTTGCCAATAACTTTGTCAATAAATGGTACAGGGTAACCGTTGTTACATAACATTCCCTTGAGGCGTGATAGTTCATGGTGGAGTGTAAAATAGGTAGAGCAAATGTGATAAATGCGTGTTGTTAGTGTGGTGATCAGGTTTCTTTTATAAGTTAGTGGAATAAAGGACTTGAATTTTGTGCACAGGCCTGTGAAGGTTGTTTTGCGATAAACGCTGGTGGTGAAGCCATCCGTACACTTTCTTATATGAACATCTAAAAAGGATAAGCTATTATCTTTTTCTAGCTCAGCGGTGAATTCAGTGTTAGGGTGCTTGGAGTTTAGGTATTCCAGGAACAGAGGAATGTGGTGTCGTCTACGTATCTGCGATAAAATGTAGGCTTAAATTCAGACGGGCAATCTTTTAACCAGTTACGTTCGTGAAAGCACAGGGAAATATTGGTGAGGGTCGGACCCAGTGGGTTACCCATAGCCACTCCGTCAGTTTGTTTATAACACTCATTATTAAAAAGGAAAATACTGTCTTTTGACGCTATCTCTAGTAGTTTTCGAAAGGAAGATATATCGTACCCCATTACAAGGTCTGTATCTTTGAAAAGTTCATTAATGCAAATATCTATTGTTTCATCTAACGGAATGTTCGTAAATAAAGACTTAATGTCGAAACTAGCCATGACGCAACTCTTCATCTTTAACGATGTTAGCTCTTTAACAAATGAAAAAGTGTCTTTGCAGGAATACGAGTTCGTTGTAATCGGTGCTAGGATTGGAACAAGATACTTCGCAATATTATAATTAAATGTTCCTGTGGCAGATAAAATTGGTCTAAGAGGGCAACCATCCTTGTGGACTCTTGGTAGTCCATACATTATGCCTGGTTTGGAACCGTTGGGCCGTAGTCTAGAGTAAGTATCTCTATTGATAATATCTTCTTTTAGTAGATTTCACAACAGCCTGTGTGATTTGTCTTCTAATTTTAAGAGTTCATGAAATAGATCATTAGTAACACGCGTGAATATATTGTGATCCGATAGAATGTTACCCATTTTAGTAATATAATCATCTCTGTTGAGTAAAACTACGCTATTACCTTTATCTGGCTTTGTCACGATGAGGGAGGACTTATTGATGAGGGCTTTCAGAGCAAAGTACTCGTCCTTAGTAAGGTTGTGAACGGTCGTGTTACGATTTCTTCCATAGAAGGACTCAAACGCGGTTTGTTTTAAGTTACTTTTGAAGTATTCAAAGTTTCCTTCATCTTTTTTATAGCAGTCTTGTGTGCCTAATGTTTTAAAAAGTTTCTCAAAATCAAGGAAATGATTAACGAATTTAGGCCTAGATGGGTGAATAGCGTATTTAAGTCCATTTGAAAGAGCCGACTTATCAAGGTTAGAGAGGTGGTGGTTTGAAAAGTTAAAGATTACATCATCTGGAGAAAGGCTGGTGTTAAAGTTGTATCCTAGTCTTCTTAACTTTCGAGTTTGCACAAATTCCACTCTAGAAACAAACATAACGCAGTGAAAGTTTCTCTAGAGAGGGAAACTTCCAGCACAACTTTCTGGAAGCTTCCTCCGGTGTCTTCCAGAGGCCCATAGACCCCGGGGGAAACTTCCAGCACAACTTGAGTTGTGCTGGAAGTTTACCCCAGGGTCTCTGGGCCTCTGGAAGAATCCGGAGGAAGCTTCCAGCACAACAATAGTATGGGTTACTATTGGTTTTCATGTCATCCACATAAGAATTAAGAATACAAATAAAATAAGTTTAACAGAAACTCATACTGTTGTTTTTTTACAGGATGGTATAGAGGGGAAAACAGAGCCAAGAAATTTTCTATTCCTAGAATATGGCGTGAACCTACGGATCACTCAACTGACTGCTTTTTCTGCATGGTGGATCCTTCCAAACGCCGATCTGGGAAAAATGCACCTGCTGTTTTCTATCCAGACATTCCATCTTCCATTGCACCAGTACCACACAGTGCTGATCTTCCTGTACCAGCTCCTCCAGAAAGAAGTCAACTATCAGAAGAAAGCATCAAGTCAGAAGATGAGCTAAACAGAGAGGGAGACTGTGGCAGCACAACTACAGTTGAAAAACAAAGTTTTAGGATCAAAATAACTTTTTTATATTTTATTTAGATGGAAATAACTGGAAAATTATGGTTTGGAGCCAAGGACAAGACAAAAAGTGAAATTTTGTTACATAGTGTTATGCAACTAGGGGTCTAAAATGGAAAATGCTGAAAAGTAAAGATGGCGCCACTATAAACACTTGCCTACGCCACAACGGGCTGGGGCCGACCGTCAGGCTCTACTATGAAGGCCTACCGGCGCCACAGACCACGACTAAGGCTAACAAATGCTATTATACAATGTCATGTCTACAATGCATGGGTAAGCCAGGAAAACAACTTGAAGAGAACAAGATGGACAATTTGTTGATCGGCGATACAAATCTGACTGGGGCTGAGTTACGAGTGGGGTTCCACATTGGTCGGTATTAGGTCCACTGCTGTTTATCATTTATATCACTGATTTGGCACGATAATTAGTAGTGATGTCAACAAGTCTGCGGATTTTACAGATCGGCAGAGTAATTGAGTCTGTTCTCTAGGACGAACTAGACAGATAATTGGATTGGGCGGGGAAGTGGCATGTGGAGTTCAGTGTCGCGAAATGCAGTATTCTGAGTGTAGAGATATAACTCTTCTCGTAATTATTGCTTAAATGATACTTACCTTATCGACGACGTTCAGTCTACTCAACCTCAGACACTGCAATCAAAATACCGTCAAGTTATTGTGCAATACAAAACAAAGTCCCCTCACATCATTGTCTCTGGAATTCTACCGAGAATCAACGCTTACGCCGGTTTTAACAGCAAAACGTGCAACATCAACACTAGTCTGAAGGAAATTTGTGACGACGAAGGCGTAGCGTTCACAAACGCCTGGCATCACTTCCTTGAGCGCCCAGACTTGTTTCGCGACGATGGCCTCCACCTGAATGAGGTTGGTTCTGCGCGTTTCGGGAGGTTTCTGGACGAGGCAGTTAAAAAACTTTTCGAAAAGCCTTTTAAAAAACTGCAGGTGAGGGCGGGGCAAAGGCAGCTCTTGATCAACCAACCCGTTGCGTCGGTACGGCTTACAAGAAACTAGGGGTGCACCGGATAGTGAAATTTACTATCCGGTCGGATATCGGATAGGTTTGATAGTTTAACAATATCCGGCCGGATATCCGGCCGGATAGTTAATGTTGCAATGATAAGACATTGATAGATACTACTAAATGATAATGGTTATGAGGTTTTTCGTTCCCAAGATTATTATGGTGAATCATAAATAAAGTATGTAATCAGGCCCTAACCAAGCCATACACTCGCATACCCGTCAGAGACATGTATACCTATAAGACAGCCGCCCCGTACTTGTCACTGACGCGTATGTGACGAGACTGACTCCGTTCTCACCAGGGGCCGGATTCAGAAAGCTCCGTACTAGGTTCTTCTGTGTTTCTAGAAGTTCTGGTATTGATATCACGAGGTCTCGGTCATATGTTCTACAAACAGTGCTTGGCCCACGCTTCAAAGTACAATTCCTGAACGGCAAGGCACATGGGAAGACTTTGCTCCTTGACGAGCTGTTCCAGCACCACAGCCTTCATACTACGAGTGTGGAGACGGTGGATGAAGCTGGTCACCTTGGTTGTCCCATTGACGAAGTACCTGGAGGTAAAAGCGAGGATGACTTCATGGCCTGCTTCCAGGAAATTGCTAGCTCATACGAGGAGGCGAATATTCCAATGACTATCCCCCAGAAAAATATCGCAGCTGAGTCACCCAGCGAAGTCGAGCTCTACCTCCGCACTCCACTGCTGGAAAGAAACAATGTCCCCTGCAGTAATGGAAGCATAAGGAAAAATTCCCACTGCTGAAACAACTAGCTGCGAAATACCTATGCACACCTGCATCATCAGTGTACTCTGAGCGTCTCTTTCCGGAATACGGCAATATTTATGAGGAAAAGCACATAAGACTGTTACCTAAAAGAGGAGAGATGCTCCTGTTTCTCCACCACAATGATAGAAAATTCTCCCGATAAACGTCAAGTGCTGGTTGAATTTTGTAGAATATAGTCTCATAGATCACCCCTTTTGTCTGTCATTGAATAAAGGATTGTTCTGTCAAAAATATTTTTTTCTTTAACCTAAATATTAATCAACTATTATCTGTGTCTTTTTCAAGGTAATTGTTAACTGTTATTTTGGTTTTGCAATTATCCGGTTTATCCGGCCGGATACGAGAACAATATCCGGCATGGATACCGAATACCGAATAACCATCAGTCTATCCGGCCGGATACCCGGCCGGATAGACTATCCGGTGCACCCCTACAAGAAACTGAGTAACCAACGACGCCTCCAACAAGCGAACTGATACAACTCGTCGCGGCAAAAACAGGAGTCACATTTCTGTTTTGTACATAAATGCACGTAGTTTAATACCCAAAAAAAGACGAAATTAGGGCAAATATGTATTGCAACACAGGAACCAGATGTGGTACCCATCACAGACACATGTTCCAACTCTGCACATCTAATACCCGAACTGTCATTCCCTGGGATACGAGAACTATCCGGCATGGATACCGAATAACCATCAATATCCGGCCGGGTATCCGGCCGGATAGACTATCCGGTGCACCCCTACAAGAAACTGAGTAACCAACGACGCCTCCGACAAGCGAACTGATACAACTCGTCGCGGCAAAAACAGGAGTCACATTTCTGTTTTGTACATAAATGCACGTAGTTTAATACCCCCAAAAAAGACGAAATTAGGGCGTATATGTATTGCAACACAGGAACCAGATGTGGTACCCATCACAGACACTTGTTCCAACTCTACACATCTAATACCCGAACTGTCATTCCCTGGGTACGAAAGCTTCCACATAAGTCGAAAGCACAAGAAAGGAGGAGTAGTAGTTTGCTACATAAAAAAGTACGCTTCCTGCCATAAGAATAGGCAAACAGGACGGAGAAAAATACGATTCCGTCTGTGTGGAAATAACCATGCACAAATAATAAGAAACTGACACTTGCAACCGTATACAAGCCCCCAAAACAACAGGCAGCCAACGACACTGCCATTTACGAACAGGTTCACTCTTTAGCACAAAGCAAGGAAGCAATAATAATTGGAGATTTTAATTGCCCTAACATTGACTGGGGACTGATGACTGGAGATCAAGAGGGTAACAGGCTTATATAAATGGTGGAGGATTCGTTCCTCAGTCAAGTTGTAACTCAACCGAAAAGAGAAAACAATTTGCTGGATCTGGTATTAGTAAGCGACCCCGACCTCATTCGCGACTGTGAAGTTGGTGATAAACTTAATGGTTACGATCACCACTTACTTAATGTCAACATATGTCACAAATTCGTAGATAATCCATCAGTGATACCAAATTACAAAAAGGTAAATTTCAACTTAGCCCGTGAGTTGCTTCCCTCTGCGACCTGGGACCAACTTAACCTCACCGACAATACAATCGACAACACGTGGAACGTCTTCAAAGATAAGCTGTTGCAGGTAGAGAAGGCTAGAATGCCTACGAAATCCAGGCGAGTAATTGGGGCCGTAGATTGACCGTGGATGACCAGAGAAATAAAAAGGGCAGTAAACCTTAAAAAAACGAAATTATAATCTAATGAAAGAGAATGACACGGCCGAAGCCCGTACACAGTACCACAACAGCCTCAGAGTTTGTCGCACCCTTATTCGGAGTAGCAAACGCAACTATGAAAAGCAAATAGTGCGCAAAATCAAATAATAAAAAAAAATATCGAAAAAGAAAGTAAAATCCAATATTGGTCCCCTGACAGACGAGACTAGATAAATATAACCCAGGACTGCAACCACATGGCCAGAATATTCAACAGTAACAGTAACAGTTGCATTAAACTACAGGCCCATAAGTTTGACATCAGTGGCAGGAATAATACTCGAGAAGATTATTAGAGACAAACGTGTCATATTTCTAGAAGACTATAATATAATCTCCAACACCCAGCATGGCTTCAGAAACAAGCGCTTCTGCTTAACGAATCTATTAGACTTCTTCCAAGCTTTATATAAGAATTGGGATGACCACATCCCCAGTGATGTTATATACCTGGACTTTCAGAAAGCCTTCGACAAGGTACCACACGAGCGACTCCTTAAGAAACTGCACTCGTGGGGCGTTGGAACCTATTTGATAGCGTGGATAAGAGATTGGCTCACCGGCAGAAAACAACGAGTGCTACTCAACAGACAGCCTTCCGATTGGCTTCTAGTCACTAGTGGAGTGCCTCAAGGGTCAGTGCTGGGACCCATTCTCTTTATCATATATATCAATGACCTAAAAACAGGACTGAAATCCACAATATCGAAATTTGCTGATAACACCAAGGTAGGTGGAGAGGTCCTCACAAAGACCGACTGCGAAATCATTCAGAAAGACCTCGGTCACATTATCGAATGGTCGGAAAAATGGCAAATGTCCTTTATTGTTGACAAATGCAGTCATATACATTGGGTCCAGAAATAGCAACCACACATACATCTTGAATGGGAATTCTCTGCAGGCGATGCAGGAGGAAAAGGATATTGGGGTTACTATCAGCAGTGACCTGAAACACGCGAATCACTGTAAAAAAAAACATATAACAAAGCCCACACTATTCTCGGGTTCATATTGAGGAACTTCAAGTGTAGAACGCCATACATGATGTTATCCTTGTATAATTCCATGGTAAGACCGCACCTGGAGTATGCAGTACAGTTCTGGTCTCCTAATTACAGAAAGGACATTGATTTACTGGAAAGGATTTAACGACGCGCCACGAAAATGTTTCCAAACTTAAGGGCCCAGCCGTACGAGGAACGACTCAAGCGACTGAATATCTTTACGAGGGGATATGATTCAAGTCTTCAAGAACCTGAAAAAGTTCAGGAACGTCGATTACTCTAAATTCTTTCAACTACAAACCAACTCAACGGTTTACCCATTCAGTCGAGTCGATGCAACACAGACATTGGAAGGAGCTTATTTTCGAACCGAGTCATCCGCCACTGGAACAATCTTCCCTCATAAGTAGTAAATGCAAATACCATCAAGAATCGACAGTCATTTCGTTGTTTCAGGAGTAAACTGAATATCGAGGTAATTTCATCTGCTCCCCAGGCCCCAAGTAGCAGTCGAGCAGATTAAATCACCACAGCAGGCAACCTCATAATGAGCCAATAGGCTTTCTGTTGCCTGCATTTCCATGTTTCTATGTTTCCATGTCTAGATGTGAGACGGATTTAGGAGTCTTAGTGAGCGATGATCGCCGTCCAAGGGCACAATGCATTCAGGCTATAAGTCGTGCAAACGGGGTACTAGGATTCATTTCAAGGAAAGTGAGTAACAGAAGCGCTGAAGTCTTTTTTTTTATTTTTTTTATTTTTTTTTATTTTTATTTTTTTTTACGTCTTGGCCTATTGCGCCGGTAGGCTTCTTCCCGGTGGATCCTGGATTCCTGATGGTCGGTCCAAGGCTTCTTCCCGATGGGGCCTGATGGTCGGCCCAGCCCGTTCTGGCGCAGGCGAGTGTTTATAGTGGCGCCATCTTGCGTTCGTTCGTGCTGCCCTCCCGGAGCTCATCTTTAATCCTAGAATCTAGAGTCCGGGTTGTTAGGTGGCATTCTGGACAGCATGTGGGTAGTTTTAAGCCACTCGGCGGCGGCTGAAAAATCCCAGCTTGGTGGCACCGGTCGGGGATTGAACTCGCGTCCTCCTGAACGCGGGGCCGTCTCGCTATCCGTTCAGCCACCGCCTCCCCAATTTAGTTTAACATTAGTGTGTCTTCATCTCGATTATACGGCTCAGGTTTGGTCACCTTACTATGGAATGGATATCAAAATGTTAGAATCGGTACAGAGGAGGATGACTTCGATGATTTACGGGTTAAAAACTTGCCATATGAGGGACGACTTAAACAGTTAAACTTCTTGCATTCTCTAGAAAGACGAAGAGTGCAAGGAGGCTAGATCGATGAATAAAAACGAATGAAAGGTCATAAAAAGAAATATATTTAATAAAGTCTTGATGGTAGGAGTGGGACAGGCTTAGCAGTCATGTGGTGAGTACCAGTACGATAGGCACATTAAAAAAAGGTTAATTCATGGATTGTGATGTTAAATAGGGTTAGGTTCCAGGAGAGAGACCCCTCAGTGCGTGCCCAGCGCAACACAGAGGTGATTGTCTCTGGAATGGAGGCACACATTCCAATTTATAAAAAGCCTCGGCTCAATCATCCGTGTACTCTTACTTTAAAATATAGAGGGCCAGCTTACAAAAGGTACCAGAGCCTTCGCATTTCTGCTAATCATGTTCTTTACATTTCCGCCCGGAATCGTGACAAATATATTCTCCGATTAACCAAAAACTCTATCATCAATAGAAAGTGCCGCAACCTTGCTTTCTATAATTCCCACAGAGATTTATGGCACCTAGCCAAAAAATATATCTTCCAATTTCACTTCACCTTTCCTTCTCCTTGATCCTGACAGCAGCAACGCCGTCACATGTCACTAAGACTGAACTCTTCGCTCAGGATTTTTGTAAAAACTCTACTCTGGACGATTCAGGGCATATTCCTCCTACTCATCCCCCCTCTGACTTCACTATACTTTTCTTAAGATTCTTTAGTATGATGCTTTCTATCCCCTCTCTGGCCTCAATCCTCAGAAGGCTTAAGCGCCTGATGGAGTGCCTCCTAATGTCATTAAAAATTGTGCTTCCGTGCTGACACCCTGCCTGGTCAAAATCTGTCGTCTCTGCCTTTCAACATCTACCTTTCTTTCTTGTTGAAAGTACACCTACATAACGCCTGTGCCTAAGAAGGGTGACCGTTCTAATCCCTCAAACTACCGTCTTATAGCTTTACTTTCCCGTCTTTCTAAGCTTTTGAATCAAGCCTTAACCGAAAGATTCGCATCTATACACTTCTGACCTTCCATCTGATCGCCAGTACGGGTTGCGCCCGGGGCATTCTATTTGTGATCTTGCTTTATTAAATGACTCCTGGTCATCCTTTCTTAGCCGTGTCGGTGAAACATTTGCTGTTGTCTATAGATATCTCGAAATCTTTCGACAGAGTCTGGTATAGATCTTTGCCTTCTAAACTACCTTTCTACGGATTCTATCACTCTCTCTGTACTTTTATATCCAGTTTCCGTTCCGGCCATTTTATCTCTGCTGTGGTAGATGGTCACTGTTCTTCCCCTAAATCTATCAACAGTGATGTCCCACAAGGCTCTGCCCTATCTGCCACTTCCTTTCTATTGTTCATTGATGATCTTCTTTCCTAAACAAACTGTCCTATCTCCTCTTATGCTGATAACTCTACTCTGTAATACCCAACACCTTTTGACAGAAGACCCTCCCAACAGGAACTACTTCATTCCAGGCGGGAGGCGCAGAACGCTTAACCTCAGACATTACTATCATTTCCGAATGAGGCAAGAAGAACTTGGTGTCATTCAATGCCTCAAAAACTCAAATAATCCACCAAACAACTCGACACAATCTTTCAAACACCTAT
Organism: Eriocheir sinensis; assembly: GCF_024679095.1. NCBI lineage: Eukaryota > Metazoa > Arthropoda > Malacostraca > Decapoda > Varunidae > Eriocheir > Eriocheir sinensis. The sequence goes on from NC_066538.1 coordinate 9,100,776, forward strand.
CGCCCATTCTTCGATAACACTCATCTGTCACCTTCTTCACTAAACATCCTCAGTCTATCCTTAACTCAAAATATCAGCTGGAAACTTCATATATCCTCTCTCACTAAATCAGCTTCTTCGAGGTTGGGCGTTTTGTATCGTCTCCGCTAATTCTTTTCCTCCTCTTAATTAAATGCCATCCATATACAGGGGCCTTGTCCGCCCTCATATGGGGTATGCATCCCTTAAGTGCGGGGCTCCACATACACAGCACTATTGGACAAAGTGGAGTCTAAGGGCCGTACTTTAAAAGCCTTTCGCCAGGCCTGACTTTGGATTTCGCCGGGCGATCCGGTATTTGACTATTAGACGGGAAGAACGCTTCGCCGGGCTTAGCTTAGTCAGCCCTGACAATGAAACAGTATTGGAACTTGCCGGCAAACGAGAGTGCTGGCGAGGCCTCCCTTTCCCGCTGGCACAAGGCATGATTTTGAATTGTTCTAGTATGTCTGCAGTAGCATGAGCAGTTGAATGATTTAGGAAAGACGTATTAATTTATTTTTGTAAGAAATCAAACTAGTTATATAAATATTGATGTATTTACTTCTGTTTTCAAGATTATGTATTATCGCTCCATGAGGATTTAAGACGCCTGTCTCCTCCGGTCAGTGCACTGTATTACCGTCCATATATTTAGGTTAATTTCCATTTTATGCAGGAAGTACACGACTCCAGACTGGAGGCTGCAGAACGCTTAACCACAGACTTTGCTATCATTTACGATTGGGGCAGAAGGAACCTTGTGTCCTTCAATGCCTCAAAAACTCAATTTCTCCACCTATCAACTGTACACAATCTTCCAAACACCTATCCCCTATTCTTCGACAACACTCAGCTGTCACCTTCTTCAACACTAAACATCCTCGGTCTATCCTTAACTCAAAATCTCAACTGGAAACTTCATATCTCCTCTCTCGCTAAATCAGCTTCCTCGAGGTTGGGCGTTCTGTATCGTCTCCGCCAGTTCTTCTCCGCCGCACAGTTGCTATCTATATACAGGGGCCTTGTCCGCCCTCGTATGGAGTATGCATCTCACGTGTAGGGGGGCTCCACTCACACAGCTCTTCTGGACAGAGTGGAGTCTAAGGCTCTTCGTCTCATCAGCTCTCCTCCTCTTACTGATAGTCTTCTACCTCTTAAATTCCGTCGTGATGTTGCCTCTCTTTCTATCTTCTATCGATATTTTCACGCTGACTGCTCTTTTGAACTTGCCAGCTGCATCCCTATCCCTTCCCACGGCCTCGCCTCACACGACTTTCTAATCAAGCTCTTCCCTGTACTGTCCAAACCCCTTATGCAAGAGTTAACCAGCATCTTCACTCTTTCATCTTTCAGGCTGGTAATCTCTGGAACAATCTTCCTTCATCTGTATTTCCTCCTGTCTACGACTTTAGCTCTTTCAAGAGGAGGGTAGCAGCACACCTCTCCTCCCAAAATTGACCTCTCTTTTTGGCCACTCCTCTGTACTCTATTCAGGAGCAGTAAGTAGCGGACTTTTTTTCATTATTGTTTCCTTTTTTTTACGCCGTTGAACTGTTCCCTATGCTGTAAAAAAATCCTTAACTCAAAATCTTAACTGGAAACTTCACATCTCCTCTCTCACTAAGTCAGCTTCCTCGAGGTTGGGCGTTCTGTATCGTCTCCGCCAGTTCTTCTCCCCCGCACAGTTGCTATCCATATACAGGGGCCTTGTCCGCCCTCGTATGGAGTATGCATCTCACGTGTGGGGGGGCTCCACTCACACAGCTCTCCTGGACAGAGTGGAGTCTAAGGCTCTTCGTCTCATCAGCTCTCCTCCTCATACTGATAATCTTCTACCTCTTAAATTCCGCCGCTATGTTGCCTCTCTTTCTATCTTCTATCGATATTTTCACGCTGACTGCTGTTATGAACTTGCTAACTGCATGCCTCTCCCCCTCCCGCGGCCACGCTGCACACGACTTTCTACTAAAGCTCATCCCTTTACTGTCCAAAACCCTTACGCACGAGTTAACCAGCATCTTCACTCTTTCATCCCTCACGGTGGTAAACTCTGGAACAATCTTCCTTCATCTATATTTCCTCCTGCCTATGACTTGAACTCTTTCAAGAGGAAGGTATCTGGACACCACTCCCCGTAATCGCGTGCCTGAAGGCAGCGGTACCGTCAGGTGCAACATAGGTGTCTCATGCCCGCAGGTGCTGCACAATGAGCTGTGCCATGAGTCACGCCTGGACTCATCATATTACTGATTTTGTGCAGAATGAATTAATGAATTGCTATTTTGGTCATAATTTCAAAATGGAAATTTACAAAAAGAGTATCAAGAATAATTCATTAGTTCTGTATTTATAAATTATTAATTGATTTAATAGTCAAAATGTATCAAGAGCTGATGAAGGTTAATCAGGGCAGATTATGCTTTCTGAAGAGCTTTTATGTGCAAACCAGTAAAAAGTCATTTTGGCAGAAACAGTGGTCATATAGAAACTTCCTCTACATTTTATGTGTTCTCTATTTCCTGTTTCCTGTATTTTCAGTTACTGACATAAGAGACCAAGCCAGTATAAAGGCTGTAGTCACTGTCTATCGGGGTGACTACCTCCTAAACCTAGACCAAGAGCAAGAACAAGGTAAACCTACCAGAATTACTAGAATCTACTAGAACCTTCTAGAATCATCGGCACTGGCAGGCGAAACTATTTTTTGGGGTAGTTTTCGGTGTGTTTTGAAATAATCTGCTAACCATTAATGTTTTTTTTTTTACCCTCCCCCCCCCCCCCTTCCCATGTTGTGAAACCCATCGAAATTTCCGTTTGCGGGACACTCGTCCTTTATTGGTTAAACTAAAATTAACCTAACCTTACCTACCCTAGCCTCGACCCCCCCCCCCCATAAATCCTCCCCCTTAATAACCCCCATCCCCCTAATAACTTATTTTCTAACCAACCGGGGGGCCTACACCCGCTTCGACCCCTATAGTAACTTATTTTCTAACCTAACGAGGGGACTGTGCCTCGCCTCGCTTCTACGCTACTCTCTTGCTTGTTTCATGAGTCATAGCCGCTCCATAAGCTCTCTTGACTCTTAGTGGTTGCCTGGCGCTTGCACATCACTTGTAAGGACGTTTTTTTTTTTTTTTTTGGGGGGGGGGGGCTACAGTGAAAAAAAAAATGCGACGCCCCTTAAGCCCCGTTCACACTGTGCCGACTCTGGGCCACGACAACCCAGCGACTACTGCATTTGACAAGTCGGCTCCCACGCTCCAAGAATTTTTTTGGCGTCTTGGTGTCGGTTAGCATGATTGTAGGCTGTCTGGGACATTCGGCCAACTAGGTGGCAGCGTGTCTGCAATATGCTGTCAACTAGTCTCAAGACGAGTCTCAACGGTCATTTTTTTTTAAATGGCGCTGTCTACGACAACCACGAATCTGCCGACCGATTGGCCGACAGTCTTGATGACAGTCTTTCAGATTGTCTGTCAACTGGTTGGCCGACTAGCTGGCCGACAGTTGCCAAGGAGTTGGCCGACGGTCTTCCTGACGGTCTTCGCGGCTGTCTTGGCGGCAGCCTTGCCGTACATTTACTTGTCTTTCGTATACATTCAACACTGCCTATCTGCGTGTCAGCTTTGTCTACCAGTCTCATGTTCAATGTGTAGTCAATCACACAGTCGGGTTTTCGCTGCATCTCACCTGTGGCACGGTCAACACGTCCTGTGTCAAACACTGTCCCATGGTGCATATTCGGAAGCATGTTCACTGTACGCCTATCAGCCCACGAAATAGCCATCATTGTGTCACATGTCTGAATGTCTGTTTCCCCTCTGTCTAAGCGTCGAAACGTTGGCATATTTTTCCTGTGTGTACGAACTGTACCACACGAGCCAGTTTTACTGTCATGTAAAACTGGCTGAAGTGTAATAATTATCAGTGTAGAGTATGTGTCCTTTGTTCATGCAAGGCTCGAGCAGTTTTCTCACAACCGCACCAGAAAAGCCAAGTGGGTCGTCATGAGGAACTTCGGTGGTTTTACCTGTTTACAAAATTGATCTCATTATTGCACCAGTCTTGCAACGACAAAGAACAAACAGCTTCAGACCAAATATATGCCTGTTTGTCTTTATGTATTGCCTGAAACCAATATTTCCTCTGAATAAAACCAATGACTCATCAACAACAAGTTCCTGCAACGGGGTGAACAGTTGTGTAAATTTATTATTTATGTGTTCATACACAGGCCTAATTCTGAACATTTTGTCAGTGTTGTTAATGAAAGCATTGTCGTTGAAGTGCAGATAAAACTTCAGTCTCAGGAATCGGTCAAGTGTCATGAATTTCCCAAAGATTTTAGTAGGGAGCAGAGTACTCTTTATCCAGTAATCTTTTATGTTAGCTTTCTTGCTAAGTGGCATGAGCATGAGAAGAGCCATGAGGACCAACAGTTCGTCAACAGTCGTGTCTTTCCAGCGTCGGTCAGAGGAGAATTGAGGACTACCCTCAATTCCCCCTGATTGCTGGAAATACTTGTTAGTCTCATCAACAATATGGGTCATGATCATGTCATCAAAAAACAACCTGAAATATGGCAGAAAAGAATCCGACCCATCATCAACACTCCTCCTTACCTCTGGTTCTAGTCCAGAAAAACTATCATCAAATTCATATGAATGACCAGGAAAAGACTCACATGGCACCCAATTGTACTTATCTGGATCAATATATGAAGCCATGGGGTTTATTAGTGGCTTGGCGCCCACGGGAAGATGATAGCCTCCCGGCACGTGCCGCACATGTGCGCTGCCTTGGTCTCCTCTGGCCGCGTGCCGGTGCCGTACATGTGCGCCGCCTTGGTCTCCTCTGGCCGCGCTCAACGCGCTGACTCCCGCGTTGTGGTGTGTCTTCACTATCAGAGGAAGACACTGTTTGGAGAGGTGGATGAAGGTGTTGGCCTCTTCCCTTGGAAGGGGTGGAGGCGAATGCGGGAGGATGCATTCCGTCATCAGAAAAGTCTGAATCTGGTGAAGTCTCAGCTTTGGGGTCATCAGCATCCCTTTCACTGTCACTCGACACTGTAAAATCACTGTCAAAAAAGTCGAGGGCTCGCCTTTTTTTTTTTTTTTTTTTTTTTTTTTTTACATTGCAGCCTATTGCGCCGGTAGGCTTCTTCCGGTGGATCCTGATGGTCGATCCAAGGCTTCTTTCCGGTAGGTCCTGATGGTCGGCCCAGCCCGTTCTGGCGCAGGCGAGTGTTTATAGTGGCGCCATCTTGCATTGGCTCATGCTGCCCTCCCAGAGCTCATCTTTGATCCTAGAATCTAGAGTCCGGGTTGATAGGTGGTCTTCTGGACAGCATGTGGGTAGTTTTAAGCCACTCGGCGGCGGCTGAAAAATCCCAGCTTGGTGGCACCGGGCGGGGATTGAACTCGCGTCCTCCTGAACACGAGGCCGTTACTTTGACGACTCAGCCACCGCCTAACATCACCACTAGTGTTCTCTTCTTAGCAACACGACGTGGACGACCGCCGGTGGAAGGGGATGGCTGGGTGGGGTCTCGCTTCCACCCTCCATCATGTACGGGTGTGTGCCTGTGTGGCTAGGCGTACGTTTGTTTGTCTACTGCGTGGGGGTTGCCAGAGAGTGTTTATCTGAGTAGGGAAGCGGTCAAGGACACTGAGAAAGCGAGGGAAATTTAAAGAAAATGGGCCGTCCGCAGACGAGACGAGCGTCCTGCGACGGTAAACCACAGTTTGGCCGCAGGCGGGACGAGCGTCCCTAAGGGGTTAAATATGGATCCATTCCGTATTGGAGAGTGAGATGTTGCATTCCACATTTTTCTGACCTCAGGATGGCAACCCTAGTTGCATTCAACACAAGAGAGATCGAGGCAAAAGGAGTGCGTGCTTACTGTGCGGCTCCCAAGTTTGTGCCAGCGAAACGTAACTATGCCCAGAAGTTGTTATTGTGCTTGTGATTGCAAAATAAAAATATAAATTTATTGATGGCGGCAGTGTTAGCCAATATTCCTGAGCCGACAGTCGTCACGACTGTTTCAAGACAAGCCAAGACTGTTGACGACAGTCGTCACGACTGCCCCAGACCTCCCTCAGACCTCAACCGGAAGTGAAGGTTGGTCCAGACTCTTGCCGACTCTTGCCGTGAAAGTTTAGCATGGAATACTTTTTTTGCGCTACCCCTCACGACTCCAGACTGCCGTCACAACGTCGACGCAGCAGTCCCAAGATCTCTTTCAAGACATGCCCGACCCTTTCACATCAACACCCAAGACCCCGCCGAAGGGGAGTCACCTTTTCGTGGTGACGGGGCTTGAAGCGGGGTCGGCGGCATCACCTACCGTGATGGCTTGTCTACCTCGGTAGGGCTCGATGTCCGCTGACCTCGTGGACCAAGTGCTCCCCCCTTATCACCGGCAGAGGAGGCCTCCTGATGATGTTGCTTGCGCCCGCCCCTTTACCACCCAGGGCAGGGCTATAGTCTCCCCACGTGTTTGCCGTGCGTGGCGAGTTGAGTCCCCCGCGGGACGGGGTGTGGTTCCCCTCGGTGGGCAACACGCTCCTTTGGTGGGAGGGTTGTGGTAAGACGGGCGGTTCAGTGTGGCCCCACTGAATCAATCGGCTGGTCATGCGCTGGCTAGGGTCATGCAATGGCTAGGGTCAAGTGGTCACTGCCGGGTGGGCGATCGCAACGGTCCCGCGGCCGCCGTTAAACGCCTGGCAGTGGGTGCGTACACTTCTCCATTACCCCTGGGGCTGTTGGGTGCGGTCGGGCCCCAACACCCAGCCTCCCCTTGTTGGGCTCCGTGGTGGGTGGGGGTGTGGGGAAGTGAAAGAGTTTGTTTTGTATGGGGGAATCTACTTTGCCCCGGCCTGCCTGACCTCCGACCGTCCCCGGACTCCTCCTCTCGGCCTTCCCTCATTGTCACCCTGGAGCCGTTTCAGGCTCCGAGTGGCCCTAAAGGGGCATCTGTCCCTTCTTCCTTGACCCTCGACCCGGTGGCTCCCGCACCAAAAGCCGCAAGTAGGGATCAAAGAATGTGCCGGTCTCGCAGGGTTCTCAAGTCGAGGTTCTGCCCGGTCTGTTTGAATATGTATCTTACGACAAATACATCACCGTCAAATCCCTAGATGGCCGATCTGTTAATGATCTCGACATTTTTGAAGTCCACCGTGCACTGATTAAGACTTGCGGCAGAGACCCGAATATACTTCCTCAGGGAGATGGCAGTCTTCTGATGGAAGTCTCCTCTCCCGAACAGAGTGAACGACTTCGTGTCCTCACCTCTGTCCCCGGGGCTGCAGTGTCATGTGCTCCCCATGCTATCTTGAACCAGTCGCGCGGCATGTTGTTGTAGCGCCTGGTAAAGGAACTATAGGAGTATGACGTCTCGGTGAGGTGTGTGTATAGGAAAGATGGTGGAGCACTGACACCCACACCCACACTGTTCATAACTTTTAATCGGTTGGAGCTCCCCAGAACAGTCAAATTGGCTTGGTTAAACCTTAACGTGAAGCCATATGTGCCAAACCCCAGGCGATGTTTCCATTGCCAGACATTTGGTCACGTGACTCGAACATGCCGCCGCATGCAGAACGATCTCCTTAAGGTATGCGTCACGTGCGGCGGGGATGACCGTGGTGAGGAGTACCCCGGCCCTGTTCGGTGCTATCACTGTGCCGAGCCCCATGCAGCTTCATCGAAAGAGTGTGACCGATTCAGATTCGAGAGGGAGGTGCTTACCATCCGTAATAAAGAGAAGGTGTCTTTCGCAGAAGCAAAGCGACTCGCCTTTACCAGGCTCGCTAGTCCTAATACGACCTTTGTCTCAGTCCTCCAGTCACACGCTCAATGCCGTCTCAAAGTCCCCAACGATGTGTCGTGCCATGCAGCTCCCGTCCTGTCTGTGTCGACGCCTTCATCTGAGACCACACCGAATCGTGTCCTGCCCCGACCTGAGTCACACCAACAGAAACGTTCACGCAGTGAGGAGTCTCTCGATGAGACTCCTCCTACCAAGCTGCAAAGTCCGGCGCCAGTTGTTGGACCGCCGGAGACCTCCCGGGCGGCGGCTGCGTCCGCCGCCCCTGCACCAGTGGCTCCGGCTGACCCAAGACCGGAGTCCGCTGGTGCTCAGGCTTGCGGTGTGTCGCTGCCGGCGGCCTTGACCTCCGGAGAAACTGCTCTGGGGGGCTCCTCTGCTTCTTCCTCGGCTGCCGCCTCAGAGTGGCGGACGGTTGGCAAGAGCGGGGGAAGGAAGACGCTGGCAGCAGGAGCGGGCAGGAGGGCTGTTGAGTGCCCCCGACCTGCTGATCGGTCTGCGGTACCAGGGCCATCGCAATCGGTCACAATGTGGACCAAGGGCCCTTTAATAAAGGGTGATGGTCCCGTTAAAAAGAACGCTGGTGGTGCAGGGCGACTCCTCTCCGAAAGAGCCCAGAAGCACCTCACAAAGTAATCATCTTCAATATCGTGCAGTGGAACTGCCGTTGTCTGCGGCCCGACTGGAAAGAGTTGCTCAGTCTTATTGCCCGTTATTCCCCAGTATGTATTTGCATCCAGGAGACCATGGTTGGAGAAAGTACTCCTTCTGGGCCTCCTGGCTACCACATTTTATATTCTCATCCTCTGCAAGACCAAGGGCATCGGGGTGGCACTGCCATACTAGTCCGCCATGATGTCCCCTTCCCACGCTTAAGATTATCAGCTCCCTTCCAGGCTGTCGGCATCCAGCTCTTTCTCCTCCGACAGTACACAGTTTGTAGCCTATACCTCCCTCCAAGCGCTAATGTAAAGAGGAGGGAATTTGACAGTTTGCTTGCCAATGTTCCTGCCCCTTTCCTTCTACTAGGCGACGTCAATGGCCGTCATCCAATTTGGGGAGACTGCACCACAAAACCTCGAGGTGTGATGCTGGCATCTTTGGTAGAGGATGAAGAATTGGGAGTTTTTAATTAGGGAGATATGACGCATTTATATTGTCAAACGGGTATTTTTACGGCTATTGATGTGTCTTTGTGGTCTTTTAATATTATTTTATATTTCAACTGGAAGGTTTTACCGAATTTACATGGAAGTGACCACTTCCCTATTGTCTTATCGTCAGCCAAGGGCGAACCACGCACTCCCCTCCCACTCTGGCGTACAGATAGAGCAGACTGGCAACTCTTCATGCAGCTGAGTTCCACTGCATGGTCTGTAGATGACTTCAGCTGCATTGACGAAGCGGTGGTATATTGTACTACCTTACTGCACGCGGCAGCCATATTAGCAATCCCCAAGACGTCTGGTCACTTCCCCAGACGTCCAGTGCCTTAGAGGACCCCTGACTGCACCGCTTCCGTGAAGGCGAAACGAGCCGCCTTCTCTCGCCTCCGCCATCATCGCGGCGTTCCACAGTACCTAGAGGCCTTCCGGCGGGCGCGTGACCATGCACGGCGAGTCCTTAAAGAGGCCTGCCGTGCTTCGTGGAGGGATTTCGTGTCCACCATAAACAAAGAGACGTCCCTCACGCAGGTATGGAAACGAGTGAGAAAAATCTCTGGGAAATATACTGTCCCTTCCCCTCGCAGAAACGTGGCCGAACCTATCGCGGTTGCTCAAGTTCTTGCCAAACATTTTACAGATGTATCTAGGAAGGACACTACATCTCCCTCGGGACGCCATCGTCGAAGCCTGGAGTCTGCTGGCCTCACTTTCGCTTCTAATAACGGCGAGGTGTATAATGTCCCTTTTTTTTCAAGTCATGAACTTCGTTCAGCTTTAAAACAATGTCATGACTCGTCACTAGGCCCTGATGACATCCCATACTCATTTCTACGTCATATGCCTGACGAATCACTTACGTTTTTATTGTTTCTTCTTAATAAAATTTGGTATACCGGTGATTATCCGTCTTCTTGGAGCGTTGCCGTTGTTATCGCCTTCCCTAAGCCCGGAAAATACCATCGACAGGCAACAAATTACCGTCCCATTTCACTCACTTCATGCCTTTGCAAGGTTATGGAGAAGATGGTGAATGGGCGGCTCATGTGGTACTTGAAAAAGGGGAATATTTTATCACAAGTACAATACGGTTTTCGCAAAATGCGATCCACCTCTGACGCCCTCCTATGCTTAGAGTCATCCATATGTAAGGCCTTCACCGCCAACCAACACCATGTTACAGTGTTCTTTGATTTGGAGAAAACCTATGACACTGCCTGGCGTCATGGAATCTTACTTTCCCTCCCGGTTGCCGATTTTTATCGAGCAGTTTTTATCAAATCGTTCTTTAAAGGTGAGGGTCGGAGACGTGCACTCTGGTGCCCTTCCACTAGATGATTGTGTGCCGCAGTGGAGTATTCTCAGTGTCACGCTCTTCGCCGTGGCCATCAACAGCGTTATTAGTGTACTCCCCGAAGGGGTCCAAGGCAGTTTGTATGTTGATGATTAAGGCCTTCGCCGCCAACCAACACCATGTTAGTGTTCTTTGATTTGGAGAAAGCCTATGACACTGCCTGGCGTCATGGAATCTTACTTTCCCTCCACTAATTTGGTCTTCGTGGCCGGTTGCCGATTTTTATCAAGCAGTTTTTATCAAATCGTTCTTTAAAGGTGAGGGTCGGGGACGTGCACTCTGATGCCCTTCCACTAGATGATTGTGTGCCGCAGTGGAGTATTCTCAGTGTCACGCTCTTCGCCGTGGCCATCAACAGCGTTATTAATGTACTCCCCGAAGGGGTCCAAGGCAGTTTGTATGTTGATGACTTGTATTTGTATTGTTGATGACATCTCAGTCTCTGGTCCCCGGATGTCACTGATAGAGCGGAAATTGCAACTGGCGCTTAATAGGATATCCGCGTGGACTGACACTCAGGGTTTTCGGTTCTCCCCAACAAAGGCTGTGGCCTTGCATTTCTGCAGCCTTCGTGGCGTTCACCCGGACCCAGACCTGTACTTCTATGGTCGTAGAATCTCATGTGTGGAAGAGACCCGATTTCTTGGGCTGATATTCGATACAAGGCTGACCTGGGTTCCTCACCTCCGGCACATCAAGGGAACTTGTTTGAAGGCAATGAACCTCTTTAGGGTCTTAGTCCATACCTCTTGGGATGCGGATCTCCAGACCCTCCTCATGTTGCACAGATCATTTATACTCCCAAAACTGGAGAATGGGTGTGAGATCTACTCTTCCGCGTCGGATGATCGTCTTCGCACGTTCGACTCTGTGCATCATGCTGGGGTTCGCCTTGCAACAGGAGCCTTTAGGTGAACTGCCGTCCCATCTATCTCTAAGGCTGAACTCTTCGCTCAAACTTTCTGTAAGAACTCCACCCTGGGCGATTCTGGGCATATTCCTCCTACTCATCCCCTCTCTGACTTCTTTATGCCTATAATTAAGTTTCTTCCAAATGATGTTTTCTATGCCCCCTCTGGCCTCAAATCTCAGAAGGCTATGGACCTGATGGAGTGCCTCCTATTGTCCTTAAAAACTGTGCTTCCGTGCTGACACCCTGCCTGGTCAAACTCTTTCGCCTCTGCCTGTCAACATTTTCCTTCCTGCTGGAAGTATGCCTTCATACAGCCTGTGCTTAAGAAGGGTGACCGTTCCAATCCCTCAAACTACCGTCCTATAGCTTTGCTTTCATGTCTATCTAAAGCTTTTGAATCAGTCCTTAACCGGAAGATTCAAAAGCACCTTTTCACTTCTGACCTTCTGTCTGATCACCAGTATGGGTCCCGCAAGGGGCGTTCTACTGGTGATCTCCTTGCCTTTCTAACTGACCGTTGGTCATCCTCTCTTAGCCGTTTCGGTGAAACCTTTGCTATTGCGCTTTTCATATCAAAAGCCTTTGATAGAGTCTGGCACAAATCTTTGCTTTCCAAACTACCCTCCTACGGTTTCTATCCTTCTCTCTGTACCTTTATCTCAAGTTTCCTCTCTGACCGTTCTATTTCTGCTGTGGTAGACGGTCACTGTTCTTCCCCTAAACCTATTAATAGTGGTGTTCCGCAGGGTTCTGTCCTATCTCGCACTCTCTTTTTGTTGTTCATTGATGATCTTTCCAAAACGAACTGTCCTATCCATTCTTAACACCGATGACTCTACTCTGCATTACTCAACTTCTTTTAATAGAAGACCCATCCAACAGGAACTAAATGACTCCAGGATGGAGGCGGCTGAACGCTTAGCCTCAGACCTTACTATTATTTGCGACTGGGGCAAGAAGAACTTGGTGTCCTTCAACGCCTCAAAAACACAGTTTCTCCACCTATCCACTCGACACAATCTTCCAAACAACTATCCCCTATTCTTTGACAACACTCACCTGTCACCTTCTTCAACACTAAACATCCTCGGTCTACCCTTAACCCAAAATCTCAACTGGAAACTTCATATCTCTTCTCTTACTAAATCAGCTTGATGTAATGTGTATATTATAATGTGTGAATGTATGTCGTATCGCCATGGCCCAGCGGCGCCAGGACGTTACACACAGACGCTACGTTGTGCTTAGGAGGTGCTCCTTGCCGTGGGAACGGTGTTGATTCAGCAAGCATGGTGCCGCTGGCCGCTCCTGTCCCGGGAGACGCCGGGCAGAGGAGAGCGAGAGCAGAGGACTTCTCGGAGTGTGCGTACGACTTACGACTCGTCCACAAAATACTGTCACTATTCTGTGAATATATTTAAAAACCCAATACAACCATTTAATCAACCAGAGAGAGAGAGAGAGAGAGAGAGAGAGAGAGAGAGAGAGAGAGAGAGAATAAATTAAGTGAACTCAAAGTGAACTTAACGGCTCCGCTCGGCCAACACATAACCCACATCACTTAACTAAAAGGCTATTGTGTTGTCTCACGACTTCTATCAACTGGAGAAATCAGGCAACGGTACACCGGACCTGACGTGAGATAACAGTTCGCGCCTTAATCAAAAACACACAAAAAAAACAGCTAACAAAAAGGCTAACATTCCTCGAGGCTGGGCGTTCTGTACCGTCTCCACCAGTTCTTCTTCCCCGCACAGTTACTATAGATTTACAGGGGCCTTGTCCGTCCTCGTATGGAGTATGCATCTCACGTGTCCCCCACTCCCCCCTCCACTCACACAGCTCTCTTGGACAGAGTGGAGTCTAAGGCTCTTCGTCTCATCAGCTCTCCTCCTCTTACTGATAGTCTTCTACCTCTTAAATTTCGCCGCCATGTTGCCTCTCTTTCTATTTTCCATCGATATTTTCATGGTGACTGCTCTTCTGAACTTTCTAACTGCATGCCTCCCCTCCTCCCGCGGCCTCGCAACACACGACTTTCTACTCAAGCTCATCGCTTTGCTGTCCAAATCCCTTACGCAAGAGTTAACCAGCATCTTCACTCTTTCATCCCTCACGCTGGTAAACTCTGGAATAATCTTCCTTCATCTGTATGCCCTCCTGCCTACGACTTGAACTCTTTCAAGAGTGTATCAGGACACCTCTCCTCCCGAAATTGACCTCTCTTTCGGCTACTCCTCTAACTCTTTATAGGAGCAGTGAGTAGCGGACTTTTTTTTCACATTTGTTACCTTTTTTTTATGCCCTTGAAATGACTCCTCTGCTGTAAAAAAAAAAAAAAATGTCCGATTCCAAGTATGATAGTGGATGCCGTCATCCATTTCTTGGACCTGCGCCGGAGGTCGTTAATGCTGAGATGGTGGTTTCGGACTCACCGCAATCCAGATTATGTGCCTTGTGTTACTGCCTCCCAAGATGCTCGCTCTCTCCTGTATAACGCTCGGCCGAGTTTCCCCAAACCATTTGGATATAGGGTGCAATCACTTATGACAGACTGGACAGTTCCTGTACACATTGTTTGTCCCCATCGTATTCCTAGGGTGGGCTATTGTACAAGTGTACAAGTGTGCAGACCTGTAACCGACCAAAAGAGCACCCTCCCCTGTTATGTGGTACAGTCCTTATTTTTAGAGCACTTCACCGCTCACGAGGGCTCTGTTCCCGTCTATACGGATGGGTCTAAGACGGACATTGAAGCAGGCTTCAGTGTGAAAACAAACCACCACACGGCAATTTATCCTTTCCCGGGCCTTTTGAGCTAAAAACCTCTACTCATCCGATTTTAAATTTATTCCTTGAAAAATACCCCGTAGTCGCCCTCCTGAAAAGGAATTTAAATGCAGGTTCAGGATATCAAAGCAAAGCACAAGTATCTTACTTGCTGACTTAATTTACCAGAGGCAATTGATTCAAGATGTTGGTGTAATATACCATTGATATAATGATTTGAACATGTGGCAATTGTTTAAGTTCTCCAGTCATGCACCCACCCCTTTGGAAACTGTGCTGTTATGTGGTTTTAATGTTTCAAACATATCCTTAATTTTTTTGGGTGGTGGTGGTGGTAATGATACGAAAATAAAGTTCTCAGTAACTACATTTCTTAAAAATGACACCCAAAACAGCCACAATAAACAAATTGATGCTATCCTGACATATAGCATAGTAATTAGTATGTCACATAAAGCATAAGACATATGAGCAAATGGATTAATAAGTAATTACAAATAAATATAGTACAGTAAACCCTCGCCTCCAGTTGTATTTGCCAACATCTTTAACAGCATATACATTCAATATCCACACGTCATCTAATACATTAATAAAAATCATTAGCAGTTGTTGCCTTACATAAAGATGATATATTATAATGGAATGCAAGATATGGCATATATTCTTGGTTATCCCTAACAGTTTACTCTCCTTCCATAGAATGTCCTGTACCACCTCACCTTCAACTCCTCATCACCTTAAGATGGATGGCCACTGATGACCTGCAACAAACTATTGGAGATTGCCTGGATGTTTATCACCAGTTTGTAAGTTCATGCTCTTTACGTACTGTGCGTGCCATTGAGGTAATCTCTGAATTCGCAGGCGTCATTGGTGCAATACACTGCACACATATTCCCATTATCAGTCCAGGATGTCACCAAGCAGAAACGTACCGATGTAGAAAGTGCTTCTTTTCACTAAATGTACAAGAAGTGTGTGGTCCAGACTTAAAGTTTTATAATATTGTTTGTCGATGGGCACGAATATTTGCTAATAGTTATTTGCATGCTCAGTTGCAAGCTGGTGATTACAATGGCCATTTGTTAGGGGAATCAGCCTACCCACTTTGTCCCTTACTTATGACTCCTGTTGGGAATTCATAACGGCCAAACGAAGTAAGATATAATTTGGCTCATGTTAAAACCCGTAATGCAATAAAGAGAGCATTCGGTGTGTGGAAACGACGATTCCTTTGTCTGGCCATTCCTATGCTTTTTTTTTTATTTATTTTTTTTTACGTCATGGCCTATTGCGCCGGTAGGCGTCATCCCGGTGGATCCTGATAGTCGGCCCAAGGCTTCTTCCCGGTGGGGCCTGATGGTCGGCCCAGCCCGTTCTGGCGCAGGCGAGTGTTTATAGTGGCGCCATCTTGCACTGGCTCATGCTGCCCGGGTTGATAGGTGGTCTTCAGAACAGCATGTGGGTAGTTTTAAGCCACTCGGCGGCGGCTGAAAAATCCCAGCTTGGTGGCACCGTGCGGGGATTAAACTCGCGTCGTCCTGAACGCGGCGCCGTCACGCTATCCATTCAGCCACCACCTCCCCAATATATAATATATAATATAATATACAAGCCTGGACACAACGATGGCCACAATCTGCAGTGCAGCTGTTTTACACAACATTAAACTGGCAGACAGGAATGATTTGGAAGATATGGAAAGTTATGAAAATGACATTATGAATGAAGAGGAAATACTCGATGAGAATGCAGAAAATATAAATGCAGGATGGAGGAAGAGAGCAAACATGATAAATAATGTATTTTCAAACGAATAATTTGAAATGATGTAGATGTCAGGGACCAATTATTGCTGCCCAAATAGTGATAAAAGTAAACTGGGATGAGCTAATAATTATATACTAGACAGGAATTTCTGAGTGTTATAAGCCATCTTCATGTGTATTTCACCCAAGCTTTTGGGTAAACATGAGCCCTCTGTGTACCACTACAAGCTCCCTCTGTATTTTTTTTGTTTTTGTTTACATCTCGGGCTATAGCGCCTGTAGGCTTACTGCAGGGGCCTAGCTGGTGGTCGGCCTAAGCCCGTCATGGCGCAGGCAGTTTTAATTGTGGCGCTAGTTATGCAAAAGTTATTGTAAATATCTATATAACTCACTGTTGTCTGTATTTTTTTCGGGTTTTGTAAACTGAGGGAGTAAGCCGATACAAAGGCTACAGTCACGACCAAACGAGGTGAATACCTCCTGAACCAAGACAGACCAAGACTGGGGAAGGTAAACTGTGGTAACCCACTGGCCCGTGTTGGGTTAATGGGTCTCTCCCACCAAAAGCTCAAAAGGGTCAACTGGACAGGGATGAGCTCTGAGCTCCACAGTCACACATAGCTAAAGTATATGATCACATTACACACATATGACATGCAAACATACAAGCGTGTAACCTACTCTACTCTCAGCTTAGGTTTTCTTTTTCTTCATAATCTAAGGAAAATATTTTATTTTTGTCTTCAAGTTTTATATTTTGCGGAATCTGTTTTATACGGTTGGCTGTAAAATCTATTGGAAAAGTTTTGTATCACAATCCTATGTGTGTTCCTGAAAGTCATGAAGAACAAAAATATAATTTTATGAATATTAATTAATATCACAATCCTTTGTCTTATTCCAATATTCCAATAAAAAAAATGATTAGTGATTTTTCAGTCTGGCCAAGTTTTCCTCGTGGTATTCTCTAATACACCTGTTTTGAATTATTTTAATAAGTTCCAGTTGGCTTTCATAAGTTTTGAGAGATAGCATAATATTTTGTTGCCAACCTTTTTTCATGTTCCATCAGTTCAAGCCGTTTCTAGTGTACCTCCTGGTCCATCTCCCGCAGCAAACTACACAGGAAGGCAGGTATTTGTGTCTCAGTGAGGTCACCGGCTTCCGCTCCCAGTATATCATACTCCGCCCTTAGCTGACTGCTGGTTGTTGTGCGAGATGAACCAAGGCTATGGGTGAACGCCTACCGCTATCAGGAGCGTGCATGGGAGGGTGATGGCGTTTAAGGCCAAGAGTTGTGGGTAGAGGGAAACACTACTGGACGGAAGCCAATGTCGCACACGGACAAAAAAACAAAGGAGGCCCGCTTTCTGTCGAGATGCCTGGCCCCCAAATGATTTTGATAAATTTGGCCAAAGGTGACACTGATGACCCAAAGCAGGTACTCAGCATATAATGTTATGCTAAGGATGAATATACCCCATACAAATTTCTCGCGCTTTTCAGTCGACAAGGTGCTACATCTGGTAGGATTTGGGAGTGTTAGCGCAGGCGATCACTCTCGGTCGCCACCGCTGGCGAAGAATGGGTGTTTAAAGTACGGCCTTCCTCACCGACACGATCGCCAAGCGTAACTTCGCCAGGCATTCGTCGACTTTGGCAGACGGTTTTAAAGTACGGCCCTAAGGCTCTTCGTCTCATCAATTCCTCTCCTCTTACTGACAGTTTTTTTACGTTTTACATTCTGCCACCATGGTGCCTATCTTTCTATCTTCTATCGATATGTTCATGCTTACTACTCTTCTGAACTTGCCAAGTGCATGCCTCACTCCCCTCCCGCGGCCCCGCTACACTCGACTTACTAATATAGCTCATCCTTATAATGTCCAAATCCCTTGTGCATTAACCAGCATTTTAATTCTTTCATCCCTTTCACCGGTAATCTCTGGAACAATCTTCCTTCGTCTATATTTCCTCCTGCCTACGACTGAATTCTTTCAAAAGGGGAGGATGAAGACACTTCTCCTCCCGAAATTGACCTGTTTTTTCACCGCTTTTCTGAACTATTTTTATTGGGGCAGTGTTTAGCGGGCTTTTTTTTCGCATTATTACTTTTTTTTTTCCTTCAACTGCTTCCTTTACTGTAAAAAGAAAAAGAAAAGTAATACAATTTGACTTTAAGCAGTATGGTCATAAAACGTGTTGATGCATACATATACACATACTAAGCGCACACACACACACACACACACACACACATATACTCACACACACACACACACACACACACACACACACACACACACACACACACACACACATACACACAACTCCCCCCCCCCCCCACACCACCACCACCAACAACACACACACACACACACACACACACACACACATACACACACATAACTCCCCCACCACCACACACACACACTCACACACATGCATTAGGGTAATAACAATAAAACACGAAGGGAGGAAACCATGACACAGACCACAACAACTTCAAAGAAAAAAAAGGAAATATGTAGATAACAGCGTGGGGAAAATATAACAAGACATAACGCGTGTTGCCAGTGGCCCATAGCTGTCCGTTGGTTCAACAAATATAACGTCGTTTCCGTTGTGACGCTGTATGGGATGCGTTTTGCTGAAAAATGAAATGACCCGACCTCGTTCACGTTTCGTAGGGGAGGCTGGCAGTGTGTAAGAGAGGAAGAGCTGTATGGGAGTAGGGGACGCTGCTTTTGTGTGAATGGGCACAGATAAAGAAAGATAATGGAAATAAAAGAGATAGATAAGAGAAGTTATTTGTAAAGATCTAGTGAGGTTCTGGAATTGGTGCAGGAGTGTGAAGATAATGGAAAAAGGGCTCAGGGTGGATCTGGAAGGACCAATGTTGATGTGACAGCGGATAACAAAGCTGCATGAATGATTAGGGAATATAAATGAATGGAAGTGGAAGGGGTGTGGAAGAGCAGGGGGTCTGCAGGTGATGTCTGCAATAATGCGTATATATTTGTAAATGAAATATAATAAGAAAAGGGGGGAAGAAATAGGCTTATTATATAGGGGAGGTCATGGAAAGAGAAGGAATATGAGGGGATGTACGGAAGGTAAAGTGGAGAGAAGGAAGTTTCTGTAGAAAATTAATCGTTTTGCCAAGAAATGTGCCAGGGAGTTAGGAAAAGGGGAGAGGAAGAGAGCAGACTTCATGTAATGGACCGAAAGTTTGGGGTAGCAGGGCTCTTAAAATTTTAAATACACCGGGAGAATGAAGAACAAGGTTGTAAGGGTATTGAGTGTTTGCGTCTGGTAGGTGATTAATATGTGAACGGATAAATGTGAGTGAAGGGAATCGAATAAAATTAGAGTAGATAGAACACGCCTACAACTTTGCTCTCCTCAACGACCTAGAGCAGTTGGTTCAGCACCCTATACGTATTCCCGACCGGCTTGGAGACCGGCCCAACATACTAGACCTCTTCCTTACCTCTAACCTTTTTACTTACTCTGTCAAACTGTTCTCTCACAACCTTATTGATGTATCCTGTCCAATTGCTCCTGTACATCCTCTAGACCCACCGAGGAGGCGATGCTTCTGGCATTTTGCATCAGCTCGGTGGGACAACCTGAGGATGTACTTTTTTCCGATTTCCCGTGGAATGACTACTGCTTCCAGGACAGAGACCACTCAGTGTGTGCCCAGCGCATCTGGAATGGAGGCATACACTCCACGTACTTTCTCTACTCCTCATGCTAAAAAGCCTTGGTTTAATCATGCCTGTTCTCATGCTGTCAGAGATAGAGAGGCAGCTCATAAAAGGTACCAGAGCCTTCGCACTCCTGCTAACCATGATATTTATGTTTAAGCCCGGAATCGTGCCAAATCTGTTCTTCGACTTACCAAAACATCTTTCATAAATATCATAAAAACATCGCATTTTCTAATTATTCTCGTGACTTCTGGCACCTAGCCAAAAACTATCTCCACCAATTTCACTTCTTCATCTTTTCCTCCTCTCCTTAACCCTGACGGCAGCACCGCTGTCTCATCTATATCCAAGGCTGAACTCTTTTCTCAAACTTTCTGTAACAACTCCACTCAGAACGATTATGGGTATATTCCTCCTACTCACCCCCCGTCTGACTCCTTTATGCCTGTTATTAAGATTCTTAAGAGTGATGTTTTCTATGCCCTCCCTGGCCTCAACTCTCAGAAGGCTTATGGACCTGATGGAGTGCCTCATATTGTACTAAAAAACTGTGCCTCCGTGCTGACACCCTGCCTGGTCAAACTCTTTCGCCTCTGCCTGTCAACATCTACCTTTCCTTCCTGCTGGAAGTATGCCTTCATACAGTCTGTGCCTAAGAAGGGTGACCGATCCAATCCCTCCAACTACCGCTCGATATATTTAGTTTCCTGCCTATCTAAAGCTTTTAAATCAATCCATAATCGGAAGATTCAAAGGCACCTTTCCACTTCTGACCTTCTATCTGGTCGCCAGTATGGCTTCCGCAAGGGGCGTTTTACTGGCGATCTTCTTGCTCTCTTAACTGACTCTAGGTCATCCTCTCTCAGCCGTTTCGGTGGAACTTTCTCAGTTGCGCTAGACATACCGAAAGCTTTCGATTGAGTCTGACACAAGTCTTTGCTTTCTAAACTGCCCTCTTTCGGATTATATCCCTCTCTCTGTTCCTTTATCTCCAGTTTCCTTTCCGGCCGTTATATCTCTGTTGTGGTAGACGGTCACTGTTCTTCCCCTAAGCCTATCAACAGTGGTGTTCCACAGGGCTCTGTCCTATCACTCACTCTCTTCCTCTTATTCCTCAATGATCTTCTTTCCATAACAAACTGTCCTATCCACTCATACGCTGATGACTCCACTCTGCATTATTCAACTTCTTTCAATAGAAGACCCTCTCAACAGGAATTACAAGACTCCAGACTGGAGGCTGCAGAACGCGTAACCTCAGACATTGCTATACTTTCCGATTGGGGTAAAATGAACCTTGTGTCCTTCAATGCCTCAAAAACCCAGTTTCTCCACCTATCAACTCGACACAATCTTCCAAACACCTATTCCCTATTCTTCGACAACACCCAGCTGTCACCTTCTTCAACACTAAATATCCTCGGTCTATCCTTAGCTCAAAATCTCAACTGGAAACTTCACATCTCCTCTCACTAAATCAGCTTCCTTGAGGTTGGGCGTTCTGTATCGTCTCCGCCAGTTCTTCTCCCTAGCACAGATGCTTTACATATGCAGGGGCCTTGTCCGCCCTCATATGGAGTATGCATCTCACGTGTGATGGTGCTCCACTCACACAGCTCTTCTGGACAGAGTGGAGTCTAACGGCCATAGTGTTAGACTTCTCCATTTCCATCCCATCCCCATCCCTTACCAGTGGCCATGAACCGTAGTGTAAAGCGTCCCCATGTGGCTGGGATTGTTTTACGCTACCCCGTGAGGGTGCGGATGGGGTGGGAAAAGTGTTGACTCCGCGGGGTAGAGAGCAGGACATCTTCGGCTTTTCCTTCGTATATTTCACGAGTAAATAGTGTTCTATTTGTTATTATAGAAGGACATATATTGAAAAGCATCAGAATATTTGTATGACTGATATTATATTGCAAACTTTGCTAAAGTTAATATATATTTTTTTTAATTTGTAAAGACTCTGGTGTTTCCATTTGATTGTAATCGTACAGTTATTTCTGAATATTCATTTATAATTGTCCCCAAAAATGGCAAAAGACGGCAGATTGATGACTAAATATGGCATTATTATGGGAATACTTAACATATACCATAAAAAATAGCATTTATTAGCGACCACCTTGATTTAAGACAAAAATGCCACCAATGACACGACCTGGCAATCCCGGTGTGGCTGCCCAAGTGTGTGACGAGTCATGGATACCAACCTGTCTCATAAATTAACTTACCCGCGTTACTTGTTATTTACTTGTAGATCAACAACGCTATTGTTTTGTTTCATGATATATAATGTATATGAATACAATGGTGTGTAAAAAATGCTTTATTTATTTCGTTTTCTGTAACTATTGGTTTGAAAGTGCTGCCAATATTATTATGACGTGCGGATTGGTCCCTCATATCTGTCCCAGGGATGGGAAGGTGACGGGGCGGCTTGTCCATACCCCAGTCCCGTGTATGGGGATAGGGACGGGTAGGGAATGGGGAAGACTAACACTATGGCCGTAAGGCTCTTCGTCTCATGAGCTCTCCTCTTACTGACAGCCTGTTACCTCTTAAATTATGCCGCCATGTTGCCTCTCTATCTTCTATCGATATTTCCATGCTGACTGCTCATCTGAACTTGCTAACTGCATGCCTCTCCCCCTCCCGCGGCCCCGCTGCACACGACTTTCTACTCATGCTTATCCCTATACTGTCCAAACCTCTTATGCAAGAGTTAACCAGCATTTCCATTCTTTCATCCCCTTCTTGATAAACTCTGGAACAATCTTCCTTCGTCTGTATTTTCTCCTGCCTATTACTTGACCTCTTTCAAGAGGAGTGTATCAAGACACCTCTCCACCCGAAATTGACCTCTATTTTGGCTACTCTTTACATTTTACTTTTGTGGGAGCGGCGAGTAGCGGGCTTTTTTGTACTATTTTTTGTTGCCCTTGAGCCGCATCCTTTGAAGGAAAAAAAATTCAAGATAGGGATTTTGATGTCCAACGGAATAGGGGAGCGGAGGAAAGGGATAATGAGAAGTAAGGCAATGTTGAAAAATGGATGGATGGATTGAACTGGTCTGAGTAACAAGTAGAGATGAAAAGTTATAATAGGAAAAGGGCTAAGTCGCAACGCTCTGAAAAAAAAACCATGGACAGTAGATAATAGTTGTGCAGATGTCTTATTCCAAAAAAGTGTTATGTTGGAAAGCTATTTAAATTACAGATTTCCAGGCTTTAATAATATAAGATAATATTACATGAGCGCCCCGAGGCACGTGAGATGATACATTTACCCAACCTCCACTCACACGCAATTTCTCCCTCCTTCTACCTTTCGTCTTTCTTCCCCACCCCTTCCCGAACTCTTCCTTTGTCGGTCGTACCACTGAGTACTGTAATCGACCAAGAGGACTTGAATTCCATAAATTGCATAAGCTTTCATAGAAGACTTTTAAGAGTGAAGGCCTCGTCATGAGCTGTTTCCTTATAAATGTGTTCATTATTTACTAGTACCATCAAACATCCAGAAGGGAAAACAAAACTCAGTAGTCAGCGATATGTATGAACAAAAAATTATAATCTTATTCAAGTTGCCTTTTCACGTTTATATCCTCAATTCATGTTAATATAACATTTATTACGTTAACAGATGTCCTTGTATAAGCGGTTATTATGGTTGTCATTTTGTGTTCTGTCTTAAGTAATGATTGTAATCATTACTTAATAATTATTAATGTCTCGGGCCCCGTGTCGTCTCCTCTGGTTTCGTTTTGTCTCATTCCGTCTCGTTTCGTCTTGTGTCGTCCAGCTTCATCTCAACTCCTCTCCTCGTCTCTTCTCTTCTTATTTCTTCTGTGTGTGTGTGTGTGTGTGTGTGTGTGTGTGTGTGTGTGTGTGTGTGGCTTCTCCACCAATATTTATTTCGTTGGCATCACAGGGTGTGATCGCAGCTGCCCCGGCCTTTCCGCAGGCTACTGTGACGTGCACCTCTTAGGAAGGAAAACGTCTGTGTGTGTGTGCGTATGTGTCTGTGTGTGCGTGCGCGTGCGTGTGTGCATGGGCGTGTGTGAGCGTATGCAAGCTTCGGCTAAGGGTGTGGGCGATGGTGCGAAGGCCCACACATTGCTGCTGCGTTGCCACGTTCCACTGCAATTCTGACGCGCTGCCTCAGCCATGTCGTCTCACGGGGCTCTCCGCTGCGCTGGCTGATGCGCCTGCCGATGTCCTGCAGCAGGTCTCCGAAGGCAGGTCCCAGAACGCCGCTCGTCTCCACGGCGAGGGGGAACGAAGTCGTATCGCTGGGAGAGGGCCGCATCGCGATGACGCTTGCGCTCTTCGGCAGCGCGTGCGGCAGCTCCAGCAGCGGAAGCACAGTTGATGGTGTGGGTGGTGTAAAATGTGTTAATGCAGGTGGCGTCCCACATCAACATCTTGCCCCCCGTCGAAGGGGAGTCACCTTGTCGTGGTGACGGGGCTTGAAGCGAGGTCGGCGGCACCACCTACCGTGGTGGCTTGCCCACCTCGATAGGGCTCGACGTCCGTTGGCCTCGTGGACCAAGTGCTCCTCCTTCATCACCGGTAGAGGAGGCCTACTGGTGACGTTACCTTCGCCCGCCCTGTCCTTTTACCACCCAGGGCAGGGTTACTGTCTCCCCACGTGTTTGCCGTGCGTGGCGTCCCGTATACTCCCCGTGCCCTCTCATCTGGGGGTTGAGTCCACCGCGGGGCAGGGTGTAGCTCCCCTCGGTGGGCAACACGCTCCTTTGGTGGGAGGGTTGGGGTAAGACGGGCGGTTCAGTGTGGCCCCACTGGATCAATCGGCTGGTCATGCGATGGCTAGGGTCAAGTGGTCATTGCCGGGTGGGCGGTCGCAACGGTCCCGCGGCCGCCGTTAAACACCTGGCAGTGGATGCGTATACTTCCCCATTACCCATGGGGCTGTTGGGTGCGGTTTGGCCCCAACATTCAGCCTCCCCTTGTTGGGCTCCGTGGTGGGTGGGGGTGTGGGGGAGTGAAACACCTCCCCTGTGTATGGGTAAGTTTCCCTTGCCTCGGCCTGCCTCTCTCCCTGACGTCCGCCTGTCCCCGATTACCCCTACACGGTCCTCTCTCGTCGCCACCTTGGAGCCTTTCACCGTTCCTGGTGGTGCCGCTGGAAAGTCCCTACCTCCTATAGGGGCTGACCAAAACAAGTCCGTGCGACACTAAAGTCCACGTGTGTCTGACAAGGCTGCCTCCCATTCCGGGGGTAGCTCTGATGTGCGTCCCTCTTCCAAGCTGGACGCACTTCAGATGGTGAATATCGATCCATCGTTTTCCTACCGTGCCTTGCACTCCTTACTCAAGCCATTTGGCACAGTCCTTCGTATCCGTCTCATTTATGATGGAGACTTCAAGTCAAACAGATGCTATGTGACCTTTGCTTCCAGCGCTGAAGCCCAGTCGGCGTGTGATGCTGTTGCGACTCTGCCTATCGCAGGTGCTGGATTTCAAGCGAAACTTCTCCGCCCTTCCAATATTTCTGACAGTGACATGGACTATGTCCCGAACCTCTTCGAAGACGCTTTGTTAGAGCCACCTCCCAGGGACAGCCAGGTCCCTCCCCCTCGTTGGTTTGTTGCATACTATAGGAATGGGCGTGGCAACTTCATTCAAACTCGCCAAAGAAATTGGCACGATCCCTGAGGGGAATCTGAAAAAGTATGGGAAGGGAGTGTTAGTCAGGGCTAAAGATATTACTCAAGCTAAAATGCTGCAACATCTACCATGCCCTGCTGACAACATGTTTGAAACGGTCAAAGCACACCATACCTTCAATTATAGTAAAGGCAGTATATATAATCATGACCTCTATGAGTTCTCTGAGGAGGAAATACTTGAGATGTGCCCTAGTTCTGTTCATGTGTCCAAGATGAAGGGTTCAGCTAACATGATACTTCTCACCTTTTTTTGGTTCTACCCTCCCTGACCGTGTCAGTATTGGCCCCCTCCATCTTCGGGTAAAGCCTTTTGTTGATCGCCCTCTACAGTGTTTTTCATGTTACGGTTATGGTCATGGTAAGAAATACTGCACTGAGCCTTCTCGGTGTGGTAATTGTTCTGCATTAGGCTCGCACTCCACGGCGGAATGTGAGTCAGATGCTGATTGCTTCTATTGCCAGAATGCTCACCAGTTGTCTTCCAGACAGTGCCCACGACATCGCCTGGAACAGGATATTTTGCAACTTGCAAATAGTCAGTTTATCAGCCTTGGTAGTGCGCGCCGTGATCTCCTCTACCGCCAGAAGGCCGGTACTGGAGCAAAGACGTACACCTCATCGCTAGGCACTCGCTCTTCTGCCCAGCCCGCTGCTCAGGTGTCCTCTACGATTTCCTCCCGGCCCTTTGAAGCTAATGTTATTACGTCCCATAACAGATTTTCCCTTTTGTCCTGTGATTCTGTCGAGTCACCTCCAGGTTCTGATGGGGCTTCTCCGGCCTCGTCCCAGGTGATGCATGTTAATGTACATGCACCTCACATTGCTTCGCCGAAGTTCGCCAGAGGTATGAAAAAGCGACATCGCGGTTCTACAGATTCAGTTGAATCTGTTCCGCCAACTAAGATTACTGTAGCTATACCTGATTCTGGGGTCTCTCAGGATAGGCCTATGGAGGAAGATGCGGAGGCTCATATTGAGCCTGCTGAGACCCCCTCTGTTCCAGTTCCTGTTGCTTCTAGTGGTTCTCCTGATCGGGATATGGAAACTGAGGAATCCCTTGGATATAGTATTGGGAATCCTCCCCGCGAGCATGTAGCTTCGGGGAGTGGTGTGCGGTCTGGCTCTAGTAGTGCGGCGTCCGGAGGGGGCGCAGGTTCCTTTGTTGGGAGAAAGCTCGAGGGCCCTCGACCCGGCTTCTCTCGGGTCCCAGTCTCCTCTTCTCGTCGTATTACCGTACCGAATCAGGTGGGTAAAAGGCAGTCTCTTTCAGGGGCTCGCCTGAAGCGCATTCGAAAATCGACATCTTCCTACTCCTCCAGTGGAATTGTAGAGGCCTACGAGCCTCGTGGGAGGAACTCCGGGCATTGATATCTCGGTTTTCTCCTGCTTGTCTTTGTTTACAGGAGACAATGCTCGGAGACTACACTCACTCTATTCCTCCTGGGTATCGTGCCGTTTACAGCACCCCTAATCCTGGACAGGGCCACCATGGTGGCACCGCCATATTCGTTCGCTGTGATATCCCTTATGTCCCATTACAGCTTCACTCAACGTTGCAGTCTGTTGCTGTTAAGGTTTATTTGCGTAAATTTTATACATTATGTAGCCTTTATCTCCCTCCTGGTGTTCCCGTTGACAGACACGATCTTGACGACCTGGTGCAGGAACTTTCCTCGCCTTTACTTTTATTAAGGGATTTTAACGGTCGCCATCCGTTGTGGGATGATGGTGCTACCAACCCACGCGGACTTTTAGTTGCTTCTTTTATTGAGGATCAGGGATTAGACATTTTAAACTCTGGGGAGGTGACACATTTTCATAGCCAGTCTGGTACTTTTACCTCTATAGATCTTTCACTTTGCACTTCTAATTATCTTCCTGATTTTCGTTGGCGGGTCTTACCGGACTTGTTTGGCAGTGACCACTTTCCAATTTTATTGGAACGCATTGATTCTGTACCACAGTCACGCCTTTCTCGCTGGCGTCTAGATAAAGCAGACTGGCAGCGATTTACGAAACTTAGCTCCTCTCTTCGTCCGTTGGCTGACTTTGGAACTTCTGACGAGGCTGCATCCTATTTCACTGATGCCCTACATTCTGCAGCCCTTCAATCCGTCCCCAAGACGTCTGGCCAGTTCCCTAAACGTGCTGTTCCCTGGTGGAACGCCGCTTGCACTACTGCTGTGCAAGAGAAGCGTGCTGCATTATCTCGACTTCGTCGTCACCGTGGGGACCCCCAGTGTTTGGATGCTTTTCGGCGAGCGCGTGCTCGAGCACGACGCACTTTCAAGGAGGCTCAACGAATTCATTTGAAGGCTTATCTCTCTTCCATCACTACCAGAACTACACTCACAGAAGTCTTTAACAGAGTTCGTATTATCTCTGGGAAGTTTTC
Source organism: Eriocheir sinensis (assembly GCF_024679095.1). Taxonomy (NCBI): domain Eukaryota; kingdom Metazoa; phylum Arthropoda; class Malacostraca; order Decapoda; family Varunidae; genus Eriocheir; species Eriocheir sinensis. The sequence goes on from NC_066538.1 coordinate 9,128,429, forward strand.
CCCCCTCCCCCTCCAGTGTTATCGCATGCAGGGGAAACGGTGGCGGACCCTAAGACTGTTGCTGACCTATTCGCCAAGCACTTTGCCAGTGTCTCTAGGAAAGATCCTACTGCACCAGGGGCTCGTCATCGCCGGGATTTGGAATCACTCGGCGTTAACTTCGCTTCCACCGGAGGGGAATCTTATAATATCCCATTTTCTCCGAGTTGAGGACGGCTTTATCCCAGTGTCATGATTCCTCGCCAGGTCCAGACGACATCCCTTATGCTTTCTTACGCCACATGTCTGACTGTGGTTTTACATTTTTATTGGATCTTTACAATTTCATTTGGCGTACCGGTGATTTTCCATCTCTGTGGAGTGTGGCTGTAATTCTCCCCATTCTGAAGCCTGGGAAAGATAATCTCCAAGCAACTAACTATCGTCCTATTTCTTTAACATCCTGCATTTGTAAAGTGATGGAGAAGATGGTGAATGTCAGGCTTATGTGGTACTTGGAGAGCCGGAATTTATTGACCTCGATGCAATATGGTTTCCGAAAGGTGCGCTCCACTTCGGATGCTCTTTTATCCTTGGAGTCCTCAGTTTGTGAGGCGTTTGCCAATAATCACCACCAGGTGACCGTGTTTTTTGATCTGGAGAAGACCTATGACACCGCTTGGTGTCATGGAATTTTACTTAACCTGTTTGAGTTTGGTCTTCGTGGCCGTCTCCCTGTTTTTATTCAGGAGTTTTTATCTCGTCGTCTTTTACGGGTTAGAGTGGGGAGTACTCTTTCCGAGGTTTGTCCACTTGAGGATGGTGTACCACAGGGAAGTATTCTCAGTGTTACGCTATTTGCTGTGGCTATTAATGGAGTCGTTGGTGTCCTGCCTGATGGAGTTCATAGCTCCTTATATGTAGAAGATTTATCCATTTCGTTTTCTGCGGCAAGGATGTCGTTGATTGAACGAAAACTGCAATTGACTATTAATAGAGTCGCCAATTGGGTAAATACGCGCGGCTTTCGATTTTCGTCCTCTAAGACAGTAGCTATGCAGTTCTGTCGTCTTCGAGGCGTTCATCCGGACCCTGACTTATATCTTGGTAATAGGCGACTGTCCTGAGTAGAGACGACTCGTTACCTCGGTCTTTTATTTGATAGCCGCCTAACCTGGGTGCCTCATTTACGTTACGTTAAGGCGGCTTGTCAGAAAGCCCTGTCCCTCCTTCGTGTTTTAACTCATACCTCTTGGGGTGCAGACAGGGACACGCTACTCCTCCTCCACAGAACACTCATCCTTTCCAAGTTGGAATATGGCTGCAAGGTATACTCCTCCGCCAAGGAGGCTCACCTACGCGTGTTGGACTCATTACATCACGCCGGGGATCCGCTTGGCTACTGGTGCATTCCGGTCTTCACCGATACCTAGCCTCCTCGTGGATGCTGGCGTCCTGCCTCTGGATTTGAGACGCCAGTCCTCTCTATTCCGTTGCTGGTTACGCGTCCAACGCCTCCCAGAATCAGTTCTTTGTGTGTCAATTTTGCGGGCTTCCCGTTCGCCTGCATATGATGAGCGACCTAGTCTCCCTAAACCTTTTGGGTTTCGGGTAGCGTCTGCCATGACACCGTTGTCTTTCCCTTCCATTCCTATCTGCCCTTATCGAGTACCTAGGGTTGGATACTGGCAGTTGCCCGGTGTATCCGTGTGTTCTCCCACTATAGATAGTAAGAGGGATTTACCGCCATATGCGTCCCGAGCCTTATTTTTAGAGCATTTCACTGAACACTCGGACTCCATCCCTATCTTTACTGATGGCTCTAAATTGGATGCTGGAGTTGGCTTTGGTGTTGTGTTCCCCTCCTTCTGTCGGGGAGGTAGTCTTTCTTCTGTTGCTTCTGTATTTACTGCAGAGCTGTCTGCAATAGTCCTCTCTTTACAGATTATTTTACCCTTCCTGTGGACTCTTTTATGATTTTTAGTTATTATATTAGCTCTCTTTCTGCCCTTGGATCCTTTACTCACTCTGTTAATCCCTAGTTTTATCTGCTCTCGAGTGGCTGTATTTGCTCAGCAACAGGGGATATCGTAGCCAACAGCAGCTTTGCTGCCTTTGCTGCATGCTACCGTATCACACCAGTAAGAGCATGGGCTGGTAGAAGTTCATTCACAAAAAAGACACATGCTTCTCTACTGTTTTCAATGTCAATGACTGTTCGTTCCATAATTGGTGATTCCATGGTGATGCGATTTTCATGCTTCCAGCGTGATAATAATGAAGTAAAGAGAATGAAAACGTCAGTGTCATCGGATATCTGATTATATCCTCTCTTCATTATTTCGAGCAGACAGTATCACCTGTTGGACAATGATATTGTCCGCTTCCTCATGACTAGTTGAAAGGTCTGCCCTCCTGATCACTACACCACCATGGCTGATATCAAATGGGGCAGCGTCACTCTAAACACTATCAGCTTGTGGCTTTGGGTGTATTTATGGAACGACTTGTCTTCAATCAAAAGTTTGACAATCAGGTTTATCAACTGCTTCTTGTTTTCGGTCACCGTCAACTTTACAGTCTTTTGAAATTGGTAACTTGGTGTTCAACTGCAGCTCGTGGACTCAGCTAACTCCAGTGGCCCTAGCACTTCTGGTGACACTCTTAGTACTGTAATCGTAGTACCGATCGAACACTGGTGGACGTCTCCAACTTTTAGTCTCTTGGCAATGGCGTGTTTCACGTTGTTTACGTAGTCTGTAGTGGTGCCCTCTGCAGGCCAAGGAATCACCCAGAGTAGGGCTGAACCATCAATCCACAATTACTGAAGTGCCACTTGCTGTTGTCCGAGCAGATACCTACCTCAACCAGAAGCTGTCGCTTTAGGAAGACTTTGATGTTGCAGCTCTCATTTCTCCTGTGGGGTCAAACATAGACGTTGGTACTGGTGCCAATTCGTAGGATAGGACATCTTTATATGTCAACATCCGTCCGCTAGACTGTTGGCCTATGACCCTGGCGTAGATAACATTCATGTCGTATACTTTACTACCTCCCACACTCACATGTTTTCTTTGCTTAGCCACCATGGTAGTCACGGTCTTGTGAATTGTTTCATGTAAGCCATCAGGTAAGTTCTGTCCAAATTCGCATCTGTTCGATCCTTTCTGCACAACTTCCTGCACATTCACTTCCGGGGTTCCATGTAGACCATTTGCAATATTCACCAGATCCTGTGGATGTTTCTCGGGATCAAGTGGATCGATACATTTTGGAGCTTCACTCCTTATGGCTTCTCGGTCCTTCTTGTCATTCTCTATCCGTGCCTTCTTTTCTTCCTTATGTTCACTTCCTTGGTCTCCAGACTCTCCAAGCATTTCGTCCAGAGCAGCCTCCACAGTACTACATGTATGAAGACTCAATGCCCAGACCTTGAGGCGTATCCGGCTTCAATGTTATTCCTATATGATGCCATTTGAGGCATGACCATATCTCATAGTAGTTTCTATAAACATATCACTCCATAGGCCATTCCACAGCCCGCGCTGGTGCCTCATCACATGCTCCCCTTTCATGAACCGGACCGGGTAGTACCTCTTCTGGGAGGGCTTCCATTGCCCTTAGGTAGCACAACCCATACCTTGCATAATGCACATGGCCAGCAACAAAAATAGGGAAGCATTTGTTTGCATGCCTCCAAGATACAACAGCCACTCAGCCTCCCGCTCTGCGCGAATAAACCTCATGATAAGGAACACTGGTTTGATCAACATGTCCACCCACAGTTTTGGCAGTCTTACTCCTTTCGGCTATGTTCTCAGACCTCCATCAAATCTTTCTTTGACTCAAGTGTATTGCAATCAATTACTCCTCGAAGAACTTCCTCCAGCCATCATTCTCAATGCTCAGACGTTCTGCGAAATTTATTTCCAGTCAACATTTTTGCGACTCCTCCAAAGACATCACTCAGAACTTCCTCTAGTCCACTGTTTTCCATCAGAGTCCCGATGCAGCCTATGAAACTCATCAAAAAGTGCATGCCACCCAAGCGTGGGATGACATCTGAAAATTTTTCTGGGTAAGCCCACTTCACATGCAATGCAACTTTATACAGTTGTAAGTCACAGGTAAATAACACAAAATTTTGGTCAGCATTGTGTGTCATCCTTTGAGTTTCCACCATTGCTGTCATTATTGTATATGGGTGGGATGGCACAAGATCAATCAAAGGTAGGTATGCCGTCTTAGTCTTAGGTTGTTCTGTCTGGCCTTGATTGCGTATAAGAGCTGTGTTGTAGCCATTGTACTCGGGACAATTCTGTTTCTGAACATCCTGAAAGAAGGCGAAGTCAGTTTCGTCCGCTCTTTGTTTAGAGTAGCCTGTTGTGCAAGTAACTTGAGTGGGAGAACTGTGCTAACAGCAGCACTCTCAGGCATTTGGGTTTCTTAGGACCATTGTATCTCTGTATGGTGACATCATAATCTGATTGGCTCTGACATCTGCTCCTTTGAAATTCGTGGGATTGCTTCTCTATGGCATTGATCTGCATCGGCTGGGTAGGTAGGAAGACACCTACCGAACAGGCGCAAGCCACTCCAGTGAGAGTATATATATGGGAGGTGAGAGGGCTGAAGCCCTCAAAGACCCTTCATGTCCTCACTAACCGTTTCCTATTGTCTCACCAACACCGGAGAGTAGTTCATGCTCTCTAAGACAGATCCTCTCTTTATCCACCACACTACATTCACATAACATATACACCTTTTCCAAAATTAAAATTTCAAAATGGCTCAATTAAGCAATGCCTCAGGTCCCCGCCTGGAGAGGACCTAAATTCCCCAGGAGGACTCCCTTCTGGCTGCCGACCCGAGGGTGTCTTGATAACTCCTCGAACCTCTTTCTTCTCAATTTCTGCAACATTCTTGATCTTCGCTCTAATTTTTCATTCTGTGGAACATCATCTCTCCTCCTCTAAGCCTCACCTTCTCTTCCTTACCCGAAACACAGGTTTCTGAGGGCTACTGACAGCAATCTCTGCTCTGTTCCTCCTACTATCTCTATCCTAAATTTCAATCCAAAGCTGGATGTTGCGCCTACGTGCGCAACGACATCACTGCTCTCGTGCCCACGACCTTGACTCTTCTGAATTTTCCACCATCTGGTTAAAGACTTCACTGTCATTCTATTACTAAATACATCTGTGCTGTTTATCTCTCACTAACTCTACCAACTATGTAAAATTCTTTGACTATTTGAATTCTAAAGTGGAGCACATCTTGACCTCTCCCTTCGCTGAAATCTCCATCCTAGGAGTTTCAATGTTCCTACCAGCTTTGGCTTTCATCCTCTTTCACTGACCATCCTGGTGAACAAGCCTACAACTTTGCTATCCTCAACGACCTAGAGCAGTTGGTCAGCACCCTACACGTATTCCTGACCGTCTTGGAGATCAGTAACATTCTAGACCTCTTCCTTACCTCCACAGAAACCCTTCTGCTTATTCTGTCAAACTGTTCTCTCCGTTGGGCTCCTCCGATCACAATCTTATTTCTGCATCCTGTCCTATCGCTCCTGTACATCCTCTGGACCCACCGAAGGCGATGCTTCTGGCATTTTGCTTCAGCTCGGTGGGACGACCTGAGATGTACTTTTCCATTCCGTGGAATGATTATTGCTTCCAGGATAGAGACCCTCTGTGTGTGCTCAGCGCATCACAGAGGTGATTCTCTGGAATGAGCATACATTCTCGTTCTTCTCTCTACTCCTCACGCTAAAAAGCCTTGGTTTTAATCACACTTGTTCTCGTGCTGTCAATGATAGAGGTAGCTCACAAAGATACCAGAGCCTTCAAACTAATGCTAATTATAGACTTTACATTTCTGCCCGAAATCGTGCCAAATCTATTCTCCGACTAACCAAAAATTCTTTCATTAATAGAAAATGTCAAAAGCCTTGCTTTCTCTAACTCTTCCCGTGACTTCTGGCATCTGGCCAAAAGCATCTCCTCCAACTTCACTTCTTCATCTTTCCCTCCACTCCTCAGTCCTGACAGCAACACTGCCGTCTCATCTATCTCTAAGGCTGAACTCTTCTCTCAAGCTTTTCTAAAAACTCCACTCTGGACGATTCTGGGCATATTCCTCCTACTCATCCCCTCTGACTCCTTTATGCCTGTTATAAAAGATTCTTCAAAATGATGTTTTCTATGCCTCTCTGGCCTCCAATCCTCAGAAGGCTTATGGACCTGATGGAGTGCCTCCTATTGTCCTTAAAAACTGTGCCTCCGTGCTGTCACCCTGCCTCAGGCAGGTCAAACTCTTTCCTCTGCCTGTCAACATCTACCTTTCCTTCTTGCTGGAAGTATGCCTTCATACAGCCTGTACCTAAGAAGGGTGACCGCTCCAATCCCTCAAACTACCGTCCTATTAGCTACTTTCTTGTCTATCTAAAGCTTTGAATCAATCCTTAACCAGATTCAAGCACCTTTCCACTTCTGACCTTCTATCTGATCGCCAGTATGGGTTCCGCAAGGGAAGGCCGTTCTACTGGTGATCTCTAACCTTCTTAACTGACTCTTGGTCATCATCTCTTAGCCGTTTCGGTGAAAAATTTTGCTATTGCGCTGGACATATTAAAAGCTTTTGATAGGGTTTGGCACAAATCTTTGCTTTCCAAACTACCCTCCTACGGTTTCTATCCTTCTCTCTGTATCTTTATGTCCAGTTTCATTTCTGACCGTTCTATTTCTGCCGTGGTAGACGGTCACTGTTCTTCTAAATCTATTAACAGTGATGAATTGTCCCCACAGGGAATTCTGTCCTATCTCCCACTCTTTTTCTGGCCTGTTCATTGATGATCTTCTTTCCAAAAACGAACTGTCCCTATATCCGTTTCTACGCCGATGATTCCACTCTGCATTATTCAAACTTCTTTTTAATAGAAGACCCACCCTTCAGGAACTTAACGACTCAGGCTGGAGGCTTGCAGAACGCAGCCTCCAGACCTTACTATTATTTCCGATTGGGCAGCAAGAAGAACCTGGTGTCCTTCAACGCCTCAAAACTTACAGTTTCTCCACCCTATCCACTCATTTGACACAATCTTCCAAACAACTATCCCTATTCTTTGAGCAACACCCAGCTATCTTTCCTTCCTCAACACTCAAAGCAATCCTCAGTCTATCCTTAACTCAAAAATCTCAACTGGAAACTTCATGTCTCATCTCTTACTAAATCAGCTTCCTCGAGGCTGGGCGTTCTGTACCGTCTCCGCCAGTTCTTCTCCCCCTGCACAGTTGCTGTCCGCCCCGCGCCACAGGGGAGACCTTGTCCGCCACTCGTATGGAGTATGCCATCTCATGTGTGGGGGGGCTCCACTCACACAGCTCTTCTGGACAGAGTGGGCAAAGGCTCTTCGTCTCATCAGCTCTCCTCCTCATACTGATAGTCTTCTACCTCTTAAATTCCGCCGCAATGTTGCCTCTCTTTCTATCTTCTATCGATATTTCCGCTGACTGCTCTTCTGAACTTGCCCCTAACTGCACATGCCTCCCCCTCCCTGCTGGCCCCGCTGCACTCGACTTTCTACTCATGCTCATCCCTATACTGTCCAAACCCCTTATGCACAGAGTTAACCAGCATCTTCACTCTTTCATCCCTCACGCTGAGTAACTCTGGAACAATCTTCAACCCCAGCTTCATCTGCTAATTTCCTCCTGCCTACGACTTGAACTCTTTCAAGAGGAGGTGGTATCAGGACACCTCTCCTCCAGAAACTGACTTATCTTTCAGGCCCTCTTTGGATTCTTTTAGGCAGCAGCAGTAGCAGGCTTTTTTTTATTTTTTATTAATGTTTGCACACTTTTTGTGCCTTAAGGCTGTCTCCTTTGCTGTAAAAAAAAAATAAATATATATATATATATATATATATATATATATATATATATATATATATATATATATATATATATATATATATATATATATATATATATATATATATATATATATATATATATATATATATATATAACCTGAAAAGCATAGGAGAGTATAGAGGTAAAACTCAAATGTGAAATCAGCAATGAAATGTGTGTAGGGAACCTTATCCTCCACAGGCAACTTAAACCGTGGCTCACCAAATCTTCTCTGCTGCCACTGACAACAACGGTGTAGTACAAAGCCTATCACGCATATTTCCTGTAAATAATCAACATAGCAAATCTAATTAAACTAAATTTATCCTAATCTGATCTAACCTAAACTAACCTACCTACCTAACGAACCTAACCTAATCTACCTTTTATAAATATATGTTTGACATTGTAATATTGATTATTATTCATTTGCGACGGAAATGAAGTACAAAATCATGCAATTCACTACATTTATCACCAGAAAAACATAGAACCACATAAGAAAATCGTTGGTTGGGTGAAACTGTAACTTGTCCAAATGGTTTTGCTAAGCAAATGCGGTAACCCACAGGTCTACGTTGCCATAGGCGACGTAAATCCGTAACTCATCACTTCATCGCTGCCGAACAGTGCAAAGACCACGTACCACATGTATAAAGATCAAACTTAACTAACCTGACCCTAACTATATTTCGCTTTGAACAGCCTACATGGCATGGCGGCCATTCAGTCAATTGGCAGAGTCAAGATTGCCATGGTAATAATGGTTACTATTAATCACGTGCACCACAAATAATTTATCTAAACACCCATATGCCCCCCTCAAAGAAAATGAGATGGACGAACAACACCAAAACCGGGGAATGGCAATAAAATAAATAAATCCCATGTAGAGCTGAGTAGCAGAACTAATATCAGTACAGCTTTCCATCAACTCACGCCCAAATTCTCTCTGGTCTTCTCATTTAGCTGTCCAGCACATCCCAAACTTCCTTCACCTTGACCCATACTCATTGCCTGATAACATTTCGGTCAATTTTACTTTTTTATGTGCTTTTACACTAGAATATTACCGAGCCTCCGTGGTCAGCGTGCCTGGCTACTACTCCGCAGGCCCGGATTCGACCCCAGCCCGGGCAGTCGGCGTGCAGCCCACCCAGCTGTTCATTCTCCCTTTCGGGCTGGTGGATAAATGGATACCTGGGAAACCTGGAGAAGGTAAACTGTGGTAACCCGGATGTCACACTGGCCCTGTGTCCGAGCGATGGGCTCCCTCCCACCACAGGCTCAAGGGCCGATATCACGGATATGAACACCGAGGCCCGCACTGCACAGCGTATGCCCCCCAACTTTACCTTCTTCTTCTTCTTCTTTGTTTTATAGGGCTAGTTAGGCTGTGGCATAGACTATGGCTGTGGATCACAGCCTCCAGAATCCCGTCAAGCTGAGTCAGCTGTTTTCAAACTAATCTGATGATGTGATGATGACGATGTCAACGTCCGCTTTTCTAACGGGTTGACAATCAAATTCAAATAACAAAACTGAAAATTATATTGCGAAAGTGTATTGTAGTGAGAAGAGACAGCTAATAATAAGCAGTGTGTGTAAATAAGCAGAGGGAGGACCAAGAATAGGAGGATTTACGAAGCGGTATAAGGCGATAGCTACAAGTCAAAATAAGAAGACATAAAGGGTGGAGTGGTTTATATAATGACTCAATGTGTCTCCTGATGACATTTCACATCAACCACCTGCATGATGGAACAGCATTATTCAGCATATATGATATACTACAAACTTTCCCAACGTTTCCAAAATGATACCTTATCAAAATTTAAGCTTATATTTGTAGTGTATTTGCTGGGAGAGAGAGAGAGAGAGAGAGAGTTAATGTCATATTAACGTTTTGTTCACATATCTTGAACTAACCTATAATACTTATTCACTACGTATATACAACGTTTTCAACTTTTCAAGCATCAAATGCAGCGCTTATATTTCACGATGTTATAAATACGTGAGCATGACGTAAAACCATTACGTAGTGTATTCGTAGATGTAACATGATCGAATTACAGTAACGTTCAAATAGACCATATACCAAAGAGACAGTGGTATGTAGAAATTCCTCAGGCGTGCGCAAGAAGCGCCATCTATTGGGGTCCACCAAAACGTCACTTTTCAGGGGTAGCTTTACCATTTTTTGAAGTACCCACAGCACTCATCCAGCCTTTACTTGTTTTTCTATTATTGTAAAATGATTTAACAACGGGGTAAAGAAATGTATTTGTTCTTATGTTTTATTATTGGTAATATTCACACTTTTAATTTCAATTTGTGAAAATATATATATATATATATATATATATATATATATATATATATATATATATATATATATATATATATATATATGTATATACATATATATATATATATATATATATATATATATATATATATATATATATATATATATATATATATATATATATATATATATATATATATATATATATATATATATATGTATATACACATACATATATATATATATATATATATATACATACATATACACATACACATACATATATACGTATATATATATATATATATATATATATATATATATATATATATATATATATATATATATATATATGTATATATATACATATATATATATATATATATATATATATATATATATATATATATATATATATATATATATATATATATATATATAGATAGATAGAGGATAGATAGATATAGATAGATAGATAGATAGATAGATAGATATAGATACATAGATATGATATGTGTGTGTGTGTGTGTGTGTGTGTGTGTGTGTGTGTGTAGCAACATATCTAGTGCTTAAATGGGCTGCTGTGCTACCCCATGCATGCTAGTTTCACTATAATGCCTTGCAACTGTGGGTAATTGGATGTCGCTACACTGGTCCTGTGTCCCAGGGTAATGGGTTCCCTAACACCACAGGCTCAAGGCCCAATGTTGCAGAGATACGCACCGAGGCTACACGCTGCTACAGCGTATGCCCCAACCGTACCTTTACCTTTTTGCAACATGCTCTTAGCTGAGTAAAAATATCATACTAACTGTACAAGTGCCATGTAATGGCAAGTAGCATACTGTTTGACAGGGCAGAGAACAAAAGCTTCTAAGCATTACAACTGAAATAAACAATGGGAGACACTCAAAGCTTGTTCACTGAACATGACCCGATTTATAACAGGCAAAACCAACAATGGTGCGTTATATACAATAAACTGTATAAAAATGTTGCAAGGCACATCAATATAAGAGCAAAGCATCATAAAACATGCTGAAATACATGAAGGAGGACATCAAGAAGGTAACACATGAGTTGTTTTAAATGGAATGCAATAACTTGGTGGTCCTGGAGATAGCCGAGCCTGGAGGTGAAAAAGGGATGTAGGACACGGTATGATTTCTAGCTCTGACCTTGGTGTCAGGGTCATGAAGATATTAAGCTCAGCAGGCACAACTATGAAGCGGAGGCACATATGATAAAAAGCAAAACGAGGCAAAATAAGGCAACTCATAGTGTAAGTAAATAGCAGGAAAGTTATGCTGCGGTATGTGACACACCAAGTTACAGGGCAGAGAGTGATATGTAGTAGTTTGGGTGAGGCGGTGGCCAAGCTGGTAGCGTACTGGACCCACATTCGCCGCGTGATGGGCGACGCGGGCTCGAATCCTCACGCTACCACTCGGATTTTTCAGTCACCGCCGAGTGGCAAAATTACCCACATGCTGTCCTGAAGACCACCCATCAACCCGGACTCTGAGGAAGCCGTCCAAGCGAATCAAGAACGAGTTCCGGGGGCAGCATGAGCCAATGCAAGATGGCGCCACTATAAACATTCGCCTGCGCCAGAACGGGCTGGGCCGACCATCACGCCCCACCTGGAAGAAGCCTTGGGCCGATCATCAGGCCCCACCGGGAAGAATGCCTACCGGCGCAATAGGCAACAACGTAAAAAAAAAAAAAAAATGTGTCATGATTTCATTATTCAGGGGTGGCCTGTGGAAAATTACCGCGGGAGTCCCCGCCATTTTGACTGAGCGTAGAGCGTAAGAGCGTAAGATTACTGTTGGGCCTCTCATGGTTACATTTCTCGGAGATCTAACTAACAGCGAGGACGTAAGGAAGGAGGTGGAGAGACGACACCCTGCACGGCGTACGCAAACGTTTGCAGGAAAACAGTGTCATACAGCTGAACGAAAACCGCGTCAGTTTTATCTAGCAGCGTGAAGCGGTTATAGGCAGATTATCTCTCCCTCGGGTGAAAAAGAAATTGCAGTTAGTTATTGCTTGCGAGATACAGAGGGCTGTTCTCAAGTTGGGTCACAGTACTACTCTAGGCGGTCATATGGGAAGAACCAAGACTCGCTCGCGTACAAGCACATTTTTATTGGCCAGGGATAGGCCAGGAGGTAGCTAGATACGTGAGGTCGTGCAATGTGTGTCAAAGACTATAGATGGGGTAGGGTAAAGCCTGCCCCTTACAGCAACTGCCCATTATCGATTCTCCCTTTGAAAGAGTAGCGGTAGATTTGGTGGGGCCAATAGAGCCCCGAGCCAGCGATGGCTCCCGGTATATTCTTACGCTTGTAGATTTTGCCATGCGTTGAGGTCTGAGGGAGGTCTGGGGCAGTCATGACGATTGTCGTCAACAGTCTTGGCTTGTCTTGAGACAGTCGTGACGACTGTCGGGGCCATTTTTCATATTTTTACCGTTTCCTGTCGGCACAGTCGTCTGTGCCGACTATTTAAGAATGATGAGGGACTGTCGTGACGACAGTCTTCGCCTAATGAAGGACGTTCGTGACGACTGTCGGCTCAGAAATATTGGCTAACACTGCCACCATCAAGAAATTTATACATTTATTTTGCAATCACAGGCACAACTAGGGTTGCCACCCTGAGGTCAGAAAAATGTGGAATGCAGCATCTCACTCTCCAATACGGAATGGATCCATATTTAAAGGAACGGATGGCAACCCTAAAATTTCTCGAGCATGCAATGAGTGACAGCCGCTGCACGCTGCTGGTAGAGGCAAGAGGGAGGGGGGAGGGACGTTACGTCGCGTATTTTACACGTATTTTAGGACGAACCTTTGACAAATTTTACTGGATGGTTTTGTGATTAACCGAAAAATGCGCTCACTACAATTTTAAGATATTGAATTTTATCAGTTTGACCATTCAGACAACAAAATACCGTACGGAACAATGCTGTTCCATATTGGTTCAAAACATAAGAACATAAGAACATAAGAACATAGGAGTCTGCAAGAGGCCGGTAGGCCTGCACGAGGCAGCTCCTCTGAACCTAAGCTCCCGTGTAGCTCCCGTGTATCTAACCCCACCTATTATCGCTGTCCATGAATTTATCTAATCTATTTTTTAATGTGACAATCGTATTGGCACTCACCACATGACTGCTAAGCCTATTCCATTCATCCACAACCCTGTTAGTAAACCAATTTTTGCCTATGTCCCTGTTGAATCTGAATTTATCCAGTTTAAACCCATTACTCGTGTCCTACCCGGTTCTCTTACCAACAAAACCTTATGAATATCTTCCTTATTAAAGCCCTTCATCCATTTATAAACCTCGATCATGTCTCCACGCACCCTTCGCCTTTCTAGAGAATGCAAGTTTAACTGTTTGAGTCTTTCCTCGTATGGCACGTTTCTCAACCCCTGAATCATCTTAGTCATCCTCTTCTGCACCGATTCTAAATTTTTGATATCCATTCTATAGTAAGGTGACCAGAACTGAACCGCATAGTCAAGATGAGGTCTAACTAATGCTAAATATAGTTTGAGAAAGACTTCGGCGCTTCTGTTGCTTACGCTTTTTTAAATAAATCCCAGTACCCTATTTGCTCGATTTCTAGCTTGAATGCATTGTCCCCTTGGACGGAGATCAGAGCTCACTAAGACCCCTACATCCCTCTCGCACCCAGACCTGCTTATGAGAGTGTCATTTAAGCAATAGTTATGTGAAGGGTTGCTCCTACCTACACTCAGAATACTGCACTTTCCTACATTGAACTCCATCTGCCATTTATCCGCCCAGTCATACAATCTGTTTAGTTCATCCTGGAGAATACTAGCGTCCTGATCCGACTCAATTACTCTACCGATCTTGGTATCATCTGCAAACTTACTGACATCACTACTAATTCCTGTATCTAAGTCACTGATATAAATAATAAACAAAAGTGGACCTAATACCGAACCTTGTGGGACCCCACTCGTAACACATCCCCAGTCAGATCTTTTACTATTGATTTGCACTCTTTGCTTCCTATTGCTAAGCCACGCCTTGACCCAGTTCAAAACTTTACCCTCTACTCCGTGAGCCTGTAATTTAGGCAACAGTCGTTGATGGGGAACTTTGTCAAACGCTTTACTAAAATGAAGATAGATTACATCATAATTTTCATCTCTGTCTACCAGCTCAAATACTTTATTGTAGAAGGACAAGAGATTGGTGAGGCATGACCTACCTTTCGTGAACCCATGCTGTGAGTCGTGAATTAAGCTATGTTTCTCTAGATGCTCCCGAATGTTCGTGGCTATTATGGACTCAAGCATCTTTCCTATAACCGATGTTAAGCTAATTGGGCGATAGTTTGAAGCAACTGACCGGTCCCCCTTTTTGAAAATCGGCGTCACATTAGCTACTTTCCATAGGTTCGGCACATAGCCAGTATTTACCGACATCTTAAAGATGTCGGTTAGTGGGTCACTGAGTACATTACCTAATTCCTGTAATATCCTCGGAAATATCCCGTCAGGACCTGGCGACTTGTTCTTCTTAAGCTTATCTATATCATCCTGAACTACTTGCCTGGTGATGATTATATCCCTCAATTTATCGCCATCCCCTCCCTCGTACACCTGAACCCTTTCCGGTATAGTCGTTCGATCCTCCTGTGTGAATACTGAAAGGAAGTAGTCGTTCAACAATGTGCTCATATTTTCGTAATTTTCTACTAGCTCCCCTGTGTTTGTTTTCAGCGGTCCAATCGGAACGATACATTTCATTCTCGAATACAGAGCGACTCCGTATTTTAAGGAACGGCAAGGCTACCGCCAAGACAGTCGCGAAGACGGTCAGGAAGACCGTTGGCCAAATCTTGGCAACTGTCGGCCAGCTAGTCGGCCAACCAGTTGACAGACAATCTGGAAGATTGTCGTCAAGACTGTCGGCCAATCGGTCGGCAGATTCGTGGTTGTCATAGACATGGCGCCATTTCAAAAATTGACCGTTGAGACTTGTCTTGAGACTAGTTGGCAGCATGCCGCAGACATTCTGCCAACTAGTTGGCCGAATGTCCCAGACAGTCGGCAATCATGGTAGCCGACACCAAGACGTCAAAAAATTCTGGGAGCGTAGGACCCGACTTGTCAAATGTAGTAGTCGCTGGGTTGTCTTTGCCCAGAGTCGGCACAGTGTGAACGGGGCTTACAAACTCGAAAGCGGGGAATGGCGCGATGTACTGGCTGGAGAGAGAGAGAGAGAGAGAGAGAGAGAGAGAGAGAGACTGAAGGCGGCTAAATAGCGGGCCCGCACGCCACCTCCCAATGAACCAGCCCCAGTACTCGCCATGAAGCACTAAATCGCGCGTACCTACTCCGTCTCGATTAGTGAACTAGTTAAATAAGGTGGTTTCCCGTCCTTAGAAGGTCGGCCAGCCCTGACACCGAGTCGCTTGAGGCTCGATGGTTCTTGAGACACTGCTTGAGGAGGCGAAGCCACTGGGATCACAGGTCTGCTTGGCCAAGGCTAAGGCAGGTGTTTGGAGGCTGACTAGCTGAAACAGTTGCTATAGTTTGATTATGTGTATGACGAAACCATCGAAATTTTGGAAAATTTCACGTATTTTGGTCACGTCACAAAGTCTTACGGCGGACTGGCCTGGTGTGGCGTGGCATTCCGACCGTCTGTCGGGAAATGTCCGAAATTGAACTGCGCATGCGTGGGCTATTCTGTTTTGTCCATTTCATTCACTGCACTGTCTTTTAAAAGCTTATGCTAAGCTTACCTTTGATCTTATGATTGTCTTTCTCTCTTCAGAGTTTTCTTTGGGTTTAGGGTCAGGTTTATGGGATACTCTCCCTTCAAGGGTAGGCGGTGGCCGAACTGGTAGCGTACTGGGCTCACATTCACCGCGTGATGGACGACGCGGGTTCGAATCCCCACGCTACCACTCGGATTTTTCAGTCACCGCCGAGTGGCTTAAAACTACCCACATGCTGTCCTGAAGACCACCCATCAACCCGGACTCTAGAGGAAGCCGTCCAAGCGAATCAAGAACGAGTTCCGGGGGGCAGCATGAGCCAATGCAAGATGGCGCCACTATAAACACTCGCCTGCGCCAGAACGGGCTGGGCCGACCATCAGGCCCCACCTGGAAGAAGCCTTAGGTCGACCATCAGGCCCCACCAGGAAGATGCCAACCGGCGCAACAGGCAACGACGTAAAAAAAAAAAAAAAAAAAAAGTAGCTGAGCTACGGGCTCCACGGCAGCCTGAAATTTGGCATTTTTTTCATGAAAACTATCATAAGATCAAATGTAAGCTTACTATAAACTATTGAAAGACAGTGCAGTGAATGAAATGGACAAAATAGCAGAGTTTGCACATGCGCATTCCAATATGGGACATTTCCCAACAGACGGACGGAATTCGACGCCACACCGGGCCACGGTGTTATGGACTCGCCCAGCACGAATCTCTCTCTCTCTCTCTCTCTCTCTCTCTCTCTCTCTCTCTATATATATATATATATATATATATATATATTATGTCATTGCCGATACCTGTGCAGAAGGACAAAAAAGCGGATCTTCAAGTCGCTTCTGTTCTCTGTTTTACTTTACAGCTGTGAGACATGGCCACTAAATAGTGACTTGAAGGCGATTAACCGCCTTTGGCATCAAGTATTTCCGCAGGGCCACGCCGGATCTTTGGGGTGGATTGTTAAAACGATGATTACTCTTTGAGAATGATTCGAGGCCTGTTACCTAAATAATCTCTGCGTCATGAGGCACGCCACCCAGAAGTCAATCCGGCCCATTGGGTTTTATCTGTAAGAGACAATCCTGAGTGAAGCTCACGGCTTTAGAAAGTCGAAGGATCCTGCCGGGAGGTAAGTAGCCTACATACCTAAGATGGGAAAGGGATTGAGAACATGGAGACTTGATCGGAGGGATCCTTGGGGTTGGCGTCGTATGGTGGGTGAGGCGACGCGCCCCCTGGCGGATGCCTTTGTTATTTGTGCATGTGATTGACAGGTGTTTGCTTTTATTCTTGATCTTTGGGCCCCCCCACGCCCACACCCACACATTCTTATTTTCCGCAGAGCGAGTAATGACCCACTCCATTGCGGGCCACTGCGACATTTACTACCAGTGTGTTAGGGGCGAGTGTGAGGTCAAGAAGTGTCCCGCAGGGCTGCTGTACAACCGCTACCGTGAAAAGGACACCGAGCCCTGCGTGCATACCACCGAGCTGGCATATAGCGACGACTGCCGGACGGATGCTCTTCGTGAGTACATGGAAGGCGACTGGGCTAATGGCACTGTTGTTGGTATTGCTGTTATTCATATATACTGCTGCCTTTATCCTCATCTATGAGTGTCTGCATGTTTAAAGTTGATCCTTGAAACACACACACACACACACACACACACACACACACACACACACACACACACACACACACCAGGGTTCGGTCCACCACCGTGTCCCGTAGAGGGCGTGACAACCTTCCCCAACGCTAACCGCTGTGAGACCTACCGCAAGTGTGTCGAGGGAGCAGTGAGGTCCATGGAGTGTCCCGCGGGGCTGATGTATAACCCCGCCCGTGCTAACGACACCGAGCCCTGTGACCCGCCCTCCAGCATTGGTTTCAGTACTCTCATGATGTGCGATAGAGACCGTTTCAAAAGTGAGTCACGAGTATTTGGCGCGTTATGAAATAGAATATTGATTATAATTGTTGATATTGTTGCGGTTGTTGTTTTGGGTTCGGCTTCGTCGGTGAGTGTTTGCATATATACTTATTTTAGATCTTTGGCACACACACACACACACACACACACATACACACACACATACTCCAGATCTCCTGCCCGAATTACCGACGTGTTCAAGAGAGGTCATCTATCCGACAACCATCCTCGCCCCGAACCGCTGTGACTCCTACTACGAGTGTGTCCGGGGCGAGCAGTCGTTCAAGAAGTGTTCCGCGGGGCTGCTGTACAACCCTGACCGTGCCAACGACACTCAGCCCTGTAGCCATCTCATGGACCTACCATTAGACAGGTTCCTGAATTGCTCCCCGCATGTGACCGGTGAGTGACAGATGCTGATGGTACTAATGGTTGACAGGTGTTGTTTTGTGTCAGTATTTGCTGCCCATGGTTTCTTTTGGCTGGAGACTTGCTGTACTTAATGTCTGAATATTCATCCTCGCTGTTGTCCTCCTCCTCCCCTACCCCCATTCAGACTCCCAACGCAGGCTCTTCGCCCACGAGACTGCCCCTATAGTAGTGGCTCCTGCAGAGGAAGAAATCTACGACGCTTTAGACCAGCTGGAGCAGCGACACTGGTAGGCTACCCCGTCACCGCCATCGCCACCGTCACGTTGTGTGGGGATGTAAGGACTGACGCTGCGACGCCTCTTGTGCTTTCTCGTTTTCTGCATTTTAGTAAAGAAAACTAAAAGACATGTCATGTTTTTATGTTGTTCAAAAATATATTCTAGCATGAGAAAAAATGAATGATTGATTGATTGATAGTTTATTGTTGCAAATAAACAACAAAGGAGAAGGGAAGAATATGCCATCCCAACCCCCAGGCAGTACATAATGTGACTATACAACTAGTAATACATGTGGAGGTAGCACCATGAAACTAAAAAGACACAATGGTAGGAGACAAGTTCTAAAAAAAATAAGGGCCTTGATTTAGTCAGGGGAGTAGACATAAGGGACTGAACATATTAACTACAATCTAGGGGCAAATACAGGATACTCACTGAGCACAGCTGAAAGAACATTATTGTTAATGAACCAGCCCACCAGCTCAGGCAGGTCCCAGTGGCTCTGTGGGCGGTAAGCACTAATAGCAGGACATTGCAGGACATAGTGATTGAGCGTGTGACCCCCTGGCCTGGCACACAAGCTGCAAGGTACAGGGTCAGCCCCACTGACTTCCCAGTAATATCTGTAGCCCAGCCTCAGCCGCATCACCACCAGATCATAGGAGGCACTAAACCTACCATAAGTGTGGGTGCAGATACTTGATACCTGGGCATAGTGAATGCTGGAGGGACTACCATCCTGACACCTCAAGGCAAGCTGATTGGTGACAGACTCACTAACAAGGGTTCTAAGTCTACTCTTAACATGATTATAGGTGTACTCAACACCTGGGTGTACAATGAGATATCAGAGGCAACACGAGCAAGTCTGTCTGCCTTTTCATTGTAAGGCAGTCCAACATGTGAGGGCACCCAGATGAAGTGTGCAGTAGCACCACAACGCTCCAGCAGTCAAAGAGCACTGAAGCGTACATGGAACAGTCACCCCTTTGGGCTGGTTTACACAGACACGCAGACATGCATGAACTTCCAGCAGGACATAGAAACGTCGTTGTTATAGTTTTTCTTTATTTCTATGATGTGGCTTGGGACAAAGAATCCTCCATTTTGTAAGTCGTACTGCGTCTCCGTGCCGTGAAACTAAGGGGGGGAAGAAAGTGGCCACCTCAGCACAAGTATATTTCCTGGTTCTTTGCACCAAAGCCTAAGTCATATGTTGTTGCATTCATAGCCCAAACTATTCTTAACACTCTTATACACAGTATGTGTACATTACATAGCTTAACATTATGTTATAACAGAAATATTAGCAAAAGATACTGACCTCCAGTGCCACGGATTGAATCACCACTCCATATCGCGCTGAATCAACATTTCATCTCCACTTATAAACGACTGACCTGCTGCCCGCAGACCCAAACAAACGAGCGTCGGCGTCTGCGTTGCCTTCTAATAGCACCATACAAGTTTACCCTTATAGCACCATATAAATTTTTTACATATTAGTATTTTACGTATTTTTTTTTTTTTTTTTTTTTTTACGTCGCTGCCTGTTGCGCCGGTAGGCATCTTCCTGGTGGGGCCTGATGGTCGGCCCAAGGCTTCTTCCAGGTGGGGCCTGATGGTCGGTCCAGCCCGTTCTGGCGCAGGCGAGTGTTTATAGTGGCGCCATCTTGCATTGGCTCATGCTGCCCCCCGGAACTCGTTCTTGATTCGCTTGGACGGCTTCCTCTAGAGTCCGGGTTGATGGGTGGTCTTCAGGACAGCATGTGGGTAGTTTTAAGCCACTCGGCGATGACTGAAAAATCCGAGTGGTAGCGTGGGGATTCGAACCCGCGTCGTCCATCACGCGGTGAATGTGAGCCCAGTACGCTACCAGTTCGGCCACCGCCTATAATGATACCACAGTTACAAGCACTAAGGCACTTATTGACTATATCACAGTCAGAGGGGGAGAAAGACAGAAGTGATTACAAGGCACATTGACTATCAACAAACAGGTACACAGATTTCCTGAGAGCTACAGTGATATGGAGGGCTTCAAATATGGCATAGAGTTCCGCCCTTGTGGAAGACAGATGATCAGGAAGCCTCTTGGAAACCTCAGTGTCAGTGTACTCAGAGGGGGTGGTATAGTCCCCAATAAATAAGCCAAATCCAGTCATGCTGCCATTGACAGATCCATCACAAAACACATGGACAGGCCTGGTACGGGGATCTGCAGACAATTTGGTCAGAAAATGGTCCTGCAGGACTTGAGGAAGCCAAGAATCTTAAGGTTTATCCAATTTTTCTATATCAACACTGACTCTATGAGGTTTCCAAGAGGGATAACATGGGCTGCTAATGGGGGCAAGACACGGTTCAAGGGCACCAAGGTCAGATAAGAGCTCGTAAAGCTTTCTAAGGTACGACTTGGCCGGAATGTTAGGGTCGGGCTGAAAGGTACCAAGAGCCTGCCTAAGCTGAGTGTCTCCATGACAAATCATGCGGCAGACTGTGCGGTTTTGGACCATCCTTTTCTTAGTGTAATTCTTTGTCCCACTTTATCAGTACTCAAATTATCTCACCGTCTCGTATCCCTGGTAGCGTGATCCGGCTTTAAGTTATTATTGGAGACTAGTGTTCGGGGATAAACAAAGGAAAAAGAGAATATACATTTATTTAAAATTAAATGAAAGTAATTGCCTTACGCAATATTCTATGCTCAGACGATCATAACACTGGCATATTCAACAATGGATACAACATATGACAAACGACATGTCTTAAACATAATACTACAATATGTGCTCAGTTGTTGCCAATAATAATAACACTCGTCATTCCACAAGCAGTGGTTTATATCTCTCTGCTTACATCACAATAATTAAGTACTCTCCTCACAAATCCTAATAACACATTCCTGTTGTATAATCTACTACAATACACGGAAGCACCAAATTATACCACACCCAGTGGTTTCTACCTTTGCGTTACATCGCAATAAAATAATCACAATCCTGTCCCACTCACAATCCTACTACACATCTCCTACATTATAATCTCCAGGACAATACAGTCGTTTTCCCTTAGATTCTCGAATTTCTACTCACGATTAAGATCACAACAGTCATTCTCAGCTGAATGAGTAGAGCAGCTCTGCTTGAAGCGAGAGCAAGGCTCGGTCTGCCCATACCACCGACTTCTAGGTCACATTTTTCTTTGCTTGAGGCGGAACTACATACTTGACACGCCTTAATTTTCTATATAACCAGTAGCCAATACTTCCTGTCAACAACCATTGGCTCGTTCATTATGTTATAATGTTTACTTCTCCTGGTATTCGTGATTCACTTTTAAGACACTCCCACAGTGACTTCTCAGTTCAGTTATTCGCTTATAGCATGTCGTCACACCGCACGTGACAACGTTTAGAGTCTTCTGAATGGTCATCCACTTTTTCTGACCCCGCCTACTGGGTATCTATTTTCTGTATCTGGGTCTGGGTATTTTCCGTAACACTCCTTGTTAGTGCTTGTCTTATCAGATTTTCACGACTTTAGTATATATGACTAATTGCTTTCCTTCCTTTTCCTATCATATTTACTATTCTTGTCTCCATATCTGTGCTGTTATGGTCATTCCTCTGTTTGTTCGTCTTCTGGGTCCCGACATACTTCCCCTTCCGGAAGATCTTGCCTCTGAGTTCTCACAGGTATTGGTTGAGAAGATACGCCTTTCAATGTCTGCAGTTGGCTCGAGTTTGGAAGTAGGCGGCGTCGTGCGTAGCGCAGGACATATAGGAATACCCCACGGCAGACGTCACCAGCAAAAGAACCAGGATCACGACAATGGCGAAGACAATCCACCAATGGATTTCGGGTTGAGGGGGCTAATCCGGCTCGACCACAGAATTTAGGGGCTGCAACCCAGCTGTTAGCTTCTGTAGGGGGATGGACTCAGCACTGCGAAGAGATGGAAGGTCAGGCAAAACGAACCAGTTAAATCTTGTATACCCGGACTTATGTGTCTCAATGCTAAGTCAAAATTCAACAATGCTTGTAGGAGTTTTTTTTCTCTTCCTAATGCCAAAGTCTGTAGAAAATTGGTGTACAACTTCGTTCAATACATCTACAGCTGAATATAGCCTATTAAAGGCAGATTGCATGGCATGCATATTACTTAACGATGTTGAGTTTCCATAATAAATATTTAACCATATAAAATCTTCCTCAGTTAATGACTCTAGTACTCGCGTCAACTTGAGCCTGGGTCGCAGTACCAAATAGGTAATTATACAAGGATCCTTAAAAAAAAAATTATTTCTCTTTTTTTTTTTTTTAATAATTCATAGAAGCATGCAGCTTGTTTAGATTAGTAGTCATCACATAGCCTAAAACTTTTCTTAGATGATGCAATAATGAACTGAATTCATTTTCAAAATTAAAGAATGTGTATTTTATTGCTGTTACAGCTGGATACTCAGGTGACATTTGAATAACATTTCAAGCTAAAGAAGCAGTTAAGTTCCGTGCTTTATATAATGCAGCTAAAACTTCTGTGAGGATAAACAGTACTATAGTCTCTGTCTGTGAGGACTATAATATAGATAGTAGGTTGGTGTGAAACTTAGGCCAGCACGTGTTGGGGACTCCTGTTGTGTTATTGAGTCGTACACCGAAAGAGTCAAATAAATCTGTGGTTTACCTCGTCATATTTGCGCTTAATTATTGCATTTTCATCCTTATACATTATTCTTGTTTTATATCGTATTGGCTTTGACACTACATTAGGCAACTCTTGCACTGTAGAGGAAGAGTGAAAGCTTTATCTATGCTGAGGTGGCTCTGAAAGTCTGGGAGTAACCTGAGAAGGTAGGGCCTGTGCATCAGCTGTTTATTGCTGTTGTAGAACGAATATTATTTAATGTGTCATAAGTAGCAGTCACTTCTCCGCTACGAGTAATCAATTCTTTGGTAGAATTTACTTAGCGATTTCAGGGTTGAGCAATGCAAAAAATAGTTCACTGTCCGTCTCTGGAGTTAAAGGGTATGCTCGCCTAACCGTTGGACATTGCTGCACATCGATGCAGTCTTCATGAAGGACTTTTACTCTATCTGTGTGGACCGTTGAAACCTTACTAGTCCTGAGGTTCCTAATTTTTACCACTACATCACTGATCTTCTCTATTACCCTGTAGGGTCCCTCAAAAATAGGTTGCAACTTTTTCTTTTCTTTTCTTTTTGGTGTATGTTTGAGGAACACTCTGTCGCCAACGCTGATAGTTTTGAGTTTCGTAGGTTTGTAGTACTTTTCCATTTCTTCCCTACCTTCTTCAATGTAAACCTGGCATCTATCATAAACTTTCTTTGCAATTACAGCCATTTCCTCTTTATAGGAGTCAATATCATACCAGGGCTGCTGAGTTTTTTCTAACATAGTGTAGGGCATACGATAAAAAGGTGACTCCTTTATGGTGCGATGATACGCAGTATTATAGGCCAGGGTGGCTGCAGGTAACATTATATCCCAAATGGACACATTTCCTAGAACCATTGTGCTCAAAATGTTAACAATGGTATAATTTGCGCGCTCTATTATTTCATTTGCACTTGTATGGTAAGCCGTTATTTTCGCGTGTCGCATGAGGAGTTCAGAAGTTATCTCCTGCATCACGGAATTAACAAACTCTGAACCTTGATCTGTAACAACTGTCTGAGGAACACCGTGTACACAAACCACATTTACGTACAACGCCCTTGCTACTTCGCGGGCTTCCTTACTCCGTAAGGGTACTGTAATCAAATACCTTGTAAAAACATCAACTACGGGCATTACGTATCGAACCTTATTGTCCGATACACCCATGGGACCCACAAGGTCCATGTGTATTCTCTCAAAAGGAGCGGTGACGTCTGGATAATGCCGCCAAGGAGCAGGGTGCAAGTTCCCAACTCACTTTTAAAGTGACTTCCATGACGCACTTCCTTACATAATTTTCTACATTCCGTTTCATTCCAGGCCAGAAAGCAAACTTTCTACACCGAGATAACGTAACTTTGGTTCCTCCGTGCCTTGCAGTGGCGACGAATGAGCCAGAGTTATCGCCTTGGAAATACTTGGGGGGTAGAACCAACTTAGTGGCTTCTCCGTACGGATTCACTAAAACACATTATTTTCCACCTGCAACTCTGACAGGGGCGGCATCTCACATTATGCCCATCTTCAACACAATATAACACATTTTCCACCTGTACCTCTAACAGGGGCGGCATCTTCACATTATGCCTTTTTTCTCCGAGTCTCTGCTAAATCTCATTCATGGGGCTTCCTTCTTTTAGCATACTTATATGTTGGCTGGTCATCATGCAGCTCACTAATCTCCTGAATACTCCAGTCAAGTGTGTGGCCAATACACTCACAATTCAGGTCCATACATATCATACATTTTATTTTCTCATCTTTCGGTGCCTGTTTCTTTTTCTACACTAGTGCAATACCTTGCCCCTCATTATTCACGTGTTCCACGGTTTTTGTTGTTCCCCATCCACAAACATTATCGCGCGGGTCCTTCTAATTCAATCTCAGTGTCCTTGATAAAAAATCTGCTACTATAATTTCCTTGCCAGGCAAATGATTGATTGTGAGATCATACTCACTCATGAGAGTCTGCCATCTAGCTAACCTGCCGTTGGGACTAGCTACTTGTAACAACCAGACTAAAGGTCTGTGATCCGTGTGGATCTCAATAGGGTAACCCAGTATTAATGGGCGGTTCACTTGCAACCCATATATTACAGCTAAAACCTCTCGTTTAACTGCACTGTACCGCTGTTCTGCCGTGTTCAATTTCCTACTAAAAAAGGAAATAGGTCTTAGTTTATTATCATTATCCTGTTGTTGCAATACTCCACCAATACTGTAGCTGGACGCGTCAGTAGTGAACACGAAAGGTTTGTTAAAGTCAGGGAATTTTAAAGTGACTGTGTCAAGCATTCTATCCTTAAGGGTTGAGAATGCAATTTTTTCTTCATCTGTCCATATGAGTGGAGTTTTATCTTTTTTCTTGAGTGTACCTTTCTTCCCTTTGTAAATCTTTAGAAGAGGAGCAATAATTTGTGAATAATTTGCAATAAATATGCGATAATAATTAGTCAATCCAAGAAATGACTGTAAATCATGAACAGTTTGGGGGCCGGGATGTTTTGTATGGCCTCCAGCTTGCTAGATTGAGGTCTTATTCCCTCTGAGCTGATGGCATGGCCCAGGTTATCTACTTTGTCCTTAAAAAAGTTACACTTCTCCATCTTAATAGACAGTTTGGCTTCCTTTAAGCGATCCAGAATTTGTTCAAAGTTATCTACATGATTAGAAAATGTATCGCCCAGGATAATTATGTCATCAAGGTACACCTGAACCTTGTTACCTAATAGTCCTGTAAGGACAGTGTTTATTATTTTCTGGAAGCAGGACGGGGCTGTTTTAAGGCCAAAGGGGAGGGAAGTAAATTCCCAATGTCCTGCTGGAGAAGAAAATGCCGCCTTCTCTCTGCTAATTTCTTCTAGGGGGATTTGATGGTAACCCTGTTTCAAGTCTAGGCATGAAAAAAGCTTACTATCTCCCAGTTGATTGAGTATGGTGGTTATATTACGGAGTGGGTACCGGTCGTCCCGTAGTGTCTTATTAAGTGCCCGGAAGTCCAGACAAAGTAGTAGTCCTCCATCTTTTTTGGGCACTGGGATAAGTGGGGCATTATAGGGTGATCGCGAAGGGCGAATCACACCCTGTTGTTGGAGCGATATAAGTTGTTCCTTTACTCTGTCATGATAACTGATGGGAATGTTATAGGGACGTCTGTACACTACTTCATCAGTGTTTTGTTTGATGGTGCTTAGAAAATAAGGCGTTACTGTTAATGATTCTTGTTCTATGGAAAACACTGTTATATATTTATCTATTAAGGACTTTAAGACCTGATTCTCTCTCTCTTCACCTGGGAATTTAGCGTCAGCAATTTGATAGAGGTTTTTCTTCCTTGCTTCAAGCTCTGCGGGCTTCAAGTCTGTCTTAACTGTGTCAGCGGTCTGTACACTAGATACTTGTGGCAGATCAGCGTATTGCTCATGAGTGACAGGCTTCACAAATCCTAATGTTGTACTATCATCTATCTCTATACTTTCACTTTTAACATTCAAATATGGCACAGTGACATAAGGTCTTTGATTGTCAGGTGAAGGGGTCAACTTAACTATCCCTGAGCACAAGACTCTAGCCTGAGGAGTACTAACACACGGCTCAAATAAAGCTTCACTTGCCTGTAGTTGCGTCACTAGCGTTATGTAACCTGCAACAGATGCATGCAGTTGCAAGGGTTCAGCTGCTTTGCAACGAACGGCATTATTTTCAGTGAGTCATTCTTCATTTCCATCTACATTTAGCTAAGATCCTTCACCTCTAGATATAAGACATATTTTTCCTGGCATAATGGGTTGTATTGTTATGGTTTCCCCTTTTATTATCAGTTTTCAGCTTCGTTCCTTTTGTTCCTCATTTAGTTGCAATGTTTTCAAAATAATCTCGTCTTGCATGAAAAATCAGTACTCAACACAATGGGAGTCGGCGAATCTACATCGCGTGTTATCAATAAGTCTTGGAAACTACTTTTACTTCCATATTAACTTGTCTTTTACCGTCATTTTCAATATGGTATCTTTGCACAGAGACAATATTCACGGGTTTCGCTTCACATTCGTTTACTGCGAGCCCTAATTCTTTAATAAATTCATCCGTTAAAAACTCACACACGCTCCTGTTTCTAGGAGTGCTGCCACTTTTGCTTATGTATTATCATGAGTAGTGCGATCTGCCTACCAAAATTACTCTTGAGTTATGTTGATTATAGCCTTCTTTTCATTATTTTTAAGGTAACTCCCTTGTTCGTTATAGCCTTCTTTTCCTTATATTTATGTGAGGCGGTTACTCCCTTGTTCGTTATAGCCTTCATCTTATTACATTAAAGGTTACTCCCTGTTTTGTTCTTCGCTCATTTTCCGTTTTTTCCACTGCAAGTGTGCATATTTATTTATTTATTTATTTATTTAATGTTGTTTGTAGTAGTTAACTGAGGGGGGCACTACCCTGGCCTCTTCTTCCTCTGATTCTCCTACTTCACACATTTCTCTTAATACTTCACACTTTTGTCCATATGCTTCATTTTTTTTTCTCATACTTGACTTTTTATCCATACCTCACACTTTTCTTAGTATTTCATTTTTTTTCTAGATCATATTCTACACTTCCTACCTGGGGGATCGCGGGTTTGGCCTTTATAAAGTCACCCAATGGCTGCCCGCCGCGGCACAGGCCAGACCACCACCCTGAGAGGCGTAGAGGCCCGTGTTCCCCTCCATCCTGGGGTAACAATCCTAAAACAAACAAACCTGGGAGGCGGGACACAGTCGCTGCCCGACGCTTGACACCCTCTCGGTGTTGAGTGGCTCGCGGCGCGGGTGGAAAGAGACTGCACATCCCTCTCCACTCCGCCCGGGGAAGGAACTCATGAATATTATTCTCGGTTGTGAGCCGCGTGTGCTACCCATTGCACTACAGAGCACCAGTTGTTGGCCCGAGTTTCCACCGCCATATAATCTTAAGTCCACGTTCTCCGGAAGAACCAATAATTATATAATTAAATCGTCACTATTATTTGTCACTTAAAATGAGCAAAGCTTAGTAAAAATAAGAGGCGTTTTCTCGTCAGAGTAAATTAAACAAAAGCACTGTAAGCACATGACCCTATTTATCCCTATACCGCTGCCGCCAGTTTTGGACCCTCCTTTTCTTAGTTTAATTCTTTGTCCCACTTTATCAGTACTCAAATTATCTCACCGTCTCGTATCCCTGGTAGCGTGATCCGGCTTTAAGTTGTTATTGGAGACTAGTGTTCGGGGATATACAAAGGAAAAAGAGAATATACATTTGTTTAAAATTAAATGAAAGTAATTGCCTTACGCAATATTCTATGCTCAGACGATCATAACACTCTGGCATATTCAACAATGGATACAACATATGACAAACGACATGTCTTAAACATAATACTACAATATGTGCTCAGTTGTTGCCAATAATAATAACACTCGTCATTCCACAAGCAGTGGTTTATATCTCTCTGCTTACATCACAATAATTAAGTACTCTCCTCACAAATCCTAATAACACATTCCTGTTGTATAATCTACTACAATACACGGAAGCACCAAATTATACCACACCCAGTGGTTTCTACCTTTGCGTTACATCGCAATAAAATAATCACAATCCTGTCCCACTCACAATCCTACTACACATCTCCTACATTATAATCTCCAGGACAATACAGTCGTTTTCCCTTAGATTCTCGAATTTCTACTCACGATTAAGATCACAACAGTCATTCTCAGCTGAATGAGTAGAGCAGCTCTGCTTGAAGCGAGAGCAAGGCTCGGTCTGCCCATACCACCGACTTCTAGGTCACATTTTTCTTTGCTTGAGGCGGAACTACATACTTGACACGCCTTAATTTTCTATATAACCAGTAGCCAATACTTCCTGTCAACAACCATTGGCTCGTTCATTATGTTATAATGTTTACTTCTCCTGGTATTCGTGATTCACTCTTAAGACACTCCCACAGTGACTTCTCAGTTCAGTTATTCGCTTATAGCATGTCGTCACACCGCACGTGACATGTTTAGAGTCTTCTGAATGGTCATCCACACTTTCTGACCACGTCTACTGGGTATCTATTTTCTGTATCTGGGTCTGGATATTTTCCGTAACACTCCTTGTTAGTGCTTGTCTTATCAGATGTTCACGACTTCAGTATATACGACTAATTGCTTTCCTTCCCTTTCTTATCATATTTATTATTCTTGTCTCCATATCTTCCTCCGGTATTTGCCTCTGATTGGGGTCACTATTATCTGTGCTGTTATGGCCATTCCTCTGTTTGGTCATCTTCTGGGTCCTGACAGCGGCAAGTAATTTCCTGGATTCTGCGGACTACACTGGGCAGCTCCAACAGCTCGGAGGACTTCAAGCTTTGCCGTCCTGGGACAACCCAGAATGATCCGCATTGCCTCTTTTTTGTATGAGCTCCAAGGGCTTCAGCTGAGAAGGGCTACAACGCACCAGACCTGGTGTAGCACGATCAATCAGAGACCAAAATTTTAATGACAAGAGATATAGAACATCCTGAGAATGGGAATTCCTGCCCCAAGACCCCTGTTTGCTAATACACGTAATGGGGCAAGGCGAGGTAGACATATTGCGTACATAGTCAACACAATGGGTATACTTCTTAAAACTAAGTTGCACTCCTAAATCCTTATAACATTGTACTCGGTCTAATGAGACAGTGTTGATGCTCGGTGAACGACATATTTTGAGACTCGTCTGATATTTAGTTTTTGAGACATTGACAGCCAGACCCATATGTAGACAAAGGTCCTCAAGGTGCTGCAGGGCTGTGGTCAGGGTTCCAGGGGAATCACATTGAATGAGGATGTCGTCGGCATGAATGACAATTTCAGTGCCCCGAGGAAAGGAGTGCCGGGCAATCTTATCCATAAGGATATTGAATAACATGGGGTTAAGGACTTCACCTTGAGGGATGCCCAGGTCAAAGGACTCTTCAGTTGATACTGCACCCTGGAACCATACCCTAGCCCGTCTGTCGTACAAATACTCCCTAATCCACCCTAAAAGTTTCCCTTTCACACCTTCATGATGAGTTCCTCCATGATAACATCTTTGTTGGGCCTATCAAAAGCACCCTTGAGGTCTACAAAAGCTCTGCAGATGAGTGTCCTTACTCAGACATTTGACAAAACAATTGGCAGTGGAGCGACCCTTCACAAACCCATGGAGATTAGGGAACATCAAGTCACCCACCTTATAAATCAAACGTTGTAGGACGACTCTCCATTAGCTTGCATTTCCAATGGTGAGAGAAATGGGACGAAAAGTGCCGTCACTCTTAGGTATGGGAACAAAGAGAGCAGATTTCCATGAAGGAGGAAAAACACTGGAGGAATATGACATGTTAAATAGATCAAGAATGGGGTTATCAGGCAAGGCAAGGACATCATAGGTTAAGCCATCCTGACCAGGGGCCGTCGACTTGCCAGGCCTAATAGCGCGAAGGAGCTCATCCAGAGTAATAGGAACACAAGTGTCGTCTACCAGGGCCACATTATAATGTACAAGGGCCATGCGCCGGAGCTGATGGCAGGCAAGAGCATCTATATGGGTGGCAGGCAGCCCAGTCACTGCAGAGGCATGCGTCCATGTTTGCAATAGTGTCTGTGCCCTCCCAGCAGGATCAGGATCCCTAACGGGATGGTTAGGTTTGCCCTTGACCCTGTTGACATGGAGCCAAATCCCCTGCAGGGTCTGAGTCTTACGCAGCTGCCCCAAGAAGTTACCCCAGAAGCGCTGCCGAGCCTGTTTACAAAGGTCAGTGAGGCGTTGAGCAACAGAGACCATTGCATCCCTGACATCATAGTCCGTGGGGTCACGCTGCCACAGCCTCTGGTAGGAGGCAAGAGATGTCTGGCAAGAAAGTATGACAGGATCCTTAGCATAAGAGGAGCAGCAATGAGTGACGGCATGTACCCTGGAAGCCCTGTGAGTGGGGAACAGAAAGCCTTCAATAACTTCAACAATGCCCTGATACAAGGAATTAACATCAGAAAAGGTGGTTTTGGCGACAGTATACCAAGACTCCACACATGAAACAAGCCTTGGCACTCGGGCAGCAGGAACAGTAAGCCTCTTCCTAGGCACAAAAGACCGAGGGAGAGTAGTTGCCAGAGCAAAGTGGTCGCTGAGTAAAGTAGGCAACAAGTAAGTCTCACTAGAGCACACGGGGACATGTTAGACAGGGCTACATAGTCTATTCTGCCACCCTGGGTGTGTGTAAGGACACTGTCACCTGTAAGCGTTACAGTTTCTGTGGCGTCAAGAAAAGCTTTCCATCGAACCCCGTTTACATTGGTGGTCAAGTGACTGCCTAGGTCCTTATGACGAGCATTGAGATCCCCCATTAGCAATGCTTTTTCTTCCAAGAAGCAACCTGGGAGGTTGTCAGCACGAAAGGCACGAGTATGGACATACGAATTTATACAGAACAGGGGACCATTAGGAACATGCAAACACACAATAAGAAACTCCATACCCCCATTAACCCCCATCTCATGAAAAATAACAGGAAGAGTTTGACATAAGTAGTTAACCCTCTACTGCTACCATCTCCAGGTCCTAGAGAGTGAGTCACATAACCTCTCAACTGTGGCATCTTGGGCCCGACCTCCTGTATGGCAATGATGTCGGGTTTCTGTGTTATAACATACGAGTGGAGATCAGTGTACCGGGCACGCAGGCCGTTAATGTTCCAGGTCAGGAAGCGATAGGTTGCGCAGGCCATTATGAGGAGGACGAGGTACCCAGCTGCTGCTGAAGGCCATCTATTTTTGCGATGAGGGCCCGCAGCGCAGAATGTATGCACCCTACCTCAGCATCCAGGGAATCCAGCCGAGAGTAGACTGCGGTCAGGCCAGAGTCACCCACAATTCGGGCATCGCTGCCGGAGGTGGGCGAAGCTATATGCGTCCCTGTAGCCATCACAGGAGGAACAGGACTGAGAGGAGTACTGGCTGCTGCCTGATTTTTTTTTTTTTTTTTTTTTTTTACGTTGTATGCCTATTGCGCCGGTAGGCATCTTCCCGGTGGGGCCTGACGGTCGGCCCAAGGCTTCTTCCAGGTGGGGCCTGATGGTCGGCCCAGCCCGTTCTGGCGCAGGCGAGTGTTTATAGTGGCGCCATCTTGCATTGGCTCATGCTGCCCCCGGAACTCGTTCTTGATTCGCTTGGACGGCTTCCTCTTGAGTCCGGGTTGATGGGTGGTCTTCAGGACAGCATGTGGGTAGTTTTAAGCCACTCGGCGGTGACTGAAAAATCCGAGTGGTAGCGTGAGGATTCGAACCCGCGTCGTCCATCACGCGGCAAATGTGGGTCCAGTACGCTATCACCTCGGCCACCGCCTACCCAGATGCTGGGGATCGGCTGCCGGCGAGAGCGGCAGAGAACGGGACTCTCCAGCAGCAGCAGCCACAGGAGCCGGGCCAGGAGGGGGACATGGAGCAGGGGGAACAGGGCGAGCTTCTACAGCAGTGAGGCGCTCAGTAACTTGAGTCAGGGCAGCAGTTAGATTGGCCATTTCCCGTTGGAGGGTGAGCAGGAGTTTGGGGTTCTTGAAAGGTCTGGACTTCCTTAGACCTTGTAAAATTCTCAGTAATAAAAATTACAAAATAAAATATCTGAAAATTGAGTTCTCAGACTCACAGCACCCTTCTAGGTACTTATTATTTTGACCACACACTACCGTAGGTTAAGCAAAGACCAAATGAACCTGCTCTTAAGTTTATTTAAAGCAACAAAGAAAACTCGCTGGAAATTAAGGAATAATTAATTAATTCCAGGCACACAGCAACCTAGCTATCTATCTTAAAACATCCTATGCCAATACTGTACTTAACTGTAGGTGGGCGAAGCACAAGCCACACCTGATCTACCTCGTGGTC
The DNA here is from genome assembly GCF_024679095.1 of Eriocheir sinensis. Lineage (NCBI taxonomy): Eukaryota > Metazoa > Arthropoda > Malacostraca > Decapoda > Varunidae > Eriocheir > Eriocheir sinensis. Next base: position 9,161,605 of record NC_066538.1, read on the forward strand.
TGGAGCCCTGGAGTCTTCCTTCAGTCCTCTTTCGTACCTCTCTGCAACACGCCGCCTCTCGTACCTTACCTCCAAGGGCTTCCCTCGCCAGCAGTACACAGTCACACTGACTTGTGGATACTACAAGGCTGGAAAGACCACCACGAGAACACACGTGGCGCGGAGGTTGGTGAGGGAGGTCCTGTCGCGTTGGAGTCTGGGAGGAAGATGGCTGCGAGCGGCCCGGCGACCAGAATCCTCAGCGCCCCGGCCGCGGTCAAGATGCCAGCTCTCGCCACACTGACATCTCTCTTTCTGCATAACACTTATACTAACGCCCTAACGGCTATGGACTATTATTTATTAATAACCTAACACATGCACTTGGTAATAGTGGGTCATGCATCCCACACATAGCTCAGCTTTGGCAGTAATAACGAATATGATTTGAAATAGGTGCTGTTTCCCGCCTGCCTGGTTTTCCCGCCTGTCCTGTGATGCATCTTCCCGCTCTCTCAATCAAAATGGCGGGCACTCCCGCGGTATTTTTCCACGGGCTATTCCTTGAATAATGAAATCATGACGTTTCGCCCCCCCTTTAAGGAAACATTTGTCTTCAGAGAAAAGTTTTTGACTGTGATACGCTGCCAACACTGGTAACATGCCCTACAACTGCACCTACAATTAGCAAGTTCCTGACAGTACGTTCTCACACTTTTCACACAATCTCTCATACTGTGATGTATGTCAGTTAACCTCTGCTCAGGTAATTGACGGTTCGCCTGTGAGCGAAAAACCTCAACATTTACGTTAATACTCAAACTAGAGGGAAAACTCCATAGCGAGTCGCCAGTACCTTTTAGAGCGGGCTTGGCGAACTTCGCCACAATTATTCACAATATGTAAGTGATGTTATATATGTATACAAAGTGTAGGTGGGACAGATGTGGAGTAGCTGTAGGTAGGTGTAAAATGTTGTAACTTATTGTAAAAATTCCTGGCTATCTGCCTAATTTTTCCTACATTATCACACCATGCACCATACCATGCAACTTAAATTTTAAGCATGCCGCAAAACTCTCGGCCAAACCAGCTTTTTCAGGGTTGCATTTACGACTCCACCACCTACAGAATTAACAGCTCCTATCTGCTCGAAAACACATGGCCGGATGGCGCGGTGCTCCGCCAACTATCCTCGAAACCACCTAATCTGAATACTTTCGTCACTTTGTTCCTCGATTCAGCTGAATCTGAGGCCCCAAGATCCGAACATAAAGTCTCCGAGCCACCTAACCTGTCCGCTTTGATCATCTTACTCTGCTACCCGAGCAATCTTAGGTTTGTTCGAAAAAAAACTCTGCATAACCCTCTAGCAACGATACTAATAGTTCCCTCTCCTCTGGGGCTAACTTTTCTCCCAACGTCACGTCATGCACTGACTCTGTCTGTCTAGAAGAGACAGTGAGAGGAGCCTCGCCGTCCTCATCATCTTGTATTACTACTGCCGCTCCCACATCTACGGTCTGAGGTTGAGAATAGTGAGCTTTAACTAACTCAAGACACCTCACCTTCTCATCATCATACTCACTTTCTCGCAAGCAACCTGCGGCTGCATCTGGCCGGTAGTATTGTTTCAACATGTTGATGTGGAACCGTTTTGGGTGTCCGTCAACCAGGAGAATATAATTAAGATAATTAACCTTCTCCTGAACCTCGTAAGGTCCCTTCCACTGAGCTAACAGCTTGTTGCTCGCTGTGGGAAGCAAAACTAGACACTGTTCTCCTACACTGAGCTTACGCAACTTTGCCTTCCTGTCGTAGTAACTTTTCTGTACTTGTTTTGCTTTGAGTAACTCCTCCTTAGCAATGTTACAGGTCTCTCTCAGCCTGTCACCTAAATCTAACACGTACTGGTATGTGGTCTTGACGTCCGGGTCCGGAACATTGTCATCCCACAGCTCTCTCAGTAACTGTAGCGGACCCCTAACCGACTTACCATACATTAGCTCAAACGGGGAGAACTTAGTGGAGCTCTGTGGGGCTTCTCTGTACGCGAACAACAAAGGAGCCAGGTACCTAGGCCATTCCTTGGGTTGTTCGGCAGCCATGCGTTTAAGCATTTTCTTAAGTGTGCCGTTAAAACGTTCACACAGTCCATTCCCCATGGGATGGTAGGGCGTGGTATATAACCCTTTGCACGCTAGCAGACGGAGTACTTCCTCCATCATCCCTGAGGTGAACTGAGTACCTCGATCACTCAGTATTTGTCTGGGTATACCTACTCGTCAAAATATAGTCATAAGAGCTTCAGCCACAGTTTGCGCTTCAATATTCTTCAGCGGCACTGCTTCTGTCCAACGCGTGGTAAAATCTACAAGCGTAAGAATATACCGGGAGCCATCGCTGGCTCGGGGCTCTATTGGCCCCACCAAATCTACCGCTACTCTTTCAAAGGGAGAGTCAATAATGGGCAGTGGCTGTAAGGGAGCAGGCTTTACCCTACCCCTATCTATAGTCTTTTGACACACATCGCACGACCTCACATATCTAGCTACCTCCTGGCCTATCCCTGGCCAATAAAAATGTGCTTGTACGCGAGCGAGTGTCTTGGTTCTTCCCATGTGACCGCCTAGAGTAGTACTGTGACCTAACTTGAGAACAGCCCCTCTGTATCTTGCAGGCACAACTAACTGCAATTTCTTTTCACCCGAGGGAAAGATAATCTGCCTATGTATCAAGCCACGCTGCTTGATAAAACTGACGCGGTTGTCGTTCAGCTGTATGACACTGTTTTCCTGCAAACGTTTGCGTACGCCGTGCAGGGTGTCGTCTCTCTCCACCTCCTTCCTGACGTCCTCGCTGTTAGTTAGATCTCCAAGAGATGTAACCATGAGAGGCCTAACAGTACTCTTACGCTTAGCAGCTGCTCGGGTCACTACTGCTGCACCAATCTGAGGCTCAGCTTCTCCTTGTACCCTTTCACTTTCTCCCAAATCCTCTGGATCCAACACCGAGTTAGGTGTTTGAGTGATTGCATTTTTACTCACCCCGTTAGTAGCTCTGGGAATGTTGCCGATCACTAAATCATAGAGCGGTGTTTCGAGTGTCACCGCCATGATCCAGCCCGTGTAATAGGGTGACTTGACTTTTATCTTGACTTCAGGAGCTATCACTGGCGCGCTATTCAACAGCCATATTTTTCTACGTTTGCCTGTGAATTCATGGCTCCTAGCTAAGCTGTGCCTCAGTGTACAAATGGTAGAACCACTATCCCTCATCACCGTGACCTCTCGGTCTCCTACCCAACCTTTACTCAAATTCAACCGATCATCGTGCTGATTAGTGGCTGCGCCGGCCACTAGTCATTGATTCTGCGCCTCATCGCGATACTGGCCGTTCACGGAAGGCACATGTGGTGGCGAACCCAGATTTCTGCTAAAATTACCATGCTGCGTTGCACTTTCTTGTCTTACTGCAGCATTTTTGTGCCACTTATTACCCTGATACGGTCGCGACCCATAACTTCCAGTCTTCGGACGCGATGCATAATGCTGGTTACTTTTGGCTGAAGGCCACGCTTGGCTGATCGCACCATGGTTGGTGGCGACGCCTGAACCAATCTTTCTAGGGACTTCACTCTGCATGTTATTGTTTTTAATTACAGGCTTTTTCGTCCTACCGCAGGCCTCGTGATTAATTCATCTGGGCAGGATTTTACGTACTGCGCACGCAATATTAGGTCCTTCACACCTTCAACTGTCTCCTCAACACAGTCTTTCTTGAGGCGAGCAGCAAATTGAATTGCTGTCTCATCGTCATTTATGGAGGCAGAGGAAAACTGATTCTTCTAATCATCAACAGACATTCCATAAGCTTCCAATAATGCCTCCTTCATATCTTTATACTCACGAGAGTTATCATCCAATCTATGAATCACCTCCAAAGCTTTACCTTCAAAAAGACTCATGAATTGCACACGCTTGGTGACCTCATCATCCTGCATTAAGTTAGCGGCTTCCTCAAACCGCGCTATAAATATCTCAATCTTGTCACCTTCCTTGAAATGATTAAGCTTTAGCTTTGGAGAAACTACTTTATTACTCTGAGAGTTATTATCAATCCCATTATTCGCCGCTAGCTCGGCCATTTTTACTGCATGGGCCTCTTTTTCTCGCTCTCTCTCAGCTTCCAGTTTCCATAATTTTAGCTGATGTTGCTCTTTTTCTCGTTCTCTCACTTTCTCTTGCTCTTTGATTATATATTCTCTGGCTTCCTTAGCATTGTACCCTAACTCTTCCGCTTCCAGTTTCCACTGTGATATAGACATTTTGCTAGACAAATACTTCTAGCGTAACAGCCAATACTTCTCCTATGGAGTGTGAGGTCAGTTTACTGTTTCGGGCGCCATTTTATGTGGGGTTCTTGAAAGGTCTGGACTTCTTGAGACCTCGTAAAATTCTCAGTAATAAAAAACATAAATAAAATATCTGAAAATTGAGTTCAGACTCACAGCCCTTTTCTAGTCACTTATTATTCTGACCACACACTACCGTAGGTTAAGCAAAGACCAGATGAACCTGCTCTTAAGTTTATTTAAAGCAACAAAGAAAACTCGCTGGAAATTAAGGAATAATTAATCAACTCCAGGCACACAGCAACTTAGCTATCTATCTTAAAACATCCTATGCCAATAGTGTACTTAACTGTAGGTGGGCGAACCACAAGCCACACCTGATCTACCTTGTGGTCTGGAGCCCTGGAGTCTTCCTTCAGTCCTCTCTCGTACCTCTCTGCAACACGCCGCCTCTCGTACCTTCCCTCCAAGGGCTTCCCTCGCCAGCAGTACACAGTCACACTGACTTGTGGATGCTACAAGGTTGGAAAGACCACCACGAGAACACACGTGGGGCGGAGGTTGGTGAGGGAGGTCCTGTCGCGTTGGAGTCTGGGAGGAAGATGGCTGCGAGCGGCCCGGCGACCAGAATCCTCAGCGACCCAGCCGCGGTCAAGTTGCCAGCTCTCGCCACACTGACATCTCTCTTTCTGCACAACACTTATACTAACGCCCTAACGGCTATGGATAATTATTTATTAATAACCTAACACATGCACTAGGTAATAGTGGGTCATGCATCCCACACATAGCTCAGCTTTGGCAGTAATAACGAATATGATTTGAAATAGGTGCTGTTTCCCGCCTGCCTGGTTTTCCCGCCTGTCCTGTGATACATCTTCCCGCTCTCTCAATCAAAATGGCGGGCACTCCCGCGGTATTTTTCCACGGGCTATTCCTTGAATAATGAAATCATGACAAGGAGACTAGGAGAGAGGTCAGCAGCAGGTGTTTAGACTAGGTGAACCCCAGCGGGGACTGCAGGGGCAGGTGAGGACTCACAGCCAGAGCCAGCGGAAGGTTGTCGAGGTCCAAAGCTAGGGAGAGGAGTTTCCCAGGCATTACGGGCAAGGGGCGGTGCAGGGCGGTAGGTTGCAGAAGTGACATGTGGACGGGTGAAGGGGTCCGTCTGATCCCGAAGGGAGCTTAAGAAGGAGGCAGGTTTCTCGGGGCACGCACTGGATTGGGCATTATGAGGGCCACCACAAATACAGCACCGTAGAGGAAAGGAGGCACCGTCCTGGATCCGCTTCTTACACTCCTCCCAGAGGTGGCGGCCAGCGCAGTACCGACACCAAGGCAACGTTCTACACCGCCAGTCCTTATGACCCCAGCGACTGCAACATTGGCAGAGGTCAGGCTCATGTCTGTAAGGAATGACTCGCTTCCTGCCCAGGCCACATATCCACACTTCCTCAGGGACGTCGCCCTGCACCCATCCAAGTAGTTGTGGGCGTGCCACCTGACCCACAAACCACCTCCGCAGCGACAGAAAGCCCGGAGGAGTGGCTAAGCAGTTGACCGACACATAGGTGGGCACACCATGAACAAGAACAATTCTTGGTGACCCCTCTAGCGGAACCATGACCTCCCCCTGAAAACCCTCGGTCACAAGCTTCTCGTACACAGGCCCATTATCCAGCGTGATGAACGTTCATACCTTCCTTGAACGGAGGGTTGGCCTCTGGGTGCTGTTTGGGGAGTCCCATGAACCACAGGTGCTGGGCAGCCGCCGTCTCCTGATCTGTGGTAAGAGGCCACAATTAACTATGCCGCTTCCTGGCCACCTGTCCCTGGGTAACAGAAACACCTGCAGCTGCTGCTCAGATATCCATACCGTGACCCTCTTCCGGGCCAGGAGGAACGATAACCACTTCAGCTGAGGCTCAGGCGGCAGCAAGGAGACAACAACAAACTCCTTGGGCGGCGGGGAGGGAGAGTCCGTGCGTGACTTTTTTTCCATGGCGCTGGTGGAGGTTGAAGTGGCGTCACTGGCTGAATCACTGGCTGTGCTATTGGCAGGACTCCGGGACCGGTCTCTGGGTTCACTCTCAGAGAGGGAGTAAGCATGCTTCTGTAGAAGCTGCCTGGAACGAGCAAGGCGACGTTTCCGAGCTTTGTTAGGCATGGCTGCTGGGATCTGCGACGTAACCCAACCAACCCGTAAAACGGGCAGCAGGTAACTGAAAAAAAAGAAAAAAACAACGGGATGTGAACTTTATTTTTTTTCTGCTCCAGAGATTTCCAATGAGCTTCACCTTGACGGTCACCGCTGGGAGGTCTTGTCCTGCTGCAGTACTGTTGGCTTGCCTCACTTGTTCTAAGCTAGTGATGATAAGTGTAAAACTCTAAAGTAACCTTTGTTTTTAGTAACATCGCAGGATTACTATCAAGAAAAAAAAAATAGACCCAGACGACTCCTGAATCATCGACAAAGGCGACGACTCTCCAGGCGCTAGTGGGGCGAGACGACTCCTTACTAGCAAGGCCGTGCCTGTAGCACAGTGGTTCTCAAACTTTCTGACATTGTTACCCCTGACAGCGCAGAGGTAGAGGACAATTACCCCTAGCCCCCATTCCTGTTCATTTTATTGAAGAAAACAATTTTATTTTTGGTATAACTTGCATAAAATGCATATGTTTGATATTAGTTAGTCATTAAATAATTATTTAATTTACATGTTTTTATCAATCCTGCGAGAGCAGGATTAGGTTTCGATTTTGACGTTTCGGCCCGATCATAGTGGGTGCCGGATGTCCGTCCGTCTGTCTGTCCGTCTGTCCGTCTGTCTGTCTGTCTGTCCGTCTGTCCGTCTGTCCTCGAGTTCTTGTCCGCCACGCATCTCCTCCTAGAGTTCTTGATGGATATCAATGAAACTTCACACATTTTGTCAATTTGGGGTATGTGAGTGTCGTGGGCTATAAAGTTTTTTGATACCTCAATATTAAAGGGGGTTTACGGAGTGGGGAATTGACCCCCCCAAAAATTGAGAAAGGGAAAAAATTATCGTATTCTAATGAAATTTCTTACATAATGCTTTACTAACCGGAGGGAACATATGGGCGAAATTTCATTAGAATACGAATATTTTAAAGGGGGTTTACGCCCCCCCCAAAAAAATTATATGCATTCGCAGGATTGGGTATGCAGTTTTGTTAAAAAAAAACTGCACTTCTACTTTATTATTATTTATCAATTTACTGAATTTTACTCTAAAGTATTTTTAATTTTAGAAATACCTCATTACCCCTCAGAAACGGCTTCATTACCCCCATGGGGGTAATTACCCCCAGTTTGAGAACCACTGCTGTAGCAGCAGTGGATGTCATTTACTTCAAGTTATACGGAGGATGCCTTGAGCTATCCTACGGGTATGTACTCCGCACATGGATACGCGCTTCCGTGGTGTAGCGGTTAGCATATCTAGCTACGAATCCGCGGGCACGCCTTTCGAATTTCGGCCTTATCAGTCATCGCGCAACCCATCCAGCTGTTCATCCTTGTCATGGTTAGAATCATGACAAGTTCTTTTCCATGTTTTTATTTGCCAGTTAAGGTGATAGGCAGGTTTTTTTCTCTCGCTCATGTGCCAGTCACCATGTGCCAGCCTTTGTTTATCACCATTACCGGGCGCGCCCAGGTCAGGTGGTCGGCTGGCTGGGCGCCCTGTGTTACCAGCTGTGCGATGATTGCCAGTCTGCTATACGTTGATTTGTCTCCTGCTGAGTCGAGTCTCTTTCTGTGTATGTACTTGCACCAGTTCGTTACGTGTTCTGGAAGTGTTAACTATATCTGCCTGTGGCAGTTTTGTTCATAGGGCTGTCTTTCCTGAGTCGTTGTCATTGCTCCCTTGTCTGAGTGTATTTCCCGCCTTGGCCCCTTGGGGTGCTCTCGCCACTCCCTGGCTTGCCGTGAGCTGCCAGATGCGCAGTGTTACTGTGCCGTGTGTTATTGCACCCTCAGAGGAAGAATACAAGAAGAGGGCATGACGTCACAAAAGTGAAGCCAGCTTGGCTTCGCCCCCTTCCCGCCGCGGCCCTAAATTCCACCCAAAACATTTCCCGACTGGCTGAACGCGCGACACCCACACATCTCAACATTTTGTCTCCATGCCGGGCTGGTCTACCTTTGGTCGCACCTACAGAGGCATGGATGGCAGCATAACGTTTCCTCGGTAGGATACAATTATTTTTGTGGCGAAACATTACATAAGAGGCGAGAAAACTGGGCTAGAAAAGAGCGACACAAAGGAATGCGAATGATTGAAGAGTAGTAATTTCAAGGAAATCATCTGAAATTCTTTTTCCATGGCTTTTACACAAACACAAACAGATCAAATTACTGGAATGTAGAGGTCTTTGGGTGCTACCAGAAATGCTACGAGCACAAAGGTATTTTCCAAAACATGTGAAATAAGTGCAATTGATAGGACCAAGTCGCCTTCAACCACATTCTCTCTCTCTCTCTCTCTCTCTCTCTCTCTCTCTCTCTCTCTCTCTCTCTCTTACATTCTTTCTCTCACATTCTCTCATTCTCATCTTTCATTCTCATTCTTTCTCTGTCTCATTCTCATTGTCTCTCATTCTCTCTCTCTCATTTTCATTCTCATTACCTCGCTCATTCTCATTCACGCATTCTCGTTATCATTATCATTCTCCCTTATCTCATTCTCCCTCATTCTCATTCTCTCTCATTTTCATTTTCTCTCATTCTCATTCTTATTTTCTCTCATTCTTACTCCTATTCCCACTTTTTCATTTTGTCTTTCTCATTCCCTCTCTCTCTCTCTCTCTCTCTCTCTCTCTCTCTCTCTCTCTCTCTCTCTCTCTCTCTCTCTCATTGTCTCTCATTTTTATTCTCTAATTCTTTTTATCTCATTCTCATTATCTTTCTCGCGCGTTCAGCCAGTCGGGAAATGTTTTGAGTGGAATTTAGGGCCGCGGCGGGGAGGGGGCGGAGCCAAGCTGGCTTCACTTTTGTGACGTCATGCCCTCTCCTTGTAAAAAGGGAAAGGAAAAAGAAATATAGAGAATGCAGAATGAAATTAAAACAAACAATAAAAGAAAGTAAGAAGAGAGTTGATGAAGAATTTGGAAAAAGACTAAGTGAAAAATATAAAGGGAATAGGAAATCATATTGGAAAGAAGTAAAAAACGAAAGAAATGCAGAAAATATCTCCTCAAGTAAAATAAATGAAGTTATGGATGAAAATGGAAAGATGTTGAAAGACGGGTAAGCTCTGAAAGAGAGATGGAGAGAATATTTAAAAAACTTAATGAATTTTGAGGATGGACGTCCAGCAGCTGTAACAGCAGCAGTTTTGAGTAGAGGTAGAGGAGGAGTATATAAAGAAAGAAGTATAACATATGAAGAAGTAAATCAGGCAATAAAAAAATTGAAAAATGGAAAGGCAGCAGGAATGTTGAAGTGTGGAGGAGATATAATTGTTAAATGGATGGTCAAGATATGTGAAGTAGCATGGGAGGGGGGGGGGGGGAGGGGTGCCAGCAGACTGGACGAAAGCCATCATTGTCCCAGTTTACAAGGGGAAGGGCAGGAGAGGGGAATGTGGGAGCTATAGAGGTATAAGTCTCCTGAGTATACCCGGAAAGGTATATGAAAAAGTCATAATAGAGAGGGTGCAAACTTACAGAAGAGAAAATCAGTGAAGAACAAGGAGGCTTCAGGAAGGGAAGGGGATGTATGGATCAGATATTTGCCTTCAGGATGGTAGTAGAAAAAATAATAGCAAAAGGAAAGAAACTATACGCTTCCTTCATGGATTTGGAAAAAGCTTATGACAGAGTTGATTGGATTGCATTGTGGGATGTTTTAAAGATTTATGGTGTGGGAGGAAAACTGCTAAATGCAATAAAGTCTTACTATGAGGATGCATCTGCATGTTTCAAAATTACTGGAGAAACAATTGAACATTTTGAGATAAAAGTGGGCTTAAGACAAGGGTGCGTCATGTCACCATGGTTATTCAATAGTATTTATATGGATGGTGTTATTAGAGAAATTAAAGGCAAAGTTGGAGAAGTTGGAGTAAGACTGTTCGATGAGGGAAGGAAGTGGGTACTGAATTCGATACTGTTTGCTGATGACACGGTGCTCATTGCAGAAAATGAAAGTGACCTACAAAATTTGGTCAGTGCTTTTGATAGTGTCTGTAACAGGAGAAAGCTGAAAGTAAATGTCAACAAAAGTCAAGTGATGGTTTGTGAGCGAAGTAAAAGTGAGGTTGTAGATTTTGTATGCCCATATAGAGTAGAAATTGAATGTGAAAAAGAATGCAAAATAATTTTGAATGGTGAAGAAATGGAGGACGTCAATGAGTTTAAGTACCTTGGATCAGTTATGTGTAAGCATGGTGGTATGGAGGGATAAATAAAAGAAAGGGCATTGCAAGGAAGAAGGGTGGTAGAGTCTTTGGGACAAATCATGAAATGCAGAAGTGTGAGCATAGAGGTAAAGAGGGATTTGAGAAATACAATAATAGTACCAACCCTCACATATGCAAGTGAAACGTGGGCCTGGAATGAAAGTCAGAGGTCTAGAGTGCAGGCAGTGGAAATGAGTTATTTGAGGAGTGCTTGTGGTGTGAGTAGCATGGATGGAATGAGTAATGAAAGTGTGTACGAGCGTTTTGGAATGTGTCACAGGGGTAAAGGGAAGAAGTGTGGGGTGGTGGAAGAAGTGAAGCGACAGACTTTAAAGTGTTTTGGCCACATGGAGCGAATGGAGGAGAGTAAGATGACCAGAGGGGTGTATGTGAGTGAGATAGAGGGAGGGAATGCTAGAGGACGACCTCCAGTGAAATGGAGAGATAGGGTGCAAGAGTACGTTAGGGAGAGGGGGGAAAGATCTTTGAGAAACTTTGAGCAGGCAAGGGAGTGTCTGGATAGAGAAAGTTGGAAGCTCTTCTGCTGTGGCCATCCCCTGGTGGGAGCTCCTAGGAGCAGGCATCGATGAAATGATGATGAAGATGATGATGATCATTATCTTTCTCATTCTCATTCTCTATCTCATTACCATTCTCATTACCTCTCTCTCATTTCCATTATCATTCCCCCTCATTTTCATTCTCTCATTCTTATATTGATTCTCTCTTCCTCATTCTCATTCTCTCCCTCATTCTCATTCTCATTTTCTCTCATTTTCATTCTCATTTTCTCTCATTCTCATTCTCTCATTCTTATTCTCTCATTCTCATTCTTTCTCATTCTCATTCTCTCTCATTCTTATTCTTATTCCCTCTCTCATTCTCATTCTCTCTCCCGGTCTGAGGAACTGCTGGACAAGTACCATAGGCTCATCCAGCAATATAAGTCTAAACCCCCTAATATTTTGATTTCAGGAATTCTACCACGGACGTGGGATGAGAGCGACTTCTTCAGTAAGGCCTTCAGCTTCAACAACCGCTTACAGACTCTTTGCGGAGAGCTTGGCGTTGACTTTTTTAACGCCTGGGACAATTTCTACGGCCAGAGTAAACTCTTCCACAGGGACGGAATACACCTGTCCCCCATCGGGGCAGCCAGATTCGGAAGGCTCCTCAACGACGCAGTACGTGACTCCCAATCAAAAAAGGACTCTCAGCCACGTCCCTCCACCCCGCCCGTGTAAATAGACGCCATTCATCGCAACAAACTCGTAACCTTGAACCAGCCAGTACCTCCACCTGTAATACCTGTAATACCAAGTTTCAATGCGCGTAGCCTAAGAAACAAGTTTGATGAACTGAGATGTCTTGCTCTGACAGAAAATTTTGACGTAATTGCTATAACCGAAACATTTATCGACACCACAAATATTAATTTAAGTACAGAATACAACATAGATGGCTACAGACTCTTCAACAAAGATCGTGTAAACCGTAGAGGTGGTGGTGTCGCCCTTTTTGTCAAAAGCTATTTGCAACCCACTGACAGAACACCAGGAGACAGTAACGTTGAACATTTATGCGTGTGAGTAAACATTGCAAAGGTCAATTTAAATATATCTGTCACCTACAGGCCTCCGGGGCAATCACTCTATGCCGATCTTGAAATGTACAGAGTTTTAAGGCAGTCACTTAATAACAGCGACTCACTAGCTGATATTAGGAGACTTTAACCTCCCCCATATCGACTGGGCGACACTGTCAGGTACAGAAGGCGAGTCACATAGAATGATCGAATTTTTAGAAGAAAATTATCTAAGCCAAATGGTTTCTGAACCAACTCGACAAAATAACATACTCGACCTTATTATAACGACCCAAGATAACCTAGTCAGTAAAGTCACGGTAAGAGAGCACCTCGGTTCTTGCGATCATAAATTAGTGCGCGTCGACATTAGAGCTCAAACATCAGTGACTGAAAATAAAGTAAAGGTGCCCGATTTCAAAAGAGCTAACTTCGTAGAAATCCGACGAAAACTAATAGAAATGCAACTATCAGATGATGGTAATGAAGAGGAAGCCTGGCTAAGCTTTAAAAATCATTTACTCACTCAGCAGAACATATTCGTTCCTCTGTGCGAGAAGCAAAGTAACACTAATAAAAGCCCCCTTGGTTTAACAGCGAAATTAAACACTCAGTCAAGGAGAGAAAATTGTTTTACGGGCTAAAGAAAGAGCAAAGCACGCCCGAAAACATTAGACTTTACCATGATGCCAGACGACGAGTAAAAAGATGAGTATGTCAGGCAAAGCGTAGATATGAAAATAATATTGCGGCCAACTGTAAAAATAATCCGAAATCCTTCTTCAGTTACGTAAACAACAGAAAGGCGATCAGAAGTGGAATTGGACCCTTAACAAACAGTGACGGTGCACTAGTCAGCCAACACGTTGCAAACCTATTAAACAATTACTTTTCCTCGGCGTTTAATACTAACAGTCCTCCCACCACTACCACCAACACCAGTACTAATGTAAATCCCGAGCATGCATTGCCTAACTTTGAAATAACAACCGATGAAGTCCTTAAAGCCCTCCAATCACTTAAAACAAATAAATGTCAGTCCTGGACCTGACAAAGTATATCCTACTCTGCTCAAAGAAACAAAGAGCGAAATACTCTCCTCCCTCACAGCCGTATTCAATATGTCCTTACGACAAGGAATCGTCCCTTCGGATTGGAAAAAGGCTAACGTGACACCGATTTTTAAGAAAGGAGACAAAAAATTACCAGGTAATTACAGGCCCATTGTCTAACTTCGGTTGTAGGTAAGCTACTTGAGAGCATAATTAGAGACAAAATTGTGAGTTACCTTGAAAGCCACTCATTAATTGGGGACTCACAATATGGCTTCCGTAACAAAAAATCCTGCCTATCAAACCTATTAACCTTTATAACGACCTCTTCACAGTTTATGACGTAACCAAATCACTGGACGTAGTCTATCTCGATTTCCAGAAAGCGTTTGATATAGTCCCACATCATAAAGACAGGCAAAGCCTCCAAGAGGATTTGCACAAAATTTCAGCTTGGTCGGATAGATGGGAGATGCCCTTTAACGACGACAAGTGCCAGGTCCTTCAAGTTGGAACAAGGATTAAGAAGTTCGATTGCGAAATGCGCGGCGTTAAACTCAAAAGCGTTCAATGCGTTAAGGACTTCGGGGTCAAAATTGCGTCAAACCTCAAATTCTCACAGCAATGCATCGATGCAGCAAATAAAGCGAACAGAATGTTGGGCTTCATTAAAAGAAACTTTTTATTCAAGAATAAAGATGTAATACTTCCACTCTATAATAGTTTAGTCAGACCCCACTTGGAATATGCGGTACAGTTTTGGTCTCCCCACCATGCAAAGGACTTTGCTAAATTAGAAGGTGTTCAGCGTCGGGCAACAAAAATGATCCCTTCCTTGCGCAACAAGTCTTACGAAGAAAGGCTTTCTACCCTTAACATGTTCTCTCTTGAGAAACGTCGCCTCCGAGGAAAACTGATCGAATGTTTTAAAATACTTAATGGTTTCACGAATGTAGACAAATCAACATTGTTTATGATCGATGACACTTTGCGTACGAGGAACAATGGCGTAAAACTCAAATGTAGACAAGTAAATTCAGACTGCACCAAATTTTTCTTCACCAACGTTGTAATGCGAGAATGGAATAAGCTCCCACCGTCAGTGGTCCAGTGTAACACGATTGACTCTTTCAAAAACAAGCTCGACCGTCACTTCCTTCAACTTAGTATTAACTATAGTTGAAATGGAACGTTTTGGAGCCTTCTGATTAATGTAGAGTCACTTAGGTTTAATGACAGACCACCTAGTCTGGACCATGGGGTCTGTGTGGTCTGATTTTCTATGTAAATCTATGTAAATTCTCTCTCTCTCTCTCTCTCTCTCTCTCTCTCTCTCTCTCTCTCTCTCTCTCTCTCTCTCTTTACAAAAAGGGGCATAGGGTGACACGAGCTAAAAAAGCCCTTTTCCATAAGGGCACCTATTTTAAAGCTTGCCCAGTAGTTTGTTCTTTTATATTAGTGTGGGTGTGGCCCCCCTTTAAGTCCGAATTGTTCGTAGACACTGTCTTACGGGGGGCGTGCGCGACACCACAGGTGGGCAGCTGTCTTTACGCGCTGGGTGCTCAGGCCTGAGAGGTCCACTGCGGCCGTGAAGGCGATCCACAATGTTACTGTGGCACAGGTGAAGGCCCGCTGACACGTCAACGTACGGGTCCTCGGGACTTCGAGGAGGAGATCACCGGACGCTACCGCTCTCGTAGCTCGCTCTGACCTCTTCCACGGGACTCTGAGGGCCGGGAGGTGTGGTGTGTGCTGCACTTGGGCCTTGTGCAGCACTGTGAGGGCACCGACCCTCCTGTGGTGCTCCAGACTATTCATCTGGTGGCGGGGGACGTCCTGTCTCGGGTGGTAACGGTGGTGCTGGTGTTGTTGTTGCTGTTGCCATTGCCGGTGTCCCCTTTGTCGTCCCTGCTGTTGCTGCTGGTGGTGGTGCTGCTGGTCATTGGCACCGCATATGAGGGGTTCGGCACGCCTCTGCACCCGGTCCAACAAGGAGAGGTGGCACTGGGCGCTACTCATCCATGTGAGGGGGCTATACTCCATAATCGCTACTTTTTTCCGCCTCTCAGAAAAAAAAACGTTGTCTCCCTACTGCGCATGCGTTGAAGACTTAATTACAGTAGTCAATAATGGCCGAATTAATCCCTTGATCCTCTTAACTCATTTACCAGAATACAATAATGGGCGTTAGGCTTGTTTGGATGTTACACGGGTTTACAGTCTCCTTCACCTAGCGAGGGTGATATTATTCACAAACGTGGCACGAAAAACAGTTCACTGGTGCTCACATGGGCATAAACAATCTTCTTACAATCTCCTATATTCTTAGTATAATACAGCCTAACCAGCAGACAAAAGGGGACGAACCAGGTGGTTACATCCTCGTTAAAGAGAAATACTGCACAGCCCTGCTACTCCGTGGACTAAACACCCTACGTAGTCGATACGTGTCTCATACCGAACACACCCGAGAGACGCACGTGACAGACCCTTTATCTCCACTCACTTCCCTGTCCGGGGGAAGAGCCAAGGCGTGTCTGTTAGTGTTTGCACCGCACAAATACAATAATGAGAAAATATATCTATAATATGAACAGGGATTACTTCACCTCAGAGAGACGCACCTGTCCGGGGTAAGAGCCAAGGCGTGTCTGTTGGTGTTTGCTGGGTGGGGCTCCCTACGCAGCCACTGCCCGCGGTTCACATCCCTCCCCAGATTTAATTCGAACCCTGATTTGTTTAACCTTGCAACAACCGTCTACGGTACTTTACTCGTCGCAGGATATTGGTATAATGGTTCCCCTGAATAGCAAGGTGAAAAATTCTAACTAGAAGCTACTATCTTGTATTAAAATTATGCCCATTATCTCGTATGGAACCGATCACCTACTTTCTGCAGGCGTCAGCATGTATGTCTGTCTGTCTGTCCGTCTGTCTCGGGGGTGTGAGCATCACGCAATAATAATTCAATGTTACTAATAATTCTTACATTAACTTAAATGCTACTTACATTAACTTAACATTACTTACCCATACTTAATACTACGTCCCGGCACTACATTTCTATCTGAAATATCAATATAGTATCGTTTTCGCCCATCGGACTTATTGCTAGTATCGGAATTGTGGATTTATATCGGTATCGGTTATCGGTTATCGCCTATATTTGTGTCTCCAGTTAACGAATATCGGTTATCACTGATAAGGTTTTTCATTATCAGTTATCGGTTATCGGGAATAAGGTTTTCTGTTATCGTGCCCAGCTATGCTCGCAAGGATATCAAGAACCCTACGGTATAATAGCGTGACCCTTTGTGTGTCGTTGCCAACCACGTACCATCCTGCACAGGGGTCAAACTCTGTGTTAGGTGGCCTATACGAGTACGAGGAACCAGGTGAGTCGTGTTATTTACACCTTATTGTGTCTGTTGGCGCCAACAGGGATCAAACCTTGTTGGCTATTTTCGCCACTTGACCTCACGCCCCTGGTTATCCGCTTAACCCCGTGACAATCCTCTCTTTCGAGTTGGTCAATAAATGGGTACCTGGGGAAACCTGTGGAAGGTGGATGAGCGGGCAGCGTGAGGGCGTGATGAGCCCGAGGACCTAGGTTCGAGTCCCAACAGTGCATGCTGACAATTTTCAATCATCGCCGAGTGGCAGAAGATTACGCACATGCTGCTCAGATCTACAATTAACCCTAGCTTCAGCGACTGCGTTCAAGTGAAGCAGTGGGAGGTAGCATGGGGCAAGCAAGAGTGATACATCACGGTAGCCACTATAAATAAAATTCGCCTGCGCCACTGCCGGACTGGGGACTTTCAGGAGACCCCTCAAGAGAGCATGCCGGCAGAACTTGAAAAAAAGTCATAACATAGATGTCGCACCTGCCCTGAGTCTCGGGGTAATGGGTTCTCACCCACTGAGCCAATGAGACGGAGATGAACACCAAGACCAGGCGCAGCCATGGTCTAATAAAGTAGAGGTCAGTCCACCCGGGCGGTAAAAATGAGTCAGGTTGGCGCAGTGACGTCACGCAGTGGCCCGAGACGGGGTTCCACGTGCGATTGTACCCCAGTATCTCCTGAGCGTCCGTGACCTCAAGATTTCCCCAGTTTTGTGATGGTGCGCAAGTGTTCCGTGAATGGCTGTAAAAATACACAGTCAAATAAAATTGGCAAGTGGCACAGGTTTCCTCGCAATGAAGAAACAAGAAGGAAATGGGTCTCTCTTTAGAACTAAATACTAAAAATGCAACAATTTGCAGTTTGCATTTCAATGAAACGGATTATAAAGAAACTTGAAAATGATCTTCAGACATCTACAGCAGCTAAGCCAGATGCAATACTATTGTGTGTGTGTGTATATATATATATATATATATATATATATATATATATATATATATATATATATATATATATATATATATATATATAGAGAGAGAGAGAGAGAGAGAGAGAGAGAGAGAGCGAGAGAGAGAGAGAGAGAGAGAGAGTGAGAGAGAGAGAGAGAGAGAGAGAGAGAGAATGCAGACATACATACAGAAGCAAACCTTGGAAGGATAAAAACTTAGTTCCCAAGAGAACGATAGTGGGACCAACACAGGGCGTCCACATGCGCGTGGCCTGACCTTACTTTATTAGACCATGAGGCGCAGCCGTGGAGTATGCCCCCAACTTTACCGTTTACACACGGTTACGTTTAGTTTAAGTCGTATTTCTATCTGCACTGTAATCATTCCATTATCCCTTCGTTTTGCTGTTCCTTAACATAGAGTGGTCTCAAAGGGTGAACATGACATCCGCAGAGCATACAAACTCCTTCAAATTATTGCAGTGCTTTATTGTGGAGAAACAGGGTGCGGGTGGTAAGGAAAGGGGCAGAGGCTGGGTCAGGACCAAGGTTAGGGGAACGGATGGGGGGAAAGAGTTTACATCAAGGGGCAGAGGAACACCAGGAGACAGTCTAATGAAGCGGAATGGGATCAGGATGGGGACTCCCGACAGTGGTGCTGCCGACTGGCATTCTACGCCTGACCGCTCTCAGGATAAATAACTAAAAAAATTGAGTCTACCACCGGTGGTGCATTCTCTATTGCTTCTGAACAGTAAGTGCAAGTAATGTCGTGTGATATGTGTCTGGTCAGGGCATTTAAGTAGTGCTCTCCTACTGGTAACATGTGTAATGAGTGAACGAGTATGGAATGCAAGTGAGTGAATGATTATATATTACAACAAACGAGCAAGTGAGCGGATGTGTGGACGGGTGAACGAGTGTGTGTGATAAGTAGAGATTATTGGCGTGAATGAGGGTGTGAATGGATGAAAGACGTGTCTGAAATCCTCATCTCCAATCTCGAACCCTAGAATGATTATTAGTTAGCTAGCGATAGATTATCTAGTTGTAATGCAGAGAGTGAGTCACGTGAAGAAGGGGGAGGAGCTTAGCGAGGAGCAAAGGCGAGAAGGCAAGGCAGGGAGAAGCACGGAGCAGTGTCTGATTTATTATGCTGCAGTGAGGAGACGAGCAGCGGGAAGCAAGGAGGGTTGCCAGGGAGGAGACAGAGACCCAGAGAGACGGAGGCAGAGGGAGAGGGAGGTAGACCGACGAGCCGTGAGGACGCACGTTGAGAGGTTGGCGTGACCGTCCATCACAGCCCTGTGAACACCACCCCAAGCACGGTAAAGGCGAGGCAAGGCACAGCAGAGCACAGCAAGGCAAGGCGAAACAAAAGAGGCAGAAGCAGCCTCTTCAACAACGCCTTAACCGGCCTTGCCGTCATAACCACCTCCACGGCTTCTTCAACCACGCCTCAGCTCGTAAACAACACAACCACAGCCTCTTCAACCACGCCTCAGCTCTTAAGCAACACAACCACGGCCTCTTCAACCACGCCTCGGCTCTTAAACAACACAACCACGGCCTCTTCAACCACGCCTCGTCAACAACGGAGCTACAGTTACCGGCCCTGGCAGCCTACACCTCCCCGCCGGCGCCTCACTCGCCTTCCTCCATCCTGCACCAGTAATCACTTCAAGGGTCTTCAACGCAGATAAGCATTCAGATGTTCCCCAATCTCTCTGATAGATAGTTAGTTAGGTTTAATAATATTAAGTTATGTATGTATTCATTTAAAATTGTCACTCCGCTAACCGCCCAGGGGCTGTAACTATACTCATACACAAGAAAAGTTATTAAGTTACTGTAAGTGCTATAATTTCAAGCCTGTCAACCTGCCATTTGGGCATAACTGAACACCCACCCACACCCACACACGCACGTTAGTGAATTATCACCACTCCCCCCTTAACTAAACGTTGTCTCAGAGTGGTTCACACGGGAATCCACCCACCTTCCATCATTACCGCACTAAAGATAACCATCACAACCCAGAACGAGTGTTCACTTGTCCTGAGGCTTGTCTCAACATCATTGACAACCGCTCGGAAATAGCCAGACGACCACCCCGCTACCACATTACCATCTAATCAGTGGCCGTCAGAAGGAATGTAGCGTTGTCTTGAAAAAAAAAAAAGACGTTACACATGTAACCCAGTAAAACCAGCTGCATTGTCGGGTAGTCAGCGACTAAACCGGCAATCCCACTGGTTTTGTTTTGGACCAGTGAGGAGGATGTGCTGGACCCCCAGGTGGATTGAAAACAAGACCATTCTATGGGCAGATTAACTCATGTTTGTCAGTGTCAATGGTCATCTAATCCCAGCTACCGGTGAAATAGCGGGTGGTAAACGTCATAGCCCCTTGCTGCCTTGTAGGGTTTGCCTTTTACGTTCAGGCAAAGGCTAGGGCCACCGCTTGAATAGGTGGTTGGGTTTACAAGGGCATGCACCCGGAAAATCTAGCGCCATTAACTGAAAATGGCTCGATTTCAGAGTTATAAACTGTCCAACCGCTCATGAATAGTGAAAACGGACGTTAAACGAAATGATGATGATGATGATGATGATGGTGTAACGTCGTAGAGTATGTTTTTAGTTAATTTTGTGTCTCAAGTTTCCTGGTGATGTCGTGTGAAATATTTCCTGCAAGGGCCCGTATCCTCGTCAACTATTAATACTAAACTTGGTATTAACTTTCGACTTTGGTATTAACTTCACTCTCAAAGTGTATCCTCACCAACTATTAGCCTAATACCTACTATTAACTTCGGTATTAGCTTGGGAGTGCTGGCGAGGACTTTTAAACACTTGATAGTAAAGTTAATAGTGAATCCCAGACCCAGACCCATATCAACATGGCCGCCGGAGCTCCTCGCCCAGCCCACCTCCGCAATTTAGAGTCCGAAAGGACTCTTTGGAACTGTATAACGATGATGAACTTGTCAAGAGATACATATTAGACCTTGCAGGAATGGAATATGTGACTGATTTAATGAGAAGAGAGCTACAAGATCCAGTTCAAAGGGAGCATTCCCTCACCCCGGGGTTGAAAGTGATTTTGACTTAAAGATACTTGGCTACAGGAAAAATGCTGCAGTGTTCAAGTGATGAGTTTGTGGTAAGCCAGAGTAGTGTAAGCAGGGTGATTGCGGAAACTCTGGCCGCCCTCAGTGCCCCGTAGGTAGTCGGGAGGTTTATCCAGTCTCCCCTTGATGGGGTGGAGATCCGTGAAGAGCAAGCAGAATTTTACCAACTTGCCGGTGTTGTGGGATGGATAGACTGCAACCATGTGAAAATAATGGCACCAAAGGAAAACGAAGCAGTTTATGTGAACAGAAAAAAAAAAACTTACATAGCTTGAACATACAATTAGTGTTTGATGCTGTCATGATTTCATTATTCAGGGAGTGGCCCGCGGAAAATTACCGCGGAAGTCCCCGCCATGTTGATTGAGAGAGCGGGAGTAGTCACAAGTCACGCGGGAAAACTAGAAGCCGGGAGCAGCGAGCTTTTCAAATCATTTCGTTATTACTGCCAACACTGAGCTATGTGTGGGATGCATGACCCACTATGACCAAGTGCATGTGTTAGGTTATTAATAATAATAAATCCATAGCCTTTACGGCGTTTTAACGTAAGTGTTGCACAGAAAACGAGATGTCAGTATGGCGAGAGCTGGCATCTTGACCACGGCCGGGGAGCAGAGCATTGTGGGTCCGCCGCCATCTTTCAAGCCATCTCCTGCCCAGACTTCGCCGCGAGTAGACGTCTCTCCAGCCTCCCACGCCACGTTTCTCATTGTGGTGGGTTTTTCAGCCTTGTAGTATTCGCGAGTCCAGAGTGACTGTGTACTCAGGTCAGGGAAGCCCGTGGGAGGAAGGAGGGCACGGCGCGTTGCAGAGGAACGAGAGAGGATTGAAGGAGGACTCCAGGCCGAACGGACCACAAGGCAGATCAAGGTGTGGCTTCCCTCTTCTCCACCTACAGCAGGGGGGTGCAACCTTTTCACTTGAAGGGCCACTATTCAAGAATCGTATGTAATGGAGGGCCGCACATTGGGATGTTTAGAATGACACTATAGTAAAAAACAACAGCAAAATTAGTCCTTTATTTTGAACATATGAAAAACATTGTGCGGTATAAGAAGCCTTAACACAGGATATGTGAATGTAATATATAATACAAAATCATACAAAAAATACAAAATCCTTTATCACTGTACGATACCTAGTTTCGAATTTCGAAGAGTCGGGCCGCACTTTACGATATTCAGTTTTGATGGATCGGGCCGCACTTTACGATATTCAGTTTTGATGGATCGGGCCGCACTGGAAGGTCTTAGCCCCGGGCCGCAGTTTGCACAGGGCTGACCTACAGCTAAGTAACCATTTGCTAGGATGTTTTAGGAGAGCTACTAGGTTGCTGTGTGCTTGGTATTGATTAATTATTCTAATTTCAAGCGAGTTTCTTTGTTGCTTTCAATAAACTTAAGTTTAAGTAAGTGCTTACCCTATGAGAGATGTGACTGGTCAGATATTTAAATAATAATAAGGACTAGAGGGGCTGTGAGTCTGATAACTCAATTTTCAGATATTTTATTTTACATTTTTTATTGTTGAGAATTACGGGATTTTCGGAAGTCCAGACCTTTCAAGAACCCCACATAAATGGCGCCCGATCAGTAAACTGACCTCACACTCCATAGGCGAAGTATTGGCTGTTAGGCTCTAAGTATTATCTCGCAAGATGTCTATATCACAGTGGAAAGAGGAAGCGGAAGTGTTAGGGTACAATGATAAAGAAGCCAGAGAATACATAATCAAGGAGCAAGAGAAAGCGAGAGAAAGAGAAAAGGATCAATACCAGCTAGAATTACGGAAACTAGAAGCTGAGAGAGAACGAGAAAAGGAGGCCCATGAAATAAAAATGGCCGAGCTAGCGGCAAATAATGGGAATGGTAGTAACTCTCAGAGTAATAAAGTAGTTTCTCCAAAGCTAAAGCTTAATCATTTCAAGGAAGGTGACAAGATTGAGATATTTATAGCGCGGTTTGAGGAAGCCGCTAACTTAATGCAGTACGAGGAGTTCACCAAGCGTGTGCAATTCATGAGTCTTTTTGAAGGTAAAGCTTTGGAGGTGATTCATAGATTGGATGATAACTCTCGGGAGTATAAAGATATGAAGGAGGCATTATTGTCAGCTTATGGAATGTCTGTTGATGATTTAAAGAATCAGTTCTCCTCTGCCTCCATAAATGATGATGAGACAGCAATTCAATTTGCTGCTCGCCTCAATGGGTACTTAGATCAATGGCTCAAGAAAGACGGTGCTGAGGAGACAGTTGAAGGTGCGAAGGACCTAATATTGCGTGCGCAGTACGTAAAATCCTGCCCAGATGAATTAATCACGAGGCTCAAAATAGACAAGGTGAGGAAATTAGAAGTTATGAAAGAAATGGCTAATTCCTATTTTGAGGCCTGCGGTAGGACGAAAAGGCCTGTAGTTAAAAGCAATAACATGCCGAGTGAAGTCCCTAGAAAGATTGGTTCAGGCGTCGCCACCACCTCTGGTGCGATTAGCCAAGCGTGGCCTTCAGCCAAAAGTAACCAACATTATGCACCGCGCCCGAAGCCTGGAAGTTATGGGTCGCGACCGTATCAGGGTAATAAGTGGCACAAAAATGCTGCAGTAAGACAAGAAAGTGCCCCGCAGCATGGTAATTATGGTAGAAATCAGGGTTCGCCACCACCTGTGCCTTCCGCGAACGACCAGTATCGCGATGAGACGCAGAATCCATGACTAGTGGCCGGCGCAGCCACTAATCAGTACAATGATCGGTTGAGTTTGAGCAAAGGTTGGGTAGGAGACCGAGAGGTTACGGTGATGAGGGATAGTGGTTCTACCATTTGTACACTGAGGCACAGCTTAGCTAGGAGCCATGAATTCACAGGCAAACGTAGAAAAATATGGCTGTTGAATAGCGCGCCAGTGATAGCTCCTGAAGTCAAGATACAAGTCAAGTCACCCTATTACACAGGCTGGATCATGGCGGTGACACTCGAAACACCGCTCTATGATTTAGTGATTGGTAACATTCCCAGAGCTACTAACGGGGTGAGTAAAAATGCAGTGACTCAAACACCTAACGCGCTGTTGGAGCAAGAGGATTTTGGAGAAAGTGAAAGGATACGAGAAGGTGAGCCTCAGATGGGTGCAGCAGTAGTGACCCGAGCAGCTGCTAAGCGTAAGAGTACTGTTAGGCCTCTCATGGTTACATCTCTTGGAGATCTAACAGCGAGGACGTCAGGAAGGAGGTGGAGAGTGACGACACCCTGATTGATTGATTGATTGATAGTTTATTGTTGCAAGTAAAACAACAAAGGACACCCTGCACGGCGTACGCAAACGTTTACCCTATGAGAGATGTGACTGGTCCTGATAACTCAATTTTCAGATATTTTATTTCATATTTTTTATTGCTGAGAATTACGGGATTTTCGGAAGTCCAGACCTTTCAAGAACCCCACAGATGCTTTTGTTATTGATTAAAATGTGAAATATTTGGGTTAAGGAAAACGAAACATGGGAAAAAAACTTTTATTTGTAGCAGAAAGGTACACACATGCAAATGAAAAAGATGACATTAAAATTGCATTAAAATGTAATTTAAAATATGATTTATGATTATTGTTGCTTTAAAATCAAGTTAGAAAAACAAATTACTCCTGCCGGTTATTCGTATTGAGATAATGGTGGTAAGAAAGCTTGTTAGTGACGTCTGCCAGTGTGAGGGAGGAGGAACGAAAGGTCGAGGTGACCACATCGCGTACATCATGACTTATGAGTGAAGTAAAACCAGCTTACTTGGTTTCTGTTTACAAAGTTCCAAGTGGAAAAACAACATTATTGTGAATTCAGTGTATACTTTTCTGAAGTATTGTGTTTACTGAGTGAATTGGTGACCAATCTGTTGCTAGTTGTGTCTTGCTTGAAGATATTCATCATTGGATTCAA